>NC_085989.1:59927021-60249521 GCF_030014385.1 Trichomycterus rosablanca
AATGTCTGACAGACAGGTCAATAAATCAAGTGTGCTACCCATCATTTGTAATAAAATATAAGCCTATCGAGATGTGCTACCTATAGTTTATAATAATATACAGACCTATAGAGATGTCCTACCTATAGTTTATAATATTATACAGACCTATAGAGATGTGCTACCTGTAGTTTATAATAATATACAGACCTATAGAGATGTGCTACCACTAATTATAATAATATACAGACCTATCGAGATGTGCTACCTATAGTTTATAATATTATACAGACCTATAGAGATGTGCTACCTGTAGTTTATAATAATATACAGACCTATAGAGATGTGCTACCACTAATTATAATAATATACAGACCTATCGAGATGTGCTACCTATAGTTTATAATATTATACAAACCTATAGAGATGTGCTACCTGTAGTTTATAATAATATACAGACCTATAGAGATGTGCTACCACTAATTATAATAATATACAGACCTATCGAGATGTGCTACCTATAGTTTATAATATTATACAGACCTATAGAGATGTGCTACCTGTAGTTTATAATAATATATAGACCTATCGAGATGTGCTACCACTAATTATAATAATATACAGACCTATCGAGATGTGCTACCACTAATTATAATAAGATATAGACCTATCGAGATGTGCTACCTATAGTTTACAATAATATACAGAGCTATCGAGATGTGCTACCTATAGTTTATAATAATATACAGAGCTATCGAGATGTGCTACCTGTAGTTTATAATAATATTCAGAGCTATCGAGATGTGCTACCTGTAGTTTATAATAATATACAGAGCTATCGAGATGTGCTACCACTAATTATAATAATATACAGAGCTATCGAGATGTGCTACCTGTAGTTTATAATAATATACAGAGCTATCGAGATGTGCTACCTGTAGTTTATAATAATATACAGAGCTATCGAGATGTGCTACCACTAATTATAATAATATACAGAGCTATCGAGATGTGCTACCTGTAGTTTATAATAATATACAGAGCTATCGAGATGTGCTACCTGTAGTTTATAATAATATACAGAGCTATCGAGATGTGCTACCACTAATTATAATAATATATAGATCTATCGAGATGTGCTACCTATAGTTTATAATAATATACAGAGCTATCGAGATGTGCTACCACTAATTATAATAATATATAGATCTATCGAAATGTGCTACCTATAGTTTATAATAATATACAGAGCTATCGAAATGTGCTACCACTAATTATAATAATATATAGAGCTATCAAGATGTGCTACCTATAGTTTGTAATAAGATAAACATAATTCTAATAAAAATAGATCAATAAAACTTAAATATTTACTACAGGAATACATTTCGATAGGGTAGGACAAATCGATAGATAAATCTATAAATCTGCGCTACCGTAGGAAGTTTCGATAGGGTAGGACAAATCGACAGATAGATCTATAAATCTGCACTACGGTAGGAAGTTTCGATAGGGTAGGACAAATCGACAGATAGATCTATAAATCTGCACTACGGTAGGAAGTTTCGATAGGGTAGGACAAATCGACAGATATGATCTATAAATCTGCACTGCGGTAGGAAATTTCGATAGGGTAGGACAAATCGACAGATATGATCTATAAATCTGCACTGCGGTAGGAAGTTTCGATAGGGTAGGACAAATCGACAGATAGATCTATAAATCTGCACTACGGTAGGAAATTTCGATAGGGTAGGACAAATCGACAGATAGATCTATAAATCTGCACTACGGTAGGAAGTTTCGATAGGGTAGGACAAATCGACAGATAGATCTATAAATCTGCACTGCGGTAAGAAATTTCGATAGGGTAGGACAAATCGACAGATAGATCTATAAATCTGCACTGCGGTAAGAAATTTCGATAGGGTAGGACAAATCGACAGATAGCTCTATAAATCTGCACTACGGTAGGAAATTTCGATAGGGTAGGACAAATCGACAGATAGATCTATAAATCTGCACTACGGTAGGAAGTTTCGATAGGGTAGGACAAATCGACAGATAGATCTATAAATCTGCACTGCGGTAAGAAATTTCGATAGGGTAGGACAAATCGACAGATAGATCTATAAATCTGCACTGCGGTAAGAAATTTCGATAGGGTAGGACAAATCGACAGATAGATCTATAAATCTGCACTGCGGTAAGAAATTTCGATAGGGTAGGACAAATCGACAGATAGATCTATAAATCTGCACTGCGGTAAGAAATTTCGATAGGGTAGGACAAATCGACAGATAGATCTATAAATCTGCACTACGGTAGGAAATTTCGATAGGGTAGGACAAATCGACAGATAGATCTATAAATCTGCACTACGGTAGGAAATTTCGATAGGGTAGGACAAATCGACAGATAGATCTATAAATCTGCACTGCGGTAGGAAATTTCGATAGGGTAGGACAAATCGACAGATAGATCTATAAATCTGCACTACGGTAGGAAGTTTCGATAGGGTAGGACAAATCGACAGATAGATCTATAAATCTGCACTACGGTAGGAAGTTTCGATAGGGTAGGACAAATCGACAGATATGATCTATAAATCTGCACTGCGGTAGGAAATTTCGATAGGGTAGGACAAATCGACAGATAGATCTATAAATCTGCACTACGGTAGGAAGTTTCGATAGGGTAGGACAAATCGACAGATAGATCTATAAATCTGCACTACGGTAGGAAGTTTCGATAGGGTAGGACAAATCGACAGATAGATCTATAAATCTGCACTACGGTAGGAAGTTTCGATAGGGTAGGACAAATCGACAGATAGATCTATAAATCTGCACTACGGTAGGAAGTTTCGATAGGGTAGGACAAATCGACAGATAGATCTATAAATCTGCACTACGGTAGGAAGTTTCGATAGGGTAGGACAAATCGACAGATAGATCTATAAATCTGCACTACGGTAGGAAGTTTCGATAGGGTAGGACAAATCGACAGATAGATCTATAAATCTGCACTACGGTAGGAAGTTTCGATAGGGTAGGACAAATCGACAGATAGATCTATAAATCTGCACTGCGGTAGGAAGTTTCGATAGGGTAGGACAAATCGACAGATAGATCTATAAATCTGCACTACGGTAGGAAGTTTCGATAGGGTAGGACAAATCGACAGATAGATCTATAAATCTGCACTACGGTAGGAAGTTTCGATAGGGTAGGACAAATCGACAGATAGATCTATAAATCTGCACTACGGTAGGAAGTTTCGATAGGGTAGGACAAATCGACAGATAGATCTATAAATCTGCACTACGGTAGGAAGTTTCGATAGGGTAGGACAAATCGACAGATATGATCTATAAATCTGCACTACGGTAGGAAGTTTCGATAGGGTAGGACAAATCGACAGATAGATCTATAAATCTGCACTGCGGTAGGAAGTTTCGATAGGGTAGGACAAATCGACAGATAGATCTATAAATCTGCACTACGGTAGGAAGTTTCGATAGGGTAGGACAAATCGACAGATAGATCTATAAATCTGCACTACGGTAGGAAGTTTCGATAGGGTAGGACAAATCGACAGATAGATCTATAAATCTGCACTACGGTAGGAAGTTTCGATAGGGTAGGACAAATCGACAGATAGATCTATAAATCTGCACTACGGTAGGAAATTTCGATAGGGTAGGACAAATCGACAGATAGATCTATAAATCTGCACTACGGTAGGAAGTTTCGATAGGGTAGGACAAATCGACAGATAGATCTATAAATCTGCACTACGGTAGGAAATTTCGATAGGGTAGGACAAATCGACAGAACACCGGTTTTACAGCTGCATTCAACTGCTCCTCCAAATCTCCCACTTTCTGAGTTCAATAGTCGCGAGTACGTATCTAACTCTGCACTAGATGGGATTTTAATCAAAAATTAATCAGAATTATATTTTTATTGGTGTGAATAAGATTGAACAGCCTTTATGTGTTGCTACTGAAGAACAGAAATACAATTGTCATGTTCTGTAAGAAGCTTTCTTTATTTATGGGACTTTTCCTCCCTCTACTGGTGTTTTAGAGTGATTCATTATTTTCTTCTTTAATTCCAGTTATTGTTTTGATTGGTTAGTTTATTCACATGACGTGGCCAGGTTATAGTTCACGGTGTGATCAGGAAAATCATTACATGTTAAAGGTCATGCGGTCAGTTAACAGTTCCAGCTATCCCATCATTCCCTTCTGTTGTTTTTGCCTTGGAAAAGTATCGCTTGTGGGTTATATTTATGTTTACATTTAATTATAATATTACACAAGTGTTACATTTACATGGAAATGCTGCCAATGTCTAACAATGACTGACAGTTATTTGCACTATTTACAAGTTATGTAGAGTTACTTGCATATCATTTGAATAAGGCATTTGTATGGTATAATTTTGTAGCTGTTATTTACAATATTATGTTTGTGGATGTTCTCTGAATAGCATTCAATAGTCTAACTGGAGCTTCTGTATCATTTCAGTTTTACTAAATTGTTTCTTGAGAAATGAAGATGACAATAAAGAGTCATAAAAAGTCATATACTAGTGAAGCTGGATTGGAACAACTATTCAACATGGATGATGGCGTCACAGAGAAGGACGCTGAAACAAAATCACAGTCTTCCACCTCGTCCACCTCCTCTAAATCCTCCTCAGCTAGCAGGGCAGCAGCCAGGGCTTGTGCTAAAGTGGAAGCTGCACGTGCTCGCACCCCTTTCCTTCAGCCAGAAGCTGAATTAAAAATAGCAGAAGCGAGTCTAGCTGCTGAGTTATCAGCTTTAAAGCATGAGAAGGAGGCAGCAGCAGCTGTGGCAGAAGCTGAAGTCCTTGAGGCAGCAGCAGAGAATGAAAGTAGAGATGGCAGTAGGAGTCACTATGATACAGTTCACGTTACCACACAGCGCACCTGCGACTATGTTGAACGGCACTCCAAGCTACATCCTGGTGATACAGAGCCTCCTTGTTGCCGTTCATCAAAACTGATGTCCAGACAGACACTAAGGAGCACACCCCTAGTCTCGACAGTGGTGCTTCTCACGTCTTAAATAAGAGTGGTGTTTTTTTACAATAAAATGGTGAGCATTGGTTCCAGTGACTGGAGTTCATTTCACCTCAGATTCTGGAGCTTCTTCATGCAAAACTACATGAAATAGAAAAAACTTTCAATTTAACCTCAGTGTCAACTACTATAATTAAAGCCCCGCCTAATTCATGGCCAGAAAAATCACATGACGTCACGGACCGTGAAATGAGCCTTTTCTTGTGAAATATGCAATTTTGCTGTGAAATTCACATTTTAATATTTGTGTTTTGTGATTTAATGCTTTTCATTCACATATCACATGAAATATGAGGCGTAATATGCAATATGAGGCATCCTAGCAATTATACTGCAATAAATCTAGTGTAACTGACTTTCTGTTGAAATCACACAACATTTTCTATGAATTTAGTAGGACCCCGAATATAACCCTCCATATGAAATAATAACATGCTGCAGTTTTAAACTCTAAAAGGGAAATCAACGATAGTACATCAGTCAGTTCAATCTGTAATTATTGCTACTAAGCAATTATGTCTGGTGTGTCTTTGAATATTCAGTTTGATCATCTTTTATTTTATAGGTCAGGTGACTTGGCTGGGGTGGATCGAGGTGGCATTCTGTTGTCCCTCGTTTCAACAGCTGGCTTTTAGGAAGAACACCCCCAGATGTTCTGCTGATTCACTGTGGCAGGAATGACTTGGGGAAAATAAAGTTCCTGTATTTTGCTGCAGAAATCTAGTGGGACCTTCAGGATCTCCTTCAGCGTTTTCACAGTGGTGTTTGTATTGTTGTTAAATATTTAAATGATCACAAATCGTTTGTTTTTAAAAAAACATTAATATCTGTGTTGTTTATTACATTTTAAAAATGAAAAGAACCATTTGCATTATGATGTGAAATAATATCTTATTCAATTTTTCTATTAAAACTAGTGCAGAATGAAGCTACATTTATGTGCATGAATTTATAATCTTGTTGTGTGTGTGTGTGTGTGTGTGTGTGTGTGTGTGTGTGTGTGTGTGTATTGTCATGAGCAGAAGAATAAAGTGCATCTGATAAAAGATGATGAGGAGACTCTCAGCACTACAGAAGAGTAAGAAAACAATCAGAAACATAAACTTAAATCACCTGTATGGAGAATGAACATCAGATCAGTGTAGAAGTGAAATGATTGAAACTGTAGCGTCCACTGTAGGGGTCGATATGCATTTAAATAGTGACTGTAGTGACCACTATGCTATGACCACTATGTCAGAAGGTTCATATTATTATTAGTCATTAACAGAACTGCTACACTTGCTACATATTTGATCAAATCCTGACATTATCATCATCTTCTATATTTAACATCATTAATGAGAATCATCACTTTGTTTCTCATCATTTTAATCTGTTGGAGTTTATTGCTTTAATCAGTTAGCTGAATAAAATGTCTGGTTAAATAACCTAGTGGTTTATGTACTGGACTAGTAATCGAAGGATCGCTGGTTCAAGCCCCACCACTGCCAGGTTGCCACTGTTGGGCCCTTGAGTGAGGCCCTTAACCCTCAGTTGCCTACACAGTATACTGTCACAGTACTGTAAGTCACTTTGGATAAAAGTTCTGCTAAATACCAAACATGTAAATGGAAATAAAAATGACTATATACCATCCAAAAACCCACTGGTTACTGGTAGAAACATCACAGGATCACAGTGGATTGTGGGTAATAGCCTGTACAAAACTCTGGTCTGATTTGGACTTGGGGACCCAGGACCTCCACTGTTTGATGTCTTTTTAGGTCTGTTCTGACCATTCAACAAGGTTCCTTTTAAAGTTCCAGGGTGAGAATCATACAGAAGAGACTTTCTTCCACCAGTCCTCTAAACATCTTGTGGTTCTCTAGGAAGGCGTCCTCACTTCAAGACCTCACTAACGTCTGTAATTTCCCAGTGAAGATCCTTGGAAATTCTTGGAGAACAAAGTGTCACCATGTAGAATCGCAGTGTGAAGAATAGATGGTGTTTATCTTCACTGTTCTTCATCTTCTTCTTCTCTTCATTGAATGCGTTAGAATCAGATGCTGTAGAAGAGATCAGACATGATCAGATGTTTCAGTCACCTATCAGACTCAACACAATCATAACCAGTATAAACACCAGCACACACACACACACACACACACACCAGCTGGAACAATGATAGAACATTTTACATGATTCAACTCACTGTAGTTCCTTCAGGTTACATTGTGGATCCACCTGTAGATCTTTGAGCAGTTTTACTCCTGATTCTCCTGGATTATTGTGGCTCAGATACAGTTCTCTCAGACGTGATGATAGATTTGATTTCAGAGCTGAAGCCAGAGCAGTAAAACCTTCATCTGTAATACTGCAGCTACACAACCTGCAGAAGAAAATCATTTAATAAAAATCCTACATCATCTTCTCCCACCTCCTCCTCCATCTCCATTCAGATCCACAACCAGCACCATCACTGAGAAATCATATTAATCATGAAGTGATGAAGTGTTTTATCACTTATTGTGTTATTGTGTGGGGAAACACGAGTAAAATATCAAACTCCTACACACATCATCAACAGTTTCTGTAGGAAGGATCTTCTGTATCTACAGTGTGAAAGTGAAGATCTCACCCCAGTATCTCCAGTGTACAGTGTGGATTCTCCAGTCCAGCAGAGAGCAGCTTCACTCCTGAATCCTTCAGTTTATTGTTACTCAGGATCAGATGTTTCAGACTGGAGGAGTTTAAACTGAGAACTGAGGACAGAACTTCACAACTTTCCTCTGTTAGAGAACAATTCCACAACCTGGAGAGAAATAATCAGATCAATCAGAGAAATGAAAGACGTCACCCTGCAGCAGTAGGTGGAATCCAAGTAGCTGATAATCTGATAATATTACCCAGACTGCATTGCAGATGAAAGTGAAAGCAGCTGAATTGATGATGCTGAATCAGTAATCCTTCCAACATGAGTGTAAAATGTGATTTCAGACTTAAAGTGGATTCCACATTTTAAAGGCTTTCAGAGTTGAAATGCTGAATCTTCAGTAGATATTTGTTAGCTGGTAGATCATTTAGCAACAATCCCACTAAAACATCTACACATTCAAAACCAAAAACCCTCCCAAACACCAACCAATGGAAGCTGCTTTATAATCACACAGGAGTTTTCATAGTGCTGTTCAAACTCCAGATATACCAGGACGGTGGGTGGAGCAGCTGGTAGAGCGAGTACTGCACTGTAACAGCTCCTGAGCTCCTAGATTCAGTTAGCATTGTGATGTGAACACTGAGTTTTCATGTAAACTCGTTTTCCATTATGGCTGAACAATTCATTAAGGGTGGAAATCAAATAATAATGTTCAATTCGTACGTTCATTTTAACTGTAACACTTTTCAAGTCAAGTCAAGTCAACTTTATTTATATAGCGCTTTTTACAATAGACATTGTCTCAAAGCAACTTCACAAAATCCATGACCAATAGATACAAAAATCCCTGTTGAGCAAGCCGAGGGTGACTGTGGCAGGAAAAACTCCCTGAAAATTACAGGAAGAAACCTTGAGAGGAACCAGACTCAGCAGGGCCCTCCGTCCTTCTTGGGTGGCCTGGAGGATACTTTAAATAAATGTACGATTTACACAGAGCATACAAACACAGAATTAAATGATCTAAAAGTTATAACTGGTAATAAATAGATAAATAATAATAATAATAATTCTTCGCTCTAGTCTTCAATAAATTCTGTAGTGATTTCTTGTCATTCTTGGTGCAATTACTCCAGACCCGTCACATCCGGCAGGAGCAGCAGTGTTGTCACGGCAGTCTCGACTTTAATCCTTAACCTCGGCGGGTAAACAGGTTTCCATCAGAATGCCTTTGGAGTAAAACAACAGAGAATGTAGTTAATAATGTACAATGCTAGTTGAGTAAAACAGTTTTACAGAGAGTTTTAGACTCCGGCAGCCCTAATTATTACAGCATAACTAAAAGGGAGAGCGAGCAGGTAACAAGGTCATGAAGGCTTTCATAGGACATCAGCGCCCATCTCCCCACCGTCATCAAACCTGAGTGATCGGATAAGAGAGGCAGGACGACAGCAACCCAACATCCCTGATCACCACAAGTTTCTATGACCAAGAACCCACAAGCTCTGCGCCTTTGTCTATTTTAATCAAAAGCCTGAGAAAATAAATATGTTTTCAGTCTAGACTTAAACATTGAGACGTGTCCGAATCCCGAACAGAGGCAGGAAGATTATTCCAAAGTTGTGGAGCTTTGTAAGAAAATGCTCTTCCACCAGCTGTGGTCTTTTTAATTTTAGGAACTATAAGTAACCCTGCATCTTGTGAACGAAGTGGACGCGCTGGGTTGTAGTGATTAATAAGTTCACTCAGATACTGTGGAGCCAGACCATGTAGCGCTTTATAGGTTAGTAAAAGTATTTTGTAATCAATGCGGAATTTAACTGGCAGCCAGTGTAGAGATGATAGAACAGGAGTAATATGATCAAATTTTTTAGTTCCAGTTAGCACTCGAGCTGCTGCATTTTGAACTAACTGGAGTTTGTTTATGGATCTACCAGAGCATCCAGTTAGAAGAGCATTACAATAATCTAACCGAGAAGTTATAAACGCATGGATCAGTTTTTCCAGCGTCATTAACAGATAGTATATTTCTTATTTTAGAGATATTACGCAAATGATAGAAAGCAACTCTAGTAATATTATTAATGTGTGTATCAAAGGAAAGATCTGAATCTATTGTGACACCCAAGTTTTTTACATCTGGGCTGGGAGTAACAGAGAACGTGTTTAGGTTTAGCACCAGGTTAGAGAACTCGTCCCTCACAGCTTTAGAGCCAACAAGTAAAACCTCAGTTTTATCTGAATTAATTAAAAGAAAATTACACGACATCCAGTTTTTTATGTCGTTTACACAATCTTCTATCTTACTGATTGTGTCAGTATCATTTGGTTTGGCTGATATATACAGCTGTGTGTCATCTGCATAGCAGTGAAATTTTATGCCATGTTTATGAATAATTTCACCTAGTGGAAGCATATAGAGTGTAAATAATAGCGGTCCAAGTACCGACCCCTGTGGAACAGCACACTTTACTTTTGTAGTTTCCGAGCATTTATTATTTACATAAACAAATTGCGAGCGGTCAGTCAGATATGATTGAAACCAAGAGAGTGCGAGTCCTTTAACACCTACTGTATTTTCTAGCCTCTCCAGTAAAATGTTATGATTGACCATATCAAACGCTGCGCTAAGATCTAATAGAACAAGAAAAGAGACACATCCATTATCAGAAGACACTAACAACTCGTTAACTACTCTAATTAATGCGGTTTCGGTACTATGATTGGGTCTAAATCCTGATTGAAATTTTTCATGAATAAAATTTTCATTCAAATATGAACATAATTGTTTGGAAACGACTTTTTCTAATATTTTAGAGACAAAAGGAAGGTTTGAAATTGGCCTATAATTAGATAAAACATGTGGATCAAGATTAGGTTTTTTAATCGGGTTTAATAACCGCACTTTTAAACAGTTTAGGTACATACCCAAGGCTAAGGGATGCATTGATTAATGTAAGCAGGGGCTCTACAATAGCTGGGAGTAAATCTTTAAGTAAACGAGTTGGAACAGGATCGAGTATACACGATGATGACTTCGATGATTTAATCAACACAGTTAGTTCGTTTTGGGAGATTGGATTAAAGGAATTTAGTTGGATTAACTCGTTACTATTATCACCAATGCTGCTCGGAGTGAGTCCATACTTAACATTGGTAAGTGACACATTCTGACTCTGAAGTCGTATTTTTTCTATCTTGTCATTAAAGAATTTAAAAAAAATCATCGCTGGTACAGTCAGGCGGTATATTAGATTCAGTTTCATTGACGTTTTTAGTTAATTTGGACACCGTCTCAAAGAGGAATCTGGGATTGTTTTTATTTTTCTCTATTAGGGACGAATAATATGAAGATTTGGACGCGCTGCCCACTGCGCTACTTAAACATTGAAATAGTAAAAAGTTTATGCTGATATCTGCACACACAACTTAAACACTACTTAAAATTATAACCAGACACTTTCTTATTCCCACGACAGCAGCAGTTTCCTTCTGTTTCAAACATATCGCCCTGTCTCAGTCTAATCTGCGGCATTTCTCTCCCATTGATAAAAATACAGAACAAAGCGCGTCCAGTATCAGGTCAATACGGAACGCGACGTTTAGTTTCCAAATAAGGAACGATTCTGTAGGGGACAGTTGGCAACCCTATAACTAACATGACAATGTTACAACGTCCAGTACGAAAATCGCTTCCCCACATTGTTTATTTTATTTTTTGCAGATAGAGCAAATATGTGCACGTCACAAATACAAACACAAAAGTCATGGATGTTTGTCTATTTGTAGAGCACACCACAACTGATTTATACGCAGTTCTTAAATACTGACAAAATGTCATTATACCTCTTCAGGTTCCCCATTAACCCCTTATAAACCAATCCCTGCTCTTATAGACCAGTAGGAAGTTATCCTTAATGAAACCATGCAAAACGTTAATGGTCACTAACTTTAACTACAAATACACTGTAAACAAAGCCGTGTTCAGTCCTTACAAACCCAATCATGTCCTCACAAACCAGCTATTAGTCACGTTCACTCATACACAAACTACTTAGCCTACTGACTGTACATGGATCGTACAGAGCACAATTTAAACATAATGAATACGAATATGAAATTACATCTAAATCTATCCTCAAAGTGTTACTGCATTACTACTCAAAGTACTGTAATGATCACTGTTATTGCGCTTCAGGAAACTGTGCTGACTTTTGTAACAAGTCCTCACAAACCAAACTGTGTTCTTATAAAGCAGTCTTAAGTCAGGTATACAAACACATATCCCTCATAACTGCCACAATGTTGAGCTGATCTAATTATGAATAGACTGCAATGGGTGAAATATTTATTTACCAGGATGTCTGATTCAAGTTGGTCTTGAATTGTTGCGTTACTTGAACCAAACGCAGGGTCGTCGTTCATGTAGTGAGAAAAAGGACATAACACAATTGTTGTAGAGTACACCGACTGTTGAAGAAATATCAATTAGAAGTAATCCTAAATAAAACCATGCAAAACGTTAAGTAACCATCACTAACTTTATCTACAAATACACTCTGAAGCTCAACATTGTGTATAATTGTGTTGTGTAGATGTCTGAATCAGCCAAGTAGTTTGTGTATGAGTGAACGTGACTGATGGCTGGTTTGTGAGGACATGATTGGGTTTGTACGAGCTGGATGTGGGATTGTTCAGAGTGTATTTGTAGATAGTCGGTGATCGTTACTTGGTTTTATTTAGGATTACTTCTAACTGATATTTCTGCAACAGTCTTGTTGGTGTACTCTACAACAATTGTGTTATCTCCTTCTAACTAGATAAACGATGACCTTGTGTTTTTTTTAAAGTAACGTAATCGTTCAAGACCATCTTGAATCAGACATCCTGGTAAATAAATATTTCACCCATTGCAGTCTATTCATAATTAGATCAGCTCAACATTGTGTGTGGTTCTATTCTGTACTTGACTTGGGCAGTTATGAGGAATATGTATTTGTATACCTGACTTTTTAGACTGCTTTATAAGTAAGTAGTTTGTGTATGAGTACACATGACAAATGGCTGGTTTGTGAGAACATGACATGAGTCACGTCTACTCATACACAAACTACTTGGCTGATTCAGACAACTACAGAACACAGTTATGTTGTGCTAACCCTTATAAACCAATCCCTGCTCTTATAGACCAGTAGGAAGTTATCCTTAATGAAACCATGCAAAACGTTAATGGTCACTAACTTTAACTACAAATACACTGTAAACAAAGCCGTGTTCAGTCCTTACAAACCCAATCATGTCCTCACAAACCAGCTATTAGTCACGTTCACTCATACACAAACTACTTAGCCTACTGACTGTACATAGATCGTACAGAGCACAATTTAAACATAATGAATATGAAATTACATCTAAATCTATCCTCAAAGTGTTACTGCATTACTACTCAAAGTACTGTAATGATCACTGTTATTGCGCTTCAGGAAACTGTGCTGACTTTTGTAACAAGTCCTCACAAACCAAACTGTGTTCTTATAAAGCAGTCTTAAGTCAGGTATACAAACACATATCCCTCATAACTGCCACAATGTTGAGCTGATCTAATTATGAATAGACTGCAATGGGTGAAATATTTATTTACCAGGATGTCTGATTCAAGTTGGTCTTGAATTGTTGCGTTACTTGAACCAAACGCAGGGTCGTCGTTCATGTAGTGAGAAAAAGGACATAACACAATTGTTGTAGAGTACACCGACTGTTGAAGAAATATCAATTAGAAGTAATCCTAAATAAAACCATGCAAAACGTTAAGTAACGATCACTAACTTTATCTACAAAGACACTCTGAAGCTCAACATTGTGTATAATTGTGTTGTGTAGATGTCAGAATCAGCCAAGTAGTTTGTGTATGAGTGAACGTGACTGATGGCTGGTTTGTGAGGACATGATTGGGTTTGTACGAGCTGGATGTGGGATTGTTCAGAGTGTATTTGTAGATAGTCGGTGATCGTTACTTGGTTTTATTTAGGATTACTTCTAACTGATATTTCTGCAACAGTCTTGTTGGTGTACTCTACAACAATTGTGTTATCTCCTTCTAACTAGATAAACGATGACCTTGTGTTTTTTTTAAAGTAACATAATCGTTCAAGACCATCTTGAATCAGACATCCTGGTAAATAAATATTTCACCCATTGCAGTCTATTCATAATTAGATCAGCTCAACATTGTGTGTGGTTCTATTCTGTACTTGACTTGGGCAGTTATGAGGAATATGTATTTGTATACCTGACTTTTTAGACTGCTTTATAAGTAAGTAGTTTGTGTATGAGTACACATGACAAATGGCTGGTTTGTGAGAACATGACATGAGTCACGTCTACTCATACACAAACTACTTGGCTGATTCAGACAACTACAGAACACAGTTATGTTGTGCTAACCCTTATAAACCAATCCCTGCTCTTATAGACCAGTAGGAAGTTATCCTTAATGAAACCATGCAAAACGTTAATGGTCACTAACTTTAACTACAAATACACTGTAAACAAAGCCGTGTTCAGTCCTTACAAACCCAATCATGTCCTCACAAACCAGCTATTAGTCACGTTCACTCATACACAAACTACTTAGCCTACTGACTGTACATAGATCGTACAGAGCACAATTTAAACATAATGAATACGAATATGAAATTACATCTAAATCTATCCTCAAAGTGTTACTGCATTACTACTCAAAGTACTGTAATGATCACTGTTATTGCGCTTCAGGAAACTGTGCTGACTTTTGTAACAAGTCCTCACAAACCAAACTGTGTTCTTATAAAGCAGTCTTAAGTCAGGTATACAAACACATATCCCTCATAACTGCCACAATGTTGAGCTGATCTAATTATGAATAGACTGCAATGGGTGAAATATTTATTTACCAGGATGTCTGATTCAAGTTGGTCTTGAATTGTTGCGTTACTTGAACCAAACGCAGGGTCGTCGTTCATGTAGTGAGAAAAAGGACATAACACAATTGTTGTAGAGTACACCGACTGTTGAAGAAATATCAATTAGAAGTAATCCTAAATAAAACCATGCAAAACGTTAAGTAACGATCACTAACTTTATCTACAAATACACTCTGAAGCTCAACATTGTGTATAATTGTGTTGTGTAGATGTCTGAATCAGCCAAGTAGTTTGTGTATGAGTGAACGTGACTGATGGCTGGTTTGTGAGGACATGATTGGGTTTGTACGAGCTGGATGTGGGATTGTTCAGAGTGTATTTGTAGATAGTCGGTGATCGTTACTTGGTTTTATTTAGGATTACTTCTAACTGATATTTCTGCAACAGTCTTGTTGGTGTACTCTACAACAATTGTGTTATCTCCTTCTAACTAGATAAACGATGACCTTGTGTTTTTTTTAAAGTAACGTAATCGTTCAAGACCATCTTGAATCAGACATCCTGGTAAATAAATATTTCACCCATTGCAGTCTATTCATAATTAGATCAGCTCAACATTGTGTGTGGTTCTATTCTGTACTTGACTTGGGCAGTTATAAGGAATATGTATTTGTATACCTGACTTTTTAGACTGCTTTATAAGTAAGTAGTTTGTGTATGAGTACACATGACAAATGGCTGGTTTGTGAGAACATGACATGAGTCACGTCTACTCATACACAAACTACTTGGCTGATTCAGACAACTACAGAACACAGTTATGTTGTGCTAACCCTTATAAACCAATCCCTGCTCTTATAGACCAGTAGGAAGTTATCCTTAATGAAACCATGCAAAACGTTAATGGTCACTAACTTTAACTACAAATACACTGTAAACAAAGCCGTGTTCAGTCCTTACAAACCCAATCATGTCCTCACAAACCAGCTATTAGTCACGTTCACTCATACACAAACTACTTAGCCTACTGACTGTACATAGATCGTACAGAGCACAATTTAAACATAATGAATACGAATATGAAATTACATCTAAATCTATCCTCAAAGTGTTACTGCATTACTACTCAAAGTACTGTAATGATCACTGTTATTGCGCTTCAGGAAACTGTGCTGACTTTTGTAACAAGTCCTCACAAACCAAACTGTGTTCTTATAAAGCAGTCTTAAGTCAGGTATACAAACACATATCCCTCATAACTGCCACAATGTTGAGCTGATCTAATTATGAATAGACTGCAATGGGTGAAATATTTATTTACCAGGATGTCTGATTCAAGTTGGTCTTGAATTGTTGCGTTACTTGAACCAAACGCAGGGTCGTCGTTCATGTAGTGAGAAAAAGGACATAACACAATTGTTGTAGAGTACACCGACTGTTGAAGAAATATCAATTAGAAGTAATCCTAAATAAAACCATGCAAAACGTTAAGTAACGATCACTAACTTTATCTACAAAGACACTCTGAAGCTCAACATTGTGTATAATTGTGTTGTGTAGATGTCAGAATCAGCCAAGTAGTTTGTGTATGAGTGAACGTGACTGATGGCTGGTTTGTGAGGACATGATTGGGTTTGTACGAGCTGGATGTGGGATTGTTCAGAGTGTATTTGTAGATAGTCGGTGATCGTTACTTGGTTTTATTTAGGATTACTTCTAACTGATATTTCTGCAACAGTCTTGTTGGTGTACTCTACAACAATTGTGTTATCTCCTTCTAACTAGATAAACGATGACCTTGTGTTTTTTTTAAAGTAACATAATCGTTCAAGACCATCTTGAATCAGACATCCTGGTAAATAAATATTTCACCCATTGCAGTCTATTCATAATTAGATCAGCTCAACATTGTGTGTGGTTCTATTCTGTACTTGACTTGGGCAGTTATGAGGAATATGTATTTGTATACCTGACTTTTTAGACTGCTTTATAAGTAAGTAGTTTGTGTATGAGTACACATGACAAATGGCTGGTTTGTGAGAACATGACATGAGTCACGTCTACTCATACACAAACTACTTGGCTGATTCAGACAACTACAGAACACAGTTATGTTGTGCTAACCCTTATAAACCAATCCCTGCTCTTATAGACCAGTAGGAAGTTATCCTTAATGAAACCATGCAAAACGTTAATGGTCACTAACTTTAACTACAAATACACTGTAAACAAAGCCGTGTTCAGTCCTTACAAACCCAATCATGTCCTCACAAACCAGCTATTAGTCACGTTCACTCATACACAAACTACTTAGCCTACTGACTGTACATAGATCGTACAGAGCACAATTTAAACATAATGAATACGAATATGAAATTACATCTAAATCTATCCTCAAAGTGTTACTGCATTACTACTCAAAGTACTGTAATGATCACTGTTATTGCGCTTCAGGAAACTGTGCTGACTTTTGTAACAAGTCCTCACAAACCAAACTGTGTTCTTATAAAGCAGTCTTAAGTCAGGTATACAAACACATATCCCTCATAACTGCCACAATGTTGAGCTGATCTAATTATGAATAGACTGCAATGGGTGAAATATTTATTTACCAGGATGTCTGATTCAAGTTGGTCTTGAATTGTTGCGTTACTTGAACCAAACGCAGGGTCGTCGTTCATGTAGTGAGAAAAAGGACATAACACAATTGTTGTAGAGTACACCGACTGTTGAAGAAATATCAATTAGAAGTAATCCTAAATAAAACCATGGAAAACGTTAAGTAACCATCACTAACTTTATCTACAAATACACTCTGAAGCTCAACATTGTGTATAATTGTGTTGTGTAGATGTCTGAATCAGCCAAGTAGTTTGTGTATGAGTGAACGTGACTGATGGCTGGTTTGTGAGGACATGATTGGGTTTGTACGAGCTGGATGTGGGATTGTTCAGAGTGTATTTGTAGATAGTCGGTGATCGTTACTTGGTTTTATTTAGGATTACTTCTAACTGATATTTCTGCAACAGTCTTGTTGGTGTACTCTACAACAATTGTGTTATCTCCTTCTAACTAGATAAACGATGACCTTGTGTTTTTTTTAAAGTAACGTAATCGTTCAAGACCATCTTGAATCAGACATCCTGGTAAATAAATATTTCACCCATTGCAGTCTATTCATAATTAGATCAGCTCAACATTGTGTGTGGTTCTATTCTGTACTTGACTTGGGCAGTTATGAGGAATATGTATATATTGTATACCTGACTTTTTAGACTGCTTTATAAGTAAGTAGTTTGTGTATGAGTACACATGACAAATGGCTGGTTTGTGAGAACATGACATGAGTCACGTCTACTCATACACAAACTACTTGGCTGATTCAGACAACTACAGAACACAGTTATGTTGTGCTAACCCTTATAAACCAATCCCTGCTCTTATAGACCAGTAGGAAGTTATCCTTAATGAAACCATGCAAAACGTTAATGGTCACTAACTTTAACTACAAATACACTGTAAACAAAGCCGTGTTCAGTCCTTACAAACCCAATCATGTCCTCACAAACCAGCTATTAGTCACGTTCACTCATACACAAACTACTTAGCCTACTGACTGTACATGGATCGTACAGAGCACAATTTAAACATAATGAATACGAATATGAAATTACATCTAAATCTATCCTCAAAGTGTTACTGCATTACTACTCAAAGTACTGTAATGATCACTGTTATTGCGCTTCAGGAAACTGTGCTGACTTTTGTAACAAGTCCTCACAAACCAAACTGTGTTCTTATAAAGCAGTCTTAAGTCAGGTATACAAACACATATCCCTCATAACTGCCACAATGTTGAGCTGATCTAATTATGAATAGACTGCAATGGGTGAAATATTTATTTACCAGGATGTCTGATTCAAGTTGGTCTTGAATTGTTGCGTTACTTGAACCAAACGCAGGGTCGTCGTTCATGTAGTGAGAAAAAGGACATAACACAATTGTTGTAGAGTACACCGACTGTTGAAGAAATATCAATTAGAAGTAATCCTAAATAAAACCATGCAAAACGTTAAGTAACCATCACTAACTTTATCTACAAATACACTCTGAAGCTCAACATTGTGTATAATTGTGTTGTGTAGATGTCTGAATCAGCCAAGTAGTTTGTGTATGAGTGAACGTGACTGATGGCTGGTTTGTGAGGACATGATTGGGTTTGTACGAGCTGGATGTGGGATTGTTCAGAGTGTATTTGTAGATAGTCGGTGATCGTTACTTGGTTTTATTTAGGATTACTTCTAACTGATATTTCTGCAACAGTCTTGTTGGTGTACTCTACAACAATTGTGTTATCTCCTTCTAACTAGATAAACGATGACCTTGTGTTTTTTTTAAAGTAACATAATCGTTCAAGACCATCTTGAATCAGACATCCTGGTAAATAAATATTTCACCCATTGCAGTCTATTCATAATTAGATCAGCTCAACATTGTGTGTGGTTCTATTCTGTACTTGACTTGGGCAGTTATGAGGAATATGTATTTGTATACCTGACTTTTTAGACTGCTTTATAAGTAAGTAGTTTGTGTATGAGTACACATGACAAATGGCTGGTTTGTGAGAACATGACATGAGTCACGTCTACTCATACACAAACTACTTGGCTGATTCAGACAACTACAGAACACAGTTATGTTGTGCTAACCCTTATAAACCAATCCCTGCTCTTATAGACCAGTAGGAAGTTATCCTTAATGAAACCATGCAAAACGTTAATGGTCACTAACTTTAACTACAAATACACTGTAAACAAAGCCGTGTTCAGTCCTTACAAACCCAATCATGTCCTCACAAACCAGCTATTAGTCACGTTCACTCATACACAAACTACTTAGCCTACTGACTGTACATAGATCGTACAGAGCACAATTTAAACATAATGAATACGAATATGAAATTACATCTAAATCTATCCTCAAAGTGTTACTGCATTACTACTCAAAGTACTGTAATGATCACTGTTATTGCGCTTCAGGAAACTGTGCTGACTTTTGTAACAAGTCCTCACAAACCAAACTGTGTTCTTATAAAGCAGTCTTAAGTCAGGTATACAAACACATATCCCTCATAACTGCCACAATGTTGAGCTGATCTAATTATGAATAGACTGCAATGGGTGAAATATTTATTTACCAGGATGTCTGATTCAAGTTGGTCTTGAATTGTTGCGTTACTTGAACCAAACGCAGGGTCGTCGTTCATGTAGTGAGAAAAAGGACATAACACAATTGTTGTAGAGTACACCGACTGTTGAAGAAATATCAATTAGAAGTAATCCTAAATAAAACCATGCAAAACGTTAAGTAACCATCACTAACTTTATCTACAAATACACTCTGAAGCTCAACATTGTGTATAATTGTGTTGTGTAGATGTCTGAATCAGCCAAGTAGTTTGTGTATGAGTGAACGTGACTGATGGCTGGTTTGTGAGGACATGATTGGGTTTGTACGAGCTGGATGTGGGATTGTTCAGAGTGTATTTGTAGATAGTCAGTGATCGTTACTTGGTTTTATTTAGGATTACTTCTAATTGATTTTTTTTTTTTTTACAACAGTGTCGATGTTCTGTGTACATTTTATTTTGTACTTTTTAGCTCTTCATAAATAAGGGGATGGATCAAATGATTATTGCTTTTGCTTCTCAAAGTGTCATGTGTCATGACCATCTGGAGTTAGACATCCCAGTAAATAAATATTTGATTTTTTAAAATCTGTTCCTAATTAGATAGGTTCAGCGTTGTGTCCTATTCTGTGCTCGACTAAGGCATTTGTGTGTTTTTCTATACTTGACTTAAGGCTGCTTTATAAGGTTTGCTGACTTTTGTACTAATACAGTGATCATTACAGTACTTGTAACACCTACAATATAGATACATATATCCACATGATTTATTACCATTATTTCTTATCCACATGCTACTTTATTATGCATGATTTATATTTGATTTTTTGTAGACCTAGCAGAGGTTTTTTTTTTTTAGGGGCTCTTAATTGGAGACTGTAAAAGGTATAAGGGCATGTTCATCAGCACTTAAGAACAACTGAAAGCATTAGTTTTGGTGATTTTACTGTTTCTCTAGTGTGATTGGCGAATTTTTAACCTGGTGACCAGGATGTTATTTGCCATATTTTTGAACTTGTCTACACAGTAGATAACAGTTTATTTTAGTTATGGAATAATTAAAGCTATAGGATAATGTTATTTGGTTCAAGTATTGAAGCAGCTTTTAATCCAACAAATGAGTGTTACAGGTGTCTGTGGATTCTATATTCTGTTTGACTTTTTGACTTTTTCATTGGTAGATGGTGTACCTGATACTACAGTGACAAGAAGGACAGTGGTTCGGAGGCCATGGACAATAAAGGAGGTCCTTGCTGTAATGAGGCACTTCAAATATCGGTCGTATTCAAACCACAAAGGGTCGTTTGGCTTCAAAATTGGAGTGTGAGAAGATACTGTTTTTAAGATAGTTGTTCCTATTGAAAACTACTTCCAATAGTCTCCTCACAAAAATCCCTTTTGATGGTTTTGAGTGCCATATCAAGGGGTGTGAATACTTATGTACCTATTATGTTTGAATGTTTACATTTTTTAAAGATTTACAAAAATGTCTGAAAACATGTTTTCTCTTTGTAATTATGGGCTATTTCGTGTAGATTTTTAAAAATAAAACTATACTCAAATTGGAATTCGACTATGTCTGTAACGTAAATGTGGAAAAAGTGAAGGGGTGTGAATACTTTCTGATGGCACTGTATATTTATATATTGATGACAGATTGGCCAAAACAAAGCTGTCTTTAAAATATTGGTTACATTAGATTGAAAAGACAGGCAGATTATGTGTCCTTTTATGCCTTTGATTGTCCTCATAAGACAGTGTCTGCTCATGTTTGTGTGTGTGTATGTGGTGTGTGCTGATAAACCATGCGTGTCCTTATTAACACTCTTCAGGTCATGTCTCTCTAAGGCTGTAAAATGTCAGGTATATGATATTTCCATGATTTTAAAATAAAAAGATGATTCTAATTTGGATGTATCTTTAGCAGGTCTAAATACATTTTTGGGAGTTACTTGCACATTGATAGCATATGTGGAAAGTGGTGTCCCCATAAAGTAGGTACCGAGTCAGGTGTCCTCATATACCATAATTACCAGTATGTGTGTGTGTGTGTGTGTGTGTGTGTGTTTATTATCATGAGCAGAAGAATAAAGTGCATCTGATAAAAGATGATGAGGAGACTCTCAGCACTACAGAAGAGTAAGAAAACAATCAGAAACATAAACTTAAATCACCTGTATGGAGAATGAACATCAAATCAGTGTAGAAGTGAAATGATTGAAACTGTAGCGTCCACTGTAGGGGTCGATACGCATTTAAATAGTGACTGTAGTGACCACTATGCTATGACCACTATGTCAGAGGGTTCATATTATTATTAGTCATTAACAGAACTGCCACACTTGCTACATCTTTTATCAAATACTGACATTATCATCATCTTCTATATTTAACATCATTAATAAGAATCATCACTTTGTTTCTCATCATTTTAATCTGTTGGAGTTTATTGCTTTAATCAGTTAGCTGGATAAAATGTCTGGTTAAATAACGTAGTGGTTTATGTACTGGACTAGTAATCGTAGAATCGCTGGTTCAAGCCCCACCACTGCCAGGATGCCACTGTTGGGCCCTTGAGCGAGGCCCTCAACCCTCAATTGCCTACACAGTATACTGTCACAGTACTGTAAGTCACTTTCTGCTAAATACCGAATATGTAAATGGAAATAAAAATGA
Source organism: Trichomycterus rosablanca (assembly GCF_030014385.1). NCBI lineage: Eukaryota > Metazoa > Chordata > Actinopteri > Siluriformes > Trichomycteridae > Trichomycterus > Trichomycterus rosablanca. The sequence continues at coordinate 59,949,514 of NC_085989.1, forward strand.
CTATATACCATTCCAAAAACCCACTGGTTATTGGTAGAAACATCACAGGATCACAGTGGATTGTGGGTTATAGCCTGTACAAAACTGTGGTCTGATTTGGACTTGGGGACCCAGGACCTCCACTGTTGATGTCTTTTTAGGTCTGTTCTGTGTCGTAGATTTAATGTATATAATAATTTGTATATATATATATAAAAACACCTGTCATTTTAGTGTGGGAGGTTTCATGGCTAAATTGGACCAGTCTGGTGGCCAATCTTCATTAATTGCACATTGCACCAGTAAGACCAGAGTGTGAAGGTTCAATTAGCAGGGTAAGAGCACAGTTTTGCTCAAAATATTGCAATGCACACAACATTATGGGTGACATACCAGAGTTCAAAAGAGGACAAATTGTTGGTGCACGTCTTGCTGGCGCATCTGTGACCAAGACAGCAAGTCTTTGTGATGTATCAAGAGCCACGGTATCCAGGGTAATGTCAGCATACCACCAAGAAGGACAAACCACATCCAACAGGATTAACTGTGGACGCAAGAGGAAGCTGTCTGAAAGGGATGTTCGGGTGCTAACCCGGATTGTATCCAAAAAACATAAAACCACGGCTGCCCAAATCACGGCAGAATTAAATGTGCACCTCAACTCTCCTGTTTCCACCAGAACTGTCCGTCGGGAGCTTCACAGGGTCAATATACACGGCCGGGCTGCTATAGCCAAACCTTTGGTCACTCGTGCCAATGCCAAACGTCGGTTTCAATGCTGCAAGGAGCGCAAATCTTGGGCTGTGGACAATGTGAAACATGTATTGTTCTCTGATGAGTCCACCTTTACTGTTTTCCCCACATCCGGGAGAGTTACGGTGTGGAGAAGCCCCAAAGAAGCGTACCACCCAGACTGTTGCATGCCCAGAGTAAAGCATGGGGGTGGATCAGTGATGGTTTGGGCTGCCATATCATGGCACTGCCAAGGACTACCGAACCATTCTGGAAGACCATGTGCATCCAATGGTTCAAACATTGCATCCTGAAGGCGGTGCCGTGTATCAGGATGACAATGCACCAATACACACAGCAAGACTGGTGAAAGATTGGTTTGATGAACATGAAAGTGAAGTTGAACATCTCCCATGGCCTGCACAGTCACCAGATCTAAATATTATTGAGCCACTTTGGGGTGTTTTGGAGAAGCGAGTCAGGAAACGTTTTCCTCCACCAGCATCACGTAGTGACCTGGCCACTATCCTGCAAGAAGAATGGCTTAAAATCCCTCTGACCACTGTGCAGGACTTGTATATGTCATTTCCAAGACGAATTGACGCTGTATTGGCCACAAAAGGAGGCCCTACACCATACTAATAAATTATTGTGGTCTAAAACCAGGTGTTTCAGTTTCATTGTCCAACCTCATATATATATATATGTGTGTGTGTGTGTGTGTGTGTGTATTAACTTGTTTGATTTTAGATTTATTGTATTTGTATTTGTGATGTGTCTGGGGTAATTTAGTAATTTAACTAACAAATGGTTTACAACTACAGTTTACGACATCAAGAACAGGATTTAGAACAGGATATACTCATGGGTGGGTATGGAATTTACAACTGGGTTTTGTCTTTTACAACTGTGCCAGTTTTTAAAGTTTACAACTGTTTCACCCCGGGGGGTGGGGGTCTTTTGATTCTTTTGAACAATGCATGGGGAATTAGCCAATGGGATAGAAACCCGAATGCATTTCATGTTGGAAGTATAAATGACACAAGTGTTAAAACAGCTCAGGGAAGGTTTGGTCAGATCTGTTCTGGAGCCTTCCCGCCGGCGTTACGTTCTTAAGAATAAAGGGTATTCTTAATTCCTAAGGCAAACTGGTCTGTTCTGGTTATTATCGCGGAAAAGCATTTTCGCCACGACATTTGGAGGTCCCACCGAGATGCCTATATTCTTTGTTTCCAGAGATCTCGGACTGCAGGACTAAATTATCAACAGGCGGCCGCCGTTATTCAGTGTGAGTGATTCTGAGTCGATTCAGGCGCTCTACTGTAAACTCCGAGACCTCTGGATATAAGGTGCCGGTAAGAGAATTTAAAGAACAGTTGCCTTACGAATTTAGAATATAAAGGAAGATACAGGACGCTGTATCTTGAGGTAGGGATACGGGACGCCGTATCAAAGGGATCCGAGTCAAATTAACTCGAAGGTCTTAGAATAATTCATTTTCATGTTTGTTTAAGCTAGAGATTTTGAAGGGATCCGAATTTGCTACAAATTCGAAGATTTCAAGATGGGGTTTTGAAATAATTTAGATTCCAAAACAAGGTTTTGGAATAATTTAGTAAGGGATCTGAGTTTGTAACGAATTCGAAGATTCCAAAACAAGGTTCTGGAATAATTTTATCTCAGGGCTGTGCAAACTAGAAAATTGGTGAAGGGATCCGAATTCATTAAAGAATTCGAAGATTCTAAGACAAGGGACCCGGGTTCATAGGAACCTGAAGATTCCGGAATATATATATATATACACGTCTTGGCTTAAGACATAAATATTACAGTACTGTCCAGATACTAATGATAAAGGTGTGATATTAATATCATTTATAATAGCGCTAAATGATTACTCTATTATTAATATTATATAATTAATATTATTAATTACTATTACTATTAATCAAAATATAAAAGAGAAGGGGATTGATGACTTAATTGAACTGGTGTGTTTGTGTGTCTGTTGTATGTGGCAACATATGTTTGATGAAGTAAGATGGAGGAGGAGTTAGATACTAGTGTTGCCTTTGTTGTTTGTGTTGTAATTGTGTGTCCTTGTGCTAACATTTTACATAAAATTTTAAATAATCTGTCCAGGTGAACTTAAGCAGTACAATGGGTGAAAGTAAAAGGAAGGTAAAAGTTTGTGGAAAAACAAATACATGTTTACATTAAGATTATGTGTACACACATTAGTGTTATATTTATGTTGAACCTATGACAAAAAATGCTGTTTTACATTTTGCAAGGTGGGCAGAGAAAAGTGTTTTTTTTTTAAGAAAAAAAGACAACTAAAAGAGTTAAAATTAAGTTAAAATAAAAGGAACGTGCAAGTAGGGAAAAGAAAAGATGGTATTAAAAAAAAAAGTGAAAATGAGAAGAAGGAACAGAGAAAGTGTAGGTACAAACTTAACCAAGTTATGTGTTAAGTAAAAGTTACAGGTTAAATCTCATCTGGACTCCTGCCCAACAAAGAACCAGGAAGAAGAACTAACAGGAGCGGGAGAAAATACAGAAGAAGCAATGGTGTCAGCTCCCCCAGCATTCTATCCCGAGGTGCCACAGAACCAAACTTCACCTCCCCGTTACCATTCAGAGATCAAAGGGGCTGGTATCATCACAAGCAACACGTTCTGGCCTGCAGTTTTGGAGGCAGATGACAAACTCACCAGTGGGGGCAGACAAAACGGGAAAGGTGAATGTGATTCTTCAATTGCTGGAGATGGAGTTTTGGTCCAGTGAATATGATTTTGATCAACAGACTATGGACTACTGCTGATATCAGGAATGAAATGACACATCTAACCAGCCTGAGGAAAAGACTCAAGAGGACAACGATGGAGCATACAGAGATGTGGTCAGAGGACTACTGGAAAGAATAAGAACTGTGTTTCCAGTAAAGATAACAGCTTGCACACAGGAGGACAAAGAGAATTATCTTGAAAAACTGGAGGTCCATAGTACTGATAGTGGACTGCTGGGAAATAACTTCTTGAATGAACTGAATCAAGCAACAGAGGCAGAGGACAATGTGGACTTACAAAAGTTTACCTGACAACAAGGCCTGTTTTCAAATGTGGATTAACTGGACATTTTGCCAAAGACTGTGCACAAATTATACCTGGTTACAACAACTGAGGGCTGGAGTCCAGAGAAAGAGGCAACCTGATCAACAGATGAGTAGTCATACACCCACCCATTATTTTATTATGATTATACAAATATGATACATAGACCTAGGTATCTACAGGATAGCTAATAGCACATATAGAGATTTCAGATTTTTAATAAACTTAGAAGCAACCTACTAATGCATTCATAAAACATAACATTCTACTCATATATGTTTTGGTAACAGAGAGTTTAAACATCAGTTCCTAATTTCGTGATCTGTCATATGAATCTTATGGGGTTCAATCTTATGAGCACCTTTTGGAATTAAATTGGAAACAATGCCTGGAGGTATCACTATTTCTGTAAAAGACAGTGTCTGATCCCTCCTAGAGCTGTGAAAATCTGCCAAAATTGTCCACTTAATTGTTCTGAATGGAAGTTGGTAGCTGATGCTTGGACACAAACAAATATTTACTTAATTACTTTGGTTGGAGAAAGAATTCAGCCACTGATTAATTAGACTTAAATGAGTTTTTTTAGTGCTCCTGGTCTATTGACCAGCATACATACAATTTTTGATGGAGATTTTTATTTTTTCCTTTTCTGAATGGAAGTAGGTACTGTTTTTTTCAGTAAAATTGAAGCGATGCATGGATAATTGTTTTTGACCGTGGTTGGAATAAGTTTGGCCAGTTTTGTGTTTAATGACTGTGATTCCACTACACATTTTTGACTACACCAAAGATAGGTCAGTGGAAAGATAAATTATTATGTAAATTTGGAAAAAGGGGTTGCAAACAAAAAATTAGATTTGAAAATGCTGCCCCAGAGAAACCTATCCTTAAGTGCAATAAACAGGCAGTAAAGTCTGTTGTTATCTCTGGAGAATCTGTGAACCATTCTCAGTCAGGTATAAAAGATAGCAAATGGTCAAGCTAAGGTCTTTAACATTCCTGTGCACAAGGATAGTTAATTTTGAGTAGCATTTAGTTTAAATGGGAAATTCAGAAACCTGTAAAAAAAAAAAATAAAAAAATAAAAATATTTGGAAAAAAGAAAAAAGAAGAGAAAGTAAGAAAAATCTTTTATGGATGATGATTTTTTTTTTTACTTGACATACTTTTCTGAGTATGTGCTCTTTTTGGTGCCATATTTTTATTTTTATGTTTTTGAGGCTCTATTATGTTACATTGGACCTAAAAGCCCATAATCATATTCAAAGGACACCTGAAGCTGAAAAGGTTGTTCAACAATGGTGGACCATGGTTTTTGTCCTTGTACAATTTCATGGGGATAACTTAGTAGGGTTACGCATATCTCAACCCTGTTGGTGCTAAATTATGTTTTTGTTTTTAACTAAAAGGAGAACTTCTCACTTATCAACAGTGATTGAATAAAAAACTACATTGTAGTCCCTAAAATAAACATTATTTTCATATACCTTAATGTGCTTAATCCCACGACTCTTTTCACTAATTGCAGGAGATGGTGAACTTTGTGACTATTGTTCTAATCTTATTTTTCTAGGCCTGATTAGAATACTGGATTGGAGCTGTTTGTGGATAGATTTGCTTCCACGGATGCTGCAACAGACAGGAAAACAAGTGGGCTTAGCTGAAATTTTAACACATGATATTTATATCATTTGTCCCTCCTATTAAATTTATTGGCTCAAGCTGCTGAACTACATGCTTTAATGACAGCTTGTAGACTAGTGAAAGCAAAACTGCTTACATGTTTATGAACTAAAGTTTTCATAGAAACTGAACAATTGTATTTGATGAGAGAGAGGTTTTTGACTAGTTTTGAAAAAATGCCCACTATTACCTTGTTGTATAACTTGTGGATGCAGTTCTATGGCCCAAACAAATGACTGTTTGTAAATGTTAATGTTTTTGTCCCAATTTCACAGGACAATGCCAGAGTTGACAGTGCTGACAAAGCAGCTGCACACCGCCACTGCTTACTAACAAACTATTTGTTTATAGGTCCAGATCACACCGGATTTTGATTTAACTAACATTTAATTTTGTGTTTTCCAACAGGAGAAACACATTCAGAGGGAAAACATGCCTTCCTAAATTACTTCACTGTACTATACCAAATTGACCCATGTGTAGGACCATGTGTCAGAGAAAAAAAGGGGGAGGGAAACACCAATTTAACAATTTATGCAAAACTAAATTTGCCAAATGCAACATAGGTAACACCCAGCTATTGGGGGAGCTGTGGATCGTGAAATTGGCACCATTAAAAAAAATAATAATAATAATGATAATAAAATAAAATAAAAATTGCCTAAGTGCTGAAACTAACAAGCAGAGAACAAAGACCCTTCCAATAATTCTCATGCAGATGAGATAATTCAACAAGGTTCCTTTCAAAGTTCCGAGGTGAGAATCATCCAAAAGAGACTTTGTTCCACCAGTCCTCTAAACATCTTGTGGTTCTGTAGGAAGGCGTCCTCACTTCAAGACCTCACTAACGTCTGTAATTTCCCAGTGAAGATCCTTGGAGATTATCTGGTCTCTTGAGTAATCCTCCTCATGTTCTCCTCCAGGCAGAATCTCAACATCTCCAGTAGCTTTAAACATCTTTAAGCTTCTGCATTACAGGCCAGATAGTGAACAGCATGCTAATGCATCAAGCTAATGCAGGGTTTTCTAAAGCAGTCCACATGGACCCTCACCCTGTTTCACAGCTCTTAACTCACATGTACCAGGTTCTGAGTGTTCAGTCTATCAGATTCATTCAGCTGCTACCAGGAACCTGATGGACTCTCCAATCTCATTACTTCAGTACTGATGTATAGAAGAATGAGATGAAGATCCAGCAGCACTTCAGAGTGGGTTTGAGAGTGTTGATCTTGTACAGGAAGTGATGTCATGACCGTTTACAGATTAGAACATAAAGAAGCTGAACAAAGTGTCACCATGTAGAATCGCAGTGTGAAGAGTAGATGGTGTTTATCTTCACTGCTCTTCATCTTCTTACAATTCAATAGGTGTTAGAATCAGAAGCTGTAGAAGAGATCAGACATGATCAGATGTTTCAGTCACCTATCGGACTCAACACAATCATAACCAGTATAAACACCAGCGCACACACACACACACACACACACACACACACACACACACACACACACACACACACACACACCAGCTGGAACAATGATAGAACATTTTACATGATTCATTGTTCACTGAAGAACCCTGATACAGATGAAGTTCTGCTAATGAGCAGCTCTGATTCCACAATAAGATAGACATGCACTGCATGTGTGTATAATGTGTGTGTAATGTGTGTGTAATGTGTGTGTAATGTGTGTGTAATGTGTGTGTATGTTTGTGTGTAATGTGTGCATGTGTGTGTGTGTGTGTGTGTGTTTAAGTGTGTGTCTGTGTATAAAGCAACAGTAACTCACTATAGTTCCTTCAGGTTACATTGTGGATCCACCTGTAGATCTTTGAGCAGTTTTACTCCTGATTCTCCTGGATTATTGTGGGTCAGATACAGTTCTCTCAGACGTGATGATGGATTTGATTTCAGAGCTGAAGCCAGAGCAGTAAAACCTTCATCTGTAATACTGCAGCAATTTAACCTGCAGAAGAAAATCATTTAATAAAAATCCTACATCATCTTCTCCCACCTCCTCCTCCATCTCCATTCAGATCCACAACCAGACAACATTTTACTCCTTTCTTTCTTTCTTTCTTTTTTTTCTTTTTTCTGTCTGTGATCAAAAGGATCCAGTAAGAGATCCAGAGATCAGATCTGCTGAGATGAACAAGGTGGAACGGAGGATCGTGCTGCTGGGGAGGACTGGTGTTGGGAAAAGTGCAACAGGAAACACCATTCTGGGAAAAAATGCTTTCAGATCAGAGAGATCTTTAAGCTCAGTAACAAAACAAAGTGAACCTGCAGAAGCTGTGATAGGAGGAAAACGTGTACATGTGGTTGATACACCAGGATTATTTAACACAACACTGCCACAAGATCAGTTAGCGGAGGAGTTGGGCAGGAGTGTTTATCTCTCACAATCAGGAGTTCATGCTTTCATTCTGGTTTTCAGGTTTGATACATTCACAGAACAGGAAGAGGAAATGATTAAGAGGTTACAGAAGGTTTTTGGTCAGAAGGTTTTAGATCACACAATTCTTCTGTTTACTCATGGTGAGGGTGTAAGCGAGAAAATAATAGATCAGGAAATAAGCAGAAATGAACATCTCAGAAGTGTTAGGCTCTGTGGCGTCAGGGGAATGTGCCATCTCTCCCTGATGCCACAGGCCTTACAGAGCAGTAAACGAGCTGGCTTGATATACCAGGCCAGCTCGTTAGGTGCGAACGCGCTGCAGCTGTGCCTCCCCTTATTTAAGGGCAAGGCACAAAGCTCCAGGTGTCGCACCTTCTGCTTTTGTTGGCCACTTTCTTTTTTCTTTCTTTCAGTTTGTTTGGCACTGCGGAGCCCTTTTATGTTTGTTTATTTTAATTCTAGGTTGTGCTGCCGCCGCAGAGCCGCCGCCGCCGAGCCGCCGCCGCCGTGCCGCCGCTGCCGGTCGCCGCCATAGTGCTGACCAGCATAAATTGCTGGAGAGCGCCGTGCCACTTATCTACCGGCGGTGTGAACCCCCTTCTTCGGCCAACAGCGCGAGGTTTCCCATCTCGCGAACCCGGTCGCTTCGCCTCTTTAGTGCTGGGAGCGGTTTTGCTTTCAGCGTTGCTGTGGCAGCGTGCTTAAGCTCCCAGCCAGGAGGTGAGCGACCGGGGTTCGCGCCTCGCGCTTCCCCTTTTTCCCCTTTATGTTTTTCCCTTGTTTCTTTCAGCCTGGCATCTCCGGCTGCCTTCGGGATTCCCTGAAGTGTTTTTTGTTCTTGTTATTTCTTTATTTTATTGTATATTATGTTTATTATTTGTTAAATAAAACCCTTTAATTATAATCCTCTGCATCCTTGGGTCCTTTCCTCCCCACCTCATAACAAGAAGAGCTTTAGATCAGTGTGGAAGAAGATTTCACATCTTTAACAACTCAGCTCTAAAGAACAGACAGCAGGTCCCTGAACTTCTGCAGAAGATAGACAGGATGGTGGAGCAGAATGGAGGATGCTACACTAATGATATGTATAAGGTAGCACAGGGCTTAACCTGGGAGAAATTCTGGGAAACAGTTAAGGTTGTTTCTTCTTAGGATTATTGATATTTTTACTTAGGAGTTGAGCCAGCTAACAGAACTAGCTTTGAGATCATTGTCAAGGTGTTTGCATGGACAGGATAGGGAGCATTTGTTGTAGGAACTAGTTGCTGGTGATTGAGGAATCAGAGGTTCTGTTCAGAAGGCAGAACCCTGCAGAACCCTTCTGAAGTAAAGAGTAACTTCAATTAATGAGAGTTTAAAATCACAAGGAGACACGGAGAGATGGTTTAATTATTAAATCATTTCTATATTGCTATAATAGTTTCTATATTAGAATAGAGTAGAATCTTTATTGTCACTATACACAATGTAACGGTCCCTTTAAGGGGTATGAGCATGTGCAGAGAGAGTGTTCAGACAGCGATAGATAAGAGCATGGTGTTTAGCTCAGGTTGTAGCCTGACTGTTCTATTCTACTGCTGCTATCCTGGATTGTAATAAATGGAAGTGTGTAATAAATACTCCCATGACCCTGCACTGGTGGACTCCTGTGTGTGTGCTTCCTTCAGAAGACAGGGCAAGTAATTGTTCTCTCTCCAAGGGGCCTTCCCACTCTAACCAGTCGTTACAACAAGTACAATGACATTTTATATCACATCTCTCCAGTAGAGTAGCAGCGATAGAGAAAAATAGTAAAAATCACAAACAAATTATTCACAGTCTTAAAAAACATGAGAATGATTTTAGTTCTAAGATTCTCTACATCTAGATTGTGTCTGATTAAATGTTCTACTGTTGATCTATAAGCTTCCTGTTTTTATATTTTTATTCTCTGTATTCCTAATCAAGAATCTACTTGAGTACTCCTCACAATCTACACAATAATGTCAAACTACATAAAATATTAGAATTATTTACTGTAAAGCTAATGTGTATATATAGTTTATATGTGATGTTACTTTATTCATCTTTATTAACTTAGTAAAACCAAAGAAATTTAATCTAGAATTAAACTGCATGATCATTTAAATAAAAAACAAAGAAAATGATGAAATATTTCTGAGCTTAATCTCACTTTTATGTGTAACACAAGATTTACCAAGATAGATGGAGCTTAATTTCCTTCTCAATCATGTTTAAATAAATAAATATGTAGATTATTGTGTTGTGTAGTTTAGATGATTCAATTATTCATTCTTGTTTAAATTGTAATTAAAATCTATATTCAATAAAACAAAACACACTGACTATAGAATTGTGTGTTTATTTTACACTGATGCTTGTTTTTGTGGAGTTCATTAGAACTGAAGGTTCTGTACATGGTGAAAGTGTAAAAGAAGTTTAGAAAACCTCAGAGGGGTTCATCCCAAAACTACTGATGCTATTTTTCATGGATTACTAATGGATGATATCTAAAACTTTTAACTACGAACAAACAGGAAACACCTTCCAAAAATACACTTAAACCAAGGTAAATGTATTTGTATAACACTGTTTATAATAGACATCATCTCAAAGCAGCTTTACAGAATCCAGGACCAAAATAACCCCCCAAAAAACTGTTGAGCAGCCGAGGGCAACAGGGTCAGGAAAAACTCCCTAAAAAATTACAAGCAGGAACCCAGAGAGGAAGCAGGAGCCAGCAGGACCTTAATCATCCTCCTTGGGTGGCCTGGAGGATCATTTAAATCTAGCTATGTTTCCATCACCACCTTCTTCTTCACTCACATCTTTTAGCACAGGACCCACTGTGACCTCGATCAGGATAAAACATCAATTTTATTACAGAACTTAATAATTATGATAATTATTTATTATTTCTTCTGTGACTGACATTGTCATGAAGAGCAAAGTGTAAATGTAGTAGGTTTAATCCTGACTGGATTTATATTTATTATTATTATAAATTACTGATTCATTATTTATGGTCCCTTAACCAGAAGAACCAATTCTTATAAAGTAAATGCTGTATCAGCTGTTCAGGTGGAGACTGAGAGAGTGATGCATCATTATTATTATCATTATTGTTGTTATTATTATTAACTTTCTTCTCTTGTACACTGATGGAAGAGTCTACAGCACTGTATACATACTAATACATACTAATGTATATAAAGCTACAAAATGATCTCCATCCATAACCATTTTAACCATTTTATCTAGAACTCAATCATTGATTCTGAGCTCTGTAAGAAACTAAAATAAACACTAAACCCCTGCATGTGTTCAATATTAAATCATTAAAAAGATAATATAGAATAATGATATTCCATACAGTATCTGAGCAGTGTTTACACAATATAATCGCACTATAGGTTAATTAAACAGTCCTGTGTGATAGAGGTGAACTGCATTACATCAATAAACAGTAAATCTAAAATATATTACGGTAAATAAACACGTTGACTCCTGTATTCATCTAAACATCTCAACAGGCTTTATTTTGTGTTGATGATCCATTATTCAACATGTTCAACATACACCAATCAGCCATAACATTAAAACCACCTTCTGGATTCTACACTCACTGTCCATTTTATCACCTCCAAATATAATCCATGATTTACAACCACAAATCAGAAAAAGTTGGGACAGTATATAAAATGTAATTAACAAACAGAGTTTCTTACACTGACGTTGACGTTTATTTGATGTCAGACAGGATGAAGCTGAGATATTTCATCTTTTATCTGCTCAACTTCATTTCATTTATTAATAAATGTCCATTCCTGCATTTCAGGCCTGCAACACATTCCAAAAAAAGTTGAGACGGGGGTAAAATAGGGCTAGTAATGAGGTGAAAACACTAAATAATGATGTGATGTTAAACAGGTGATGTGAACAGGTGATTGTAATCATGGTTTGGTACAAAAGCAGCATCCAGGAAAGTCTGAGAGTCTCTGATGAGTAAAGATGATCAGAGCATCCAGTTTGTCCACAAATGTGTGAGAAAATGATTGAAATGTTTAAAAACAATGAACCTCAAAGAAAGATTGGAAGGGATTTGCATGTTCTCCCTCTACAGTGCAGAATATCATTAAACCATTTAAGGAATCAGGAGGAATTTCAGTGTGTAAAGACCAAGAGTGCAGCTTAATCTGACATTAAATAAAAATCAAAGTAAATGTAAGAAACTCTGTGGTTTTATTGCATTTCCTTTTTTCATCCTGTCCCAACTTTTTTCTGATTTGGGGCTGTAGTCATTTATTTCAGTTTAATTTCATCTACCACGTTATCTTGGTTTGAGTTGCGGTAGGTCTAATTCACCCAGAAGCAGGAACACACTCGACAGGATGCTAGTCCATAACAGTAATTTAATAATTCATTAATTATACATAAACTAGACAAAAAGTGCCCAGTTCTATTCTTAAAGTGTATCATGGTTATAAGAAATGAATATGAATAATATCTCTGGTTGGACTCTCCATGATGTAAAACTGCTGTAGTTTTGATACAAATGTTTGTTGGGATGATTGAGAAGGAAAATGAATAGAATATAAGAAATGGTAATAAAGTTTATATTTGACCTGGAGGATAATTTGAATTAATTAGATTAAACAAACCAAACACACACAACATGTATTTATTATTTATTATTTACTTATTATTGTATTCTTCATTATTCAGTCCAGTCTGGGATAAAGTGCATTAGTGAGTTGTAGACAGTGTAAGTGCAGATCACCATCATATCTAACAGGATAACTGCATTGTGGGTAAATGCAAATGCACTTTACTCCCAGCACATTATGATGGTTTTAATCTTTAGGCATTAAAAAGAAACTTTCTGATATTCCAGATTGCTATTTCAGTCAACAGCCCACAGGTGGCACCAAACAAACGCGGGTCAACCCTTCTCCAAAATCCAAAACCCTGCCCGTGTCTGCCCACCTTGAACATCTAAGAGAACACTTCAGCCAATACAACAGCACCACTGGAACCAGTTAACCAGGAGCACCCTCAGCTCCCCACTAGCAAAACATGCAAAACTTATAAAACTAGTGAACACTTCATCCAAAACTGTTTCAACTCTAGTGTAGCAGACTTGAACAGGTCGGACAGCTCAGGACACCAACCACACGGAGTCAAGACTGGAATCTTCACCATTTTATTCTGAACATAACATGGGAGCACAATTAGTGCGTACACACACACACACAGGTGCTCTCTCCCGTATCAGCATTCACCATGCAACTATGTAACTTTTTCTTAACTTTTGATATACTGTATATATACACATTTATATTTTATAACCATATCTATGAAATTTTAAACATATAGTATAATAAGAAATATGTAAATATTATAATATATAGATATATGTAAATATTAACATGTAGAAATATGTATATTATAAACAAAACAACAATATATAAAAACAAATGGCATGTAAATAAACATACATGACATATTACAAATAAAATTCATACAAATTAACAACATTACACAGTAAAAATACAGTAAACATACCTGAGCATAACATGGGAGCACAATTAGCGCATACACACACACACACACACACACACACACACACACACACACACACACACACACACACACACACACACACACACTCTCTCTCTCTCTCTCCTGCACGAGGCAGAAAAATAAACTCATATTAAACACAAAAATCACGGTTAAAATCACCACCTACACTTCCAATTTAGTAAAAAGAATGTCTAATCACATTCACAGTGCCTCAATAGTATATTTTTTAACAAAATTTTACAATTTATAAAACTCTAGAAACAAACTAATAGAGAGAGACGTCACGCAGCTTACCCGTATCAGCATTCACCATGCGACTGTGAATTAACCGGGAAAGCACGCGGTGAAAACACATGGTGTCGTGCTAATTAATGCCCCTCATGCAACAAACGGAGGGGAACCTCCCAAAAAATCTTATTTACAAATTTACATATTTAATCAAAATAAAGCTTTGGGGAGTTCACACCAACTTCCTATAATATATGATATATAATATGTATATATAATAACTATCATATATTTTTCTTGATGTATATAAAATAAAATATTATAAATTAATTGAAACACTATTGCCACACTAGCTAAATGTATTTCTGCATCCAAACTCTACTCACAAACATCAAATGAACAGCTTTTGCTACTTAAAAGTATTTTCAGTACATATACAACATAAAGTAAAACAATTACAATAGGAATGTTCATTGTATCTGCTGTATATACTGTACTAACAAACATCGTCATTGTGTCTTCTGTTTGGAGCTCATGGGCCCCACTGCAACAAAAAATGTTGTGCCCCCTCAACAAGTTTCATATATATTTCATATACAGTGTATCACAAAAGTGAGTACACCCCTTACATTTCTGCAGATATTTAAGTATATCTTTTCATGGGACAACACTGACAAAATGACACTTTGACACAATGAAAAGTAGTCTGTGTGCAGCTTATATAACAGTGTACATTTATTCTTCCCTCAAAATAACTCAATATACAGCCATTAATGTCTAAACCACCGGCAACAAAAGTGAGTACACCCCTTAGTGAAAGTTCCTGAAGTGTCAATATTTTGTGTGGCCACCATTATTTCCCAGAACTGCCTTAACTCTCCTGGGCATGGAGTTTACCAGAGCTTCACAGGTTGCCACTGGAATGCTTTTCCACTCCTCCATGACGACATCACGGAGCTGGCGGATATTCGAGACTTTGCGCTCCTCCACCTTCCGCTTGAGGATGCTCCAAAGATGTTCTATTGGGTTTAGGTCTGGAGACATGCTTGGCCAGTCCATCACCTTTACCCTCAGCCTCTTTAATAAAGCAGTGGTCGTCTTAGAGGTGTGTTTGGGGTCATTATCATGCTGGAACACTGCCCTGCGACCCAGTTTCCAGAGGGAGGGGATCATGCTCTGCTTCAGTATTTCACAGTACATAAACACCCAACACCTGCTGCACTCATGCAGCCCCAGACCATGGCATTCCCACCAGCATGCTTGACTGTAGGCATGACACACTTATCTTTGTACTCCTCACCTGATTGCCGCCACACATGCTTGAGACCATCTGAACCAAACAAATTAATCTTGGTCTCATCAGACCATAGGACATGGTTCCAGTAATCCATGTCCTTTGTTGACATGTCTTCAGCAAACTGTTTGCGGGCTTTCTTGTGTAGAGACTTCAGAAGAGGCTTCCTTCTGGGGTGACAGCCATGCAGACCAGTTTGATGTAGTGTGCGGCGTATGGTCTGAGCACTGACAGGCTGAACCCCCCACCTTTTCAATCTCTGCAGCAATGCTGACAGCACTCCTGCGCCTATCTTTCAAAGACAGCAGTTAGATGTGACGCTGAGCACGTGCACTCAGCTTCTTTGGACGACCAACGCCGCGAGGTCTGTTCTGAGTGGACCCTGCTCTTTTAAAACGCTGGATGATCTTGGCCACTGTGCTGCAGCTCAGTTTCAGGGTGTTGGCAATCTTCTTGTAGCCCTGGCCATCTTCATGTAGCGCAACAATTTATCTTTTAAGATCCTCAGAGAGTTCTTTGCCATGAGGTGCCATGTTGGAACTTTCAGTGACCAGTATGAGAGAGTGTGAGAGCTGTACTACTCAATTGAACACACCTGCTCCCTATGCACACCTGAGACCTAGTAACACTAACGAGTCACATGACATTTTGGAGGGAAAATGACAAGCAGTGCTCAATTTGGACATTTAGGGGTGTAGTCTCTTAGGGGTGTACTCACTTTTGTTGCCGGTGGTTTAGACATTAATGGCTGTATATTGAGTTATTTTGAGGGAAGAATAAATTTACACTGTTATATAAGCTGCACACAGACGACTTTTCATTGTGTCAAAGTGTCATTTTGTCAGTGTTGTCCCATGAAAAGATAAACTTAAATATCTGCAGAAATGTGAGGGGTGTACTCACTTTTGTGATACACTGTATATATAAATATTGTAATATAATAATAATGACCTGAGTGCAGCCAATGGGGTTAGTGTGGTGGAGGGTTGTCGTGGAATCCCCGAAGGTCTAGACAGAGTAACAGCTCTGTCTTGCTGGGATTGAGTTTTAGATGATGAGCTGACATCCATTGTGAGATATCTCACAGACATGCTGAGATGCGAGCTGAGACTTTGTGTCTGAAGGAGGAAATGACAGAATGACAGAAACTGCTGCTAGAACAGTAAACTCCAAGATATTATAGAAAATAAAATACTAAATTCTAAGATAATTCTAGACTATCAGCAGCAGAAGAAGAGAACATGGGGAACACAATGATGTGCATTGAATGAAGGGTGGAAAATAAAGGCGGAGCTGATAGCACTTTGATAAATGAACTTATGCATCCAGGTTTTTCTACACATTCACCAGTATTTAATTAAACAAGGTTTAATTTGAGTGGACACAGTGTTTAAAAACTCCAGCAGCGCTGCTGTGTCTGATCCACTCATACCAGCACAACACACACTAACACACCAGCACCATGTCAGTGTCACTGCAGTGCTGAGAATCATCCACCACCTAAATAATACCTGCTCTGTGGTGGTCCTGTGGGGGTCCTGGAGCTAACAAAGCATGTAGAGAAACAGATGGACTACAGTCAGTAATTGTAGAACTAAAAAGTGCTTCTATATGGTGAGTGTAGCTGATAAAATGGACAGTGAGTGTAGAAACAAGGACGTGGTTTTAATGTTATGGCTGATCAGTGTATATAAAACATTATCTAATGTAAAGAACTTTTTTTTTACTATTATCTATAAATATAACAATTAAAAAATAACCTTGATAACTGAGGTAAAGACGTTCCTGCTTTCACTGTTTTTCTACCTGCTGCTACTTGATTTATTGTTGTAAATTACTTATTTCCAGCGGTTGGATGGAACATGATCTGATCTTCCTTAAAATCACCTGACTTGGTTGTTATGTAAATATTTTTCTTTCCTGCTTTATTTTTCCTTTCATTCTAGATGAAATAAATGATCAGTTCAAGTCGTAATCTGCTTTATTTACCACAACATCATCTCACACAGTTACAAGAGTTAAAACTTAGATCAAATTTGGACAAGATTTGGTTTATGTAACTTAATGGTGTTGGGTATTTGATTATCACTATCATTGTTATTCTTGATCATAATCTGTATGTGTATACTTTTGATCATAAAGTATGACAATCAAATTGATAAAGGCTCTTTGAGGGAAGCAGTACATAGTATGTGTGTGTTAAAAAGGAACTGAACTTTAACTTAAAGCCACTTAATATAGGAGAGACAAAAACAGATGGCCATGGTGCAATAAACAGTCTTATTTTGAAGTTTCTGAAACAGGAGGAATTGTTAATGCCGTCCTATTTTAGAAAGGGGGGAGGGAAGGATACAGGAATGTCTTGACTAGTCATCGCTCAAAATTGGATGATATTGAGCGAGAATAAACTCATTGCCCTTTTCTTACCTGAATAGCATTTACACTCTCCCCTACAAGGTAGATATGTTGTACCTGGCCCTTATGTTTTATATATTTTCTGTTTTATGTGTATTGCAACTGTGAGGGACTGAGCAACTAAGCATTTCACTCACCTTTCACACCTGTGTTAATGTGATGTGACAATAAAGTGATTTGATTTGATGTCAATGCGCTCCAAAATGTGTGCCAAAACACATCTGTTACCCCATGAGCTAAAGACTTTAACTTTAAGAGCTTTAACTAATTATACTCAAGCTTTGTCTACACAGGTCAAGCGGAGTGAGCCCCTTCCGAAACCACCAGCAGATGACAGCGAGTGGCTGGAGTTTAAAACTGTCAAGCCTGGCGACTGGGTACGGGTGAAAGTCCACAAGAGAAAGTGGTCTGAGCCCAGGTGGTCGGGTCCGTGGGAAGTCACTGAGGTAACAACCCACGCCATAAAAGTAAAAAGGTAAAAAAGGGGCAGTTTGGCACCACCTAACACATTGTGTACCCACCACAGCACCTCCCTGCTCATTGCAGGAAGTTAAAAAGGATTTGGCAGACAGTGGGACTAAAATTGTAGAAATTGATTTCTAAAAGAAAGTAAAAATGTACCCACTGTCATTTAGAGGGTAGAATAATTGTTTCCTACCTGTATTATACGCTTTAAACCTCCTGAAGGTACAACCTCCTAACTCAAGTATACTTTAGTAAAAATGCCTTTTAACCCTCCAACTGATGTAATTGTCCAAGCCTGTAAGAGGCTGGGATTTACCAAATTAAAATAACAGTGTGTTTTCTGTCCATGGTAGTAGCTTTAATCTTGATCACAATTTTCTTGGCTATAGTTGAGCATCACAGCAACTATACCAACCACCAACGGCGCAGGAGTACAGGTAATGGTCCTGCCAATATTAAGTGTATGAAGCGTGTAGATTGTGTCGCCCAATTCTACTCGTGCCAGGTCATTGGTGGCACGAGAGTTTGGTCTAAAATCAGTTAGGGTGGCCAGACAAAAATGTATGTAACACAGATAATCGGTGTAGAGTGGGTGCACATTACTATAATGACAATGGATATTGGAAAGGCAAAGGTTGGGTTTTAGACCTGTAATTACCAGGTGTGGTCATCAGTTCTAGTAAATACTGGATCCTAGGATGGGGCTATCAAGAGAATGTGGGGCTCGTAGAAGGAAATTGCACCAGTGGATCTAGACTAAAATCCCGCCTGTCAATAAAAAAAAAAAAAAAAAAAGCCAATGCAAAACATTCCTGTGGTAAAGGGGATTGTAACCCCTTAGTTTTAACTCTGACCTGCCAGAGGGTAGGTGAAAAAAGATATCTAATATTAGGAATATATCAGTCAGGGTGTGTTACGATTGAATGTAGTACCCAAGCCCACTCCTAAGCCTGTTATTATTAAGTCAAATGTGACCAGTATCACACTAACTATTATAGTCATCTCTGAGTTAATTAAAACAATAAATAATACTAGCCTGAAAGAAATTTTTTCAGTAAAAGCAGGTTTTGAGGTTGAGAACCAGTGGCTTAATTGGATGTTGTATACTGCTAGGGCCACTAACAGATCTAGCTGTTACGCTTGCTCTTCTGTTGGGCCTGATCTGGGCACTGCTCCATTCCAATTAAATTTATGAAATGATTTAGTTGGCCTGAAATGTGTTGTTTCCCTATTCAGTGTCTCCCCAGGTGATGGAGGCACTGTCGACGTGCATTACCTGTTCCCTAGGGTGAGGTAACGGGTCACACCCCTGGCATGCATGCCTTACAAAGGTAACTACATCTGTTTTGACAGAGCCTCAGGAACCATTGACGTGGGTCAACTGACATGGTGTGGAGACACTGTGGACGTAGACAAAAACACCGACAGGTTTAATTCTGAGTGGTTCAGCAATCAGATGGTAGGAAGGACAGATGTCTTGTGAGTGTGTGCTCCTAAGATCATGAGAACCAGGCGCCCGGGGTGTGCAGTCGTATGTGCTTCCTATCGGTGGGGAGTTGGGAAGGGGAAACTCCAGTCACACAGCCACACTAAATGTGCCGTCTCAGGCCGTTTTTGGCTTATTTGATCTTCATGTTAATAAAGATACTATAGAAGTGCCCAGGGGGGTCCCAGATGAGTGGAAGGCGAGAAACCAAGTGGCACCTGATGAAACAATTACCAAGGTTTTAGAGGGATTAACATCACTGAGCAATGAATTGGCTGAAAAAAGTGCAATTGAAAACCTTTTTAATACCTGGATGACTAAAATGGTTGGATAATATAAGGCCTTGATGTTAAGCGTAAAGGACCTTAATTTGCTGTGCCCTGGCACTGTTGGTGGTATGTGGTTGTTGTGTGCCTTGCAAAATGACTCTGTCAAGTCAAGTCAAGTCAACTTTATTTATATAGCGCTTTTTACAATAGACATTGTCTCAAAGCAACTTCACAAAATCCAGGACCAATAGATACAAAAATCCCTGTTGAGCAAGCCGAGGGCGACTGTGGCAAGGAAAAACTCCCTGAAAATTACAGGAAGAAACCTTGAGAGGAACCAGACTCAGCAGGGCCCATCCTTCTTGGGTGGCCTGGAGGATACTTTAAATAAATACACGATTTACACAAAGCATACAAACACAGAATTAAATGATCTAAAAGTTATAACTGGTAATAAATAGATAAATAATAATAGAGTTGTTCTTCGCTCTAGTCTTCAATAAAGTCTGTAGTGATTTCTTGTCATTCTTGGTGCAATTACTCCAGACCCGTCACATCCGGCACGAGCAGCATAGTTGTCACGGCAGTCTCGACTTTAATCCTTAACCTCGGCGGGTAAACAGGTTTCCATCAGAATGCCTTTGGAGTAAAACAACAGAGAATGTAGTTAATAATGTACAATGCTAGTTGAGTAAAACAGTTTTACAGAGAGTTTTAGACTCCGGCAACCCTAAATATTACAGCATAACTAAAAGGGAGAGCAAGCAGGTAACAAGGTCATGAAGGCTTTCATAGGACATCAGCGCCCATCTCCCCACCGTCATCAAACCTGAGTGATCGGATAAGAGAGGCAGAACGACAGCAACCCAACATCCCTGATCACCACAAGTTTCTATGACCAAGAACCCCCCAAGCTCTACGCCTTTGTCTATTTTAATCAAAAGCCTGAGAAAATAAATATGTTTTCAGTCTAGACTTAAACATTGAGACTGTGTCCGAATCCCGAACAGAGGCAGGAAGATTATTCCAGAGTTGTGGAGCTTTGTAAGAAAATGCTCTTCCACCAGCTGTGGTCTTTTTAATTTTAGGAACTAAATATGCTCACCAGGTTCATCGAGATTACCTTGACCAAGGGGGGTGATCCAGAGTCATAGTGCTACCAAGGGCAGAAGACCCCTTTGTTCGGGTCTCACTGACATTTGGAACTGGAGGTTGAATTGGAAGTGGTTTAAAGTGAGGTTGTCTTTTATGTATTTTATGTCTGTTATGTCTTTTATGTTTAATTGAAAGAAAAAAAAACTAAAACAAGAGAAAGCATATAAATTACTAACACATGAACTGTGTTTAGTGTACTTTTGATTTAGCTCCCACAGATGGTGAAAAAGCGGTATGAGCCAAGCAGTGAGCTCAGGCTAGGAGGATCTGGCCATTTTAAAGTTGTCTACTGTTCATCCTTTCCAAATTCTTTTTTATGCATTATAATTATCCACATATGATATTTTAGCTTAGGATGTTTTTATTCGGGCTTTTGTTTCATAGTCACTAGGTGCTTCTCAGCCCGGTCTCCGCATAACGGGGAGCTGATAGCACTTTTATTTAGCTTAATCTTTTAATTTTCATACTGTATCAGGAAATGTGTGATTCTGTTTATTTGTTTGATTTGTAATTGTCCTAAAGGACAATTAAGGGGGGCTTGTTGGGTATTTGATTATCACTATCATTGTTATTCTTGATCATAATCTGTATGTGTATACTTTTGATCATAAAGTATGACAATCAAATTGATAAAGGCTCTTTGAGGGAAGCAGTACATAGTATGTGTGTGTTAAAAAGGAACTGAACTTTAAGCAACCTAATCTTCTGAGAAATTAGCTAAAAATAAGGAAGTACATCCAGGTGTTTCCTGCTCTGACTATGCAGAGAGTGTGAGAGACAGTTGAACAGGAAATCACTAGCCTTGCATTTCTGCTGTGTGTTAGACCCGGTCCTCTGAGTTTAGAGAAATTGAATGTATAGGTTTTGAAATGGTTTTGCATGCAAGTGTTGTGTTCCAGACAGCAGTTGACAGTTGAGGAACACCAAGATGGAGTAACCACAGCACAGATGTTTCCCTGTTCCTCTTTATGAACTGTGAAGCTAACGGCATCAAGATATGACTTTGAGTGGTCAAGAAGAAGACACCACTCACTTCCTCTTTCTCTTAATAAAAGGCTACACATGCCATAGATTGACACACTTCTTCTGCATACAGCTGCCTGTGTGTTTGGGAGAATTGTCCTAAGCTCAGAAATTACTTTTACCAATCTGTATATTTAATACTTAATAAATCGCTTCTCTTGACTAATCTGTATTTGGCCTTCTTTCCTGGATAAAAGAACAAAAATCAGCAATGGGACATGAATTTAATGGCAGTTTTGCTTCTTGCATAAAAATAACCTAAAATAACCTCATCCATCATGACCGTGAAAATGGCTGATATTGAACCACAGTGCTTTAAATGGGAGCCTCATAAACACAAACACTTACAACACACAACATCATTTGTTTGTTTGTTTAGAAAGGCATAGCTAAAACAATTTATTTAATATTACAGAATTTAGTGTAAAGTGAGGAGACAATGATCACTGCTGTTCAAGGGGCCCAATTGAGGCGAATTGTGTTTATGCTGATGGGACCTCAACAGAACAACCTCTGACAAGCACCCCCCCCCCCCCCCCCAAACAGCCCCTGCCACCACCATCTCACTCCAAGCAAACTTGAAAACTTGAGAGCCCTGCTCTCATCTATGTTTCAGGATGGAGACAGAAATAAATTTGTCATTTATAATCAGCGGATAACATTGTATTAATTCTCAGTCGCTACATGGCTATAGTTAGCACTTGGACTGTGTAGAAATGTGAAGCTCCGCCCCTTTGTAAATCAGTACATTTGAGCAGTCCTGCTATTGGTTGATTCATCAGTTTAACTGCTTTCACTTTTATCTACAATGTAGTCTGATCTGATTATTTCTCTCCAGGTTGTGGGATTGTGATCTAACAGAGGAAAGTTGTGAAGTTCTGTCCTCAGTTCTCAGTTTAAACTCCTCCAGTCTGAAACATCTGAACCTGAGTAACAATAAACTGAAGGATTCAGGAGTGAAGCTGCTCTCTGCTGGACTGGAGAATCCACACTGTACACTGGAGATACTGAGGTGAGATCTTCACTTTCACACTGTAGATACAGAAGATAATTCCTACAGAAACTGTTGATGATGTGTGTAGGAGTTTGATATTTTACTCATGTTTCCCCACACAATAACACAGTAAGTGATAAAACACGTAATCACTTCATGATTAAGATGATTTCTCAGTGATGGTGTCTGGTTGTGGATCTGAATGGAGATGGAGGAGGAGGTGGGAGAAGATGTATGATTTTTATTACATGATTTTCTTCTGCAGGTTGTGGAGCTGCAGTATTACAGATGAAGGTTTTACTGCTCTGGCTTCAGCTCTGAAATCAAATCCATCATCACGTCTGAGAGAACTGCATCTGATCATCAATAATCCAGGAGAATCAGGAGTAAAACTGCTCAAAGATCTACAGGTGGATCCACAATGTAACCTGAAGAAACTATAGTGAGTTACTGTTGCTTTATACACAGACACACACTTAAACACACACACACACACACACATGCACACATTACACACACTTAAACACACACACACATACACACACACACACATGCAGTGCATGTCTATCTTATTGTGGGATCAGAGCTGCTCATTAGCAGAACTTCATCTGTATCAGGGTTCTTCAGTGAACAATGAATCATGTAAAATGTTCTATCATTGTTCCAGCTGGTGTGTGTGTGTGTGTGTGTGTGTGTGTGTGTGTGTGTATGTGAGTGTGCTGGTGTTTATACTGGTTATGATTGTGTTGAGTCTGACAGGTGACTGAAACATCTGATCATGTCTGATCTCTTCTACAGCTTCTGATTCTAACACATATTGAATTGTAAGAAGATGAAGAGCAGTGAAGATAAACACCATCTACTCTCCACACTGAGATTCTACATGGTGACGCTTTGTTCAGCTTCTTTATGTTCTAATCTGTAAACTGTCATGACATCACTTCCTGTACAAGATCAACACTCTCAAACCCACTCTGAAGTGCTGCTAAATCTTCATCTCATTCTTCTATACATCAGTACTGAAGTAATGAGATTGGAGAGTCCATCAGGTTTCTGGTAGCAGCTGAATGAATCTGATAGACTGAACACTCAGAACCTGGTACATGTGAGTTAAGAGCTGTGAAACAGGGTGAGGGTCCATGTGGACTGCTTTAGAAAACCCTGCATTAGCTTGATGCGTTAGCATGCTGTTCACTATCTGGCCTGTAATGCAGAAGCTTAAAGATGTTTAAAGCTACTGGAGATGTTGAGATTCTGCCTGGAGGAGAACATGAGGAGGATTACTCAAGAGACCAGAGAATCTCCAAGGATCTTCACTGGGAAATTACAGACGTTAGTGAGGTCTTGAAGTGAGGACGCCTTCCTACAGAACCACAAGATGTTTAGAGGACTGGTGGAAGAAAGTCTCTTCTGTATGATTCTCACCCTGGAACTCTGAAAGGAACCTTGTTGGATGGTCAGAACAGACCTAAAAAGACATCAAACAGTGGAGGTCCTGGGTCCCCAAGTCCAAATCAGACCACAGTTTTGTACAGGCTATTACCCACAATCCACTGTGATCCTGTGATGTTTCTACCAGTAACCAGTGGGTTTTTGGAATGGTATATAGTCATTTTTATTTCCATTTACATATTTGGTATTTAGCAGAACTTTTATCCGAAGTGACTTACAGTACTGTGACAGTATACTGTGTAGGTAATTGAGGGTTAAGGGCCTCGCTCAAGGGCCCAACAGTGGCAACCTGGCAGTGGTGGGGCTTGAACCAGCGATCCTTCGATTACTAGTCCAGTACATAAACCACTAGGTTATTTATCCAGACATTTTATCCAGCTAACTGATTAAAGCAATAAACTCCAACAGATTAAAATGATGAGAAACAAAGTGATGATTCTTATTAATGATGTTAAATATAGAAGATGATGATAATGTCAGGATTTGATCAAAGATGCAAAGCAAATTCTGGACTTTGGAATAAACTCCCAGTGAGTTAAAATCAGCTCAATTTGAGTGTACATGTGAGACCATCGATTTGACTCTGTGGCAGAGTTAAAATAACTCTTTTCTCCCAGTTATTGTTTAACTACTTTCAGGAATTAAAACTAAACTCTTGTGGGAGTTAAAACTAAATCCCATGTAGAGTACAATACAACTTTTACTCTGAGTAATTACAATTGTGAACTCTTTGATAGTGTTAATAGTCGAAACTTAAATGTGTTTTATAAAACAGATAGTTCCGGTCCTAAAATCTGATTGGCTGAGCCGCGTTCGAAGCTGTTGTAAAATCCCCGATAAACGCACACCTATGACCACCTCAGATCATTCCATATTAATACACCACTGAAAAGAAAACGTTAATGTTATGTTCGCCCTCATGTTACCTAGCAACACTGTTAACTAACTACCTGGGGTCGCAGAAGAATGCTTTTTGTAAGTGTTTTTGTAAATAAATACATTTATGATTAAACATTGTTGTATTTTATTATATTTTATGTTGACCACCGTTTTATAAAAGCAATAAGCCACTCGAGACTGTGCGTTACTGTTATGATTTTATCACGGGGAAAGACGTTTTAGGCACCCAAAACAACATTCCCCGTGATAAAATCGCAGTAACGCACGGCCTCTCGTGGTTTATTGCTTTAATATTTAACACTCACAGAGTTAATATTTTAAAACACCAAAAAGGGCTAAAAATGACTACAAAAACACCATATTAATTACAACAAGTTTTATTTTAACAAAATCCAGTGTATTAAACAATGCATGCTGCATGGATACATACAAGTAACATGTTAAACCAAACATTTACATTTAAAACATACTGCCAAAATGGTAGAAGAAAAGTGCACTTTAAAAAGTGTGTAAACAAGGGAATGTGGATTTCAAAATGTTGTTTCTATCACGTTCATGTTTACTGTAAAATTGTTGAGACTGTTTGCTCAGCAAAGCAAACATAATCTTAACAACCTTGTTCATACAATAAGATCCCAAACTTCTCTGTTATGCAGGACTTTGTTCATGTGGTGCTTACAGTATATAAACATTAAAACAAGGGTCCATATACACTGATCAGCCATAACATTAAAACCACCTCCTCGTTTCTACACTCACTGTCCATTTTATCAGCTCCACATGCCTTGTTACCCCCTTTCATGCTGTTCTTCAATGGTCAGGACCCCCACAGGACCACCACAGAGCAGGTATTATTTAGGTGGTGGATGATTCTCAGCACGGCAGTGACACTGACATGGTGGTGGTGTGTTAGTGTGTGCTGTGCTGGTATGAGTGGATCAGACACAGCAGCGCTGCTGGAGTTTTTAAACACATCACTGTCACTGCTGGACTGAAAATTGTCCACCAACCAAAAATATCCAGCCAACAGCGCCCCGTGGGCAGCGTCCTGTGACCACTGATGAAGGTCTAGAAGATGACAGACTCAAACAACAGCAATAGATGAGCGATCGTCTCTGACTTTACATCTACAAGGTGGTCCGACTAGGTAGGAGTGTCTAATAGAGTGGACATTGAATAAATTAGATTTTTAATAGTTGATTATTCAGTCCAGTCTGGGATAAAGTGCATGAGTGAGTTGTGGACAGTGTAAGTGCAGATCACCATCATATCTAACAGGATAACTGCATTGTGGGTAAATCAGAGCACGGTGTGTGAACAGAGATCTGACACAGAAAATTCAAGTCGAGTCCAAACATGCAAAAACACGAACGGTGGACTGAACAAAGAGTTCTGTAACCTGTTTAACTCTTCTGAGTGAGCTGCATGAACCCTGGAGGAGCTCTAAACCTGCTGAAAAGACTGATAAGTTACCCCTTGTGGTCAGTAGGTGAAGCTAAAAGCTTAATTTAGACAAAAACATTCTAAGTTGCCTCACAAAGGAAACTGATCTGATTGTAAAAGTGAACTCTTAATATCATGTGGTTAAGAGGAGTAAATTGTCTTTGGTCTTTGAAAGTCCAGACTTGGGATTCTGAAGTGAAGGATGCTTGAGTTACATACAGAATTGGGGGAAGTAACTCGTCTTTATGTAAGGGTCGGTCCCGGGGCTAGTAAGACTCCAGCCACTAGGGGTCAACAGTGAGCCAGCAATCAGGTCTAAAGCACAACACCTGTGCACAGGTCTATAAAGAGGAGCAAACAGCAGTCAGAACTTGCTGGGTCTTTGTCTCACGCTGAGCAAACACAAGCAAAGGGGATTGTGGGTAGAGGACTGAGAGATTTCACTCTCACCTTCCTTCTCTCTTCTCTCGCTTCAGGTTTCTCTCTCTTACAGAAGAAGAAGAAAATAATAAATAAATAACTGGTTTCTCTCTCTTACAGAAGAAGAAGAAAATAAATAAATAAATGTTTTCTTCTCTTAGTTGATCTGGTGTAGTTCTGCTCTTCTGGTGGAGAAGCTTTTGTTATAATTTCCTCTTTTCCTCATGAAACTGGAGCTGCTCAGTGTTTCCCCTCACAGTCTTTATTCTCAGTTTCCCCCTCAAACATTCCCCCAAAGCGGGTGGGTTTTTGTATTTCTCTTTGTTTAAAACCTCTTTTGAGTCTATTGCTCTTTAATCCACCTAAGTTAAGGCACCTTCTATAGAGCCTGCTTGGATGAGTGGTAGAGTGCTCAGTTAGTAATGGAATGACCTGGGTTCGAGTCCCACTCAGAAAGTCTTTGTTTCTATCTTAATAATCTGTTTCACGATCAGACCACTAAGCATTTGGGTTCTATTTCTAACCAGTCTGGTGGCTCACCCCGTAAAGTGTACAGAGGTTCTGGGTTCTAATCCACCACTGGACGAGCACCATTACACGTTATTCTTCTGGTACCAGCATCTGGTGCCTCTTTACCTAGAAAGATTGTAAAAGAAGTTGTGAGAGGAAAGAACAGAGTTCTGTGCTGTGACACTCATGACTTTTGGGGTGATAAATGGGGAATGGTGGAGGTGCAGGATGCTTTTAAGTGTGGGGGAAGAAGCTGGAGCTTCTCTTTGGGGATGTAAAATGAGATTGAACAGACATGAGGGGCCCTTTAAATGTGTGAGGGCCTCAGGAGCAAATAGACAGAAGATAAAGAATAATTCTGCTACAATAATGTAAGTACAGGAGAGCTGCAGTTACACAGTTTAACCGCTAGATGAAGCTGTAAGTACAATTATTACACTGTAGAGCCAAACATCAGGTTTTACTTTCACTTTCTTAAGAATGTTCTAATTATATACTGTTATTTTATCTTATAATTTAGTTGTTATGTCATTTAATGTTATTATTACAAGTCTTTTACTTTATCATCTGCATCAACATTTTCATTTGTATTGTTTTGTTTTAATCGTAATAAAACTGTGATTTAAAAATAAACAGAAACTGTAAAGAACTTTTATTTAATTTTACAGTAATTTACATTTTATGAGTTTTCTACTTTAAATTCTACAATCATTATTTTACAGCATTGGTAAAAATAAACACTTCATATTATAATTTTAAACTTATTCAGAAATCATTACACATTAAAGTTTGTGATCATCTCGCTGTTTCTGGTTACATGTTAGAGGTTAGAAATGAAAAGTTACAATTGCTAGAATCATTTCTAATATATTGTGGATAAAAATAAAATGTATAATTGATCTAAACCCTGATACACTCTGGATATCACTACATGAAGTTAAATGATATAACAATGTATTAGTTCACTATAATAATAATAATAATAATAATAATAATAATAATAATAATAATAATAATAATATTAATAATATAGAAAAATAATAAAGGTTATAGAGATAATGTTACAGTAAACACACGTCCAATAAAATCAGTTACCTCTATAAACTAAACAATTATATATATATATTTCTTTATACATTTTAATTTTATATTGGATTAAACTGGAGATCTGATTTAACTATTCAACATCCTAAAATAATGATAAAGATAATTTAAATAAAAGTGTAGAACAGGAAACATGAGTAAACCGTCTCATAGTCGATCAGAAACAGAAATCAGTGGATAAATGATTGTATTTTACAGAATAATGACGGGCACTTGGGTGGCACAGCAGTCAGTTACTGTAGCCCCCCACCACTGAGATTCTGATATTAGCTGTGCTATCGGCCCGTCAGGTGTCTACACAGACATGAATGTTCATGGTGGTACGGCTGTAGCCCTGCATCCCAGCCACATCTCTGACTAGGAGCGGCTGATGTAAATGAAATAATGAGGTTTAATGAGCTCATAAACAAAAAGATACAGGATGTGATTAAACGTCTCACTACAGTGATTATTTACTAGTGTTAAATGATGGTAATATGATGGTAATTTACATGTGCAGTAATCTACACTTTTACTAATGTTGTGCAGCTCTGTGTTTATTTGTCTTTCATTAAACTTCCTGCTTCTTACTTTAAGTTATTTCCACACCTTCTGCTGCTGCTGAGTCCACCTTAATCATTCCCATCATCCACACTGATATCAATCCAAAAACAGGTATTACATTCTCAGTAGACTTTTCCTTACTGCTGCTGCTAGAACATTAGCTGCTGCACTGTAAAACAGTGATCTGTGTTTCTCCCACAATTCCTCCAAGGTTGAGCTCTGTGCTTTCTTATACATGTCATTAGTGAAAAATCCTCCATTACAATACACTGTGATGTGCACTGTGATGTCTATCTTCTGTAGAGGCTGAGTGACCTGCTGTATGTTCTGTGGTTCTGCATTGGTAAAGATCTGATTTCCTCAATTCTGCTGCACCATCCTGTCTATCTTCTGCAGAAGTTCAGTGACCTGCTGTCTGTTCTGTGGTTCTGCATTATTAAAGATCCCAACTTTTATGGAAATTAAAAAATTCTAAATGTGTTTCTATTCATGAACAATAAAGTTGATCAGTAAAACATTGAAGAGTTAAAATAAAAATTCTTCAGATTCTGTTTATTGTCTTTTACAAAATGTAAACTGGATATAAAATATTTATTATTTACTGTGAGATCTGTAATAAAACTGTGATTTAAAAATAAACAGGAACTGTACATTAGTCTCTGGTAAATAACTTTTATTTAATTTTACATATCATTAGTTTTCTACTTTAAATTCTACAATCATTATTTTACAGCATTGGTAAAACTAAACACGTCATATTATAATTTTAAACAAACTTAATGTCACGATCGGGTGGCTACGGCGAGACAGAAGGGGAAGAGGGGCGGACACACACGCAGAGATGTCATTGACAACCAAGGATATTTATTACTCACATGATTTAACATGAGCATAAACTACTAACATGACTTAACATGAGCATAAACTACTACCATGACTTAACATGAGCATAAACTACTAACATGACTTAACATGAGCATAAACTACTAACATGACTTAACATGAGCATAAACCACTAACATGACTTAACATGAGCATAAACTACTAGCATGACTTAACATGAGCATAAACTACTTAACATGAGCATAAACTACTAACATGACTTAACATGAGCATAAACTACTACCATGACTTAACATGAGCATAAACCACTACCATGACTTAACATGAGCATAAACTACTAGCATGACTTAACATGAGCATAAACTACTTAACATGAGCATAAACTACTAACATGACTTAACATGAGCATAAACTACTAACATGACTTAACATGAGCATAAACCACTACCATGACTTAACATGAGCATAAACTACTACCATGACTTAACATGAGCATAAACTACTAACATGACTTAACATGAGCATAAACCACTAACATGACTTAACATGAGCATAAACTACTACCATGACTTAACATGAGCATAAACTACTACCATGACTTAACATGAGCATAAACTACTACCATGACTTAACATGAGCATAAACTACTAACATGACTTAACATGAGCATAAACTACTAACATGACTTAACATGAGCATAAACTACTAACATGACTTAACATGAGCATAAACTACTAACATGAGTTAACATGAGCATAAACCACTAACATGAGTTAACATGAGCATAAACCACTAACATGACTTAACATGAGCATAAACCACCACCATGACTTTAACATGAGCATAAACCACTACCATGACTTAACATGAGCATAAACCACTACCATGACTTAACATGAGCATAAACCACTACCATGACTTAACATGAGCATAAACTACTAGCATGACTTAACATGAGCATAAACTACTTAACATGAGCATAAACTACTAACATGACTTAACATGAGCATAAACTACTAACATGACTTAACATGAGCATAAACCACTACCATGACTTAACATGAGCATAAACTACTACCATGACTTAACATGAGCATAAACTACTACCATGACTTAACATGAGCATAAACTACTACCATGACTTAACATGAGCATAAACAGACCTTACAGAGACACCCACAGACCCACCAAGCCACACAGAGTCAAACAATCCACCATCGAAGTACAACAAAACAGTTCCCCCTCTAGTGCTCTAGTGCACCTCTTAAATAGAGGGCAGCTGCAGCCAATTAGTCCTGGGGAACCAATCATGAGCCAGGGTGTGGCAGGAGACAGAGTGTGCTCTTGGAGAGGGGGGCGTGGCGCACCAGAGCACACAGAGGCTTGGTGTGACATAACCCACCCCCAAAGGCACTCCTCCTGGAGTGCCCAAAATACACACAAAAAAAAAACTAGGAGGTCCTGGGCCCTGCGGGGCAAATTTAAAGTCGTTAAGACTATCTTGAGGCAGGTATGACAAAACACAGGCTGCTGACAGAAAACCAGCCAAATAGTGTTCAAAAGCATCCTCTGGGGGTGCTGACTTAAGAGCGCCATCGGGGGGCTCCAACTCGGAAACAGAAGTGCCGTCGGGGAGCGCCAACATGGAAACAGGAGTGCCATCGGGGGGCGCCAACTCAGAAACAGAAGCGCCATCGGGGGGCGCCAACTCAGGAACAGAAGCGCCGTCAGGGAGCGCTAACATGGAAACAGAAGCGCCATCGGGGGGCGTCATCTCGGAAACAGGAGCGCCATCAGGGAGTGCCAACGAGGAAACAGGAGTGCCATCCGGGGGCGCCAACTCAGGAACAGGAGCGCCATCGGAGTGCACCAACTCGGGAACAAAAACCAGCTGCGTGGAGCCTGGCGAAGAGGCTTCGGGATTCAGCTGCGTTGAGCCTGGCGAAGAGGCTTCGGGAGTCAGCTGCGTTGAGCCTGGCGAAGAGGCTTCGGGAGTCAGCTGCGTTGAGCCTGGCGAAGAGGCTTCGGGAGTCAGCTGCGTTGAGCCTGGCGAAGAGGCTTCGGGAGTCAGCTGCGTTGAGCCTGGCGAAGAGGCTTTGGGAGTCAGTTGCGTTGAGCCTGGCGAAGAGGCTTCGGGTGATAGCTGCGTGGAGCCTGGCGAAGAGGCTTCGGGAGTCAGCTGCATAGAGCCTGGCGAAGAGGCTGCGGGTGTCAGCTGCATAGACCCTTGAGAAGAGGCGTCCGGAGTCAGCTGCATAGAGCCTGGCAAAGAGGCTTCCGGAGTCAGCTGCGAGGACCCTTGAGAAGAGGCGTCCGGAGTCAGCTGCATAGAGCCTGGCGAAGAGGCTTCCAGAGTCAGCTGCGAGGACCCTTGAGAAGAGGCGTCCGGAGTCAGCTGCAAGGACCCTTGAGAAGAGGCGTCCGGAGTCAGCTGCAAGGACCCTTGAGAAGAGGCGTCCGGAGTCAGCTGCAAGGACCCTTGAGAAGAGGCGTCTGAAATAAGCTGCGAAAACACTGGAGAAACGTCATTAATCAGCTGCACAAATCCTTGAGAATCTCCTTGATTCAGCTGTGAGGACCCTGGAGAGGCGTCCGGAATCAGCTGCAAAAACCCTTGAGAAACTCCTTGAGTCAGCTGCGAGGACCCTGGAGAGGCGTCCGAAGTCAGCTGCGAAAACACTGGAGAAACATCACTCAGCTGCGAGGACGCTGGATAGGCGTCCGAAGTCAACTGCAAAAATCCTTGAGAAACATCATTAACCAGCTGTGAGGACCCTAGAGAGGCGTCCGAAGTCAGCTGCGAAAACACTGGATAAACAGCACTCAGCTGCGAGGACCCTGGAGAGGTGTCCGGACTGAGCTGCTTGAAACCTGGAGGGACATCTTGAATCAGCTGCTTGAACCCTGGAGGGATCTCTTGAATCAGCTGCTTGAACCCTGGAGGGACGTCTTGAATCAGCTGCAAAAACCCTTGAGAAACTCCTTGAGTCAGCTGCGAGGACCCTGGAGAGGTGTCTGAAGTCAGCTGCGAAAACACTGGAGAAACATCACTCAGCTGCGAGGACCCTGGAGAGGCGTCCGAAGTCAACTGCAAAAATCCTTGAGAAACATCATTAACCAGCTGCGAGGACCCTAGAGAGGCGTCCGAAGTCAACTGCAAAAATCCTTGAGAAACATCATTAACCAGCTGCGAGGACCCTAGAGAGGCGTCCGAAGTCAGCTGCGAAAACACTGGAGAAACGTCATTAATCAGCTGCACAAATCCTTGAGAATCTCCTTGATTCAGCTGTGAGGACCCTGGAGAGGCGTCCGGAATCAGCTGCAAAAACCCTTGAGAAACTCCTTGAGTCAGCTGCGAGGACCCTGGAGAGGCGTCCGAAGTCAACTGCAAAAATCCTTGAGAAACATCATTAACCAGCTGCGAGGACCCTAGAGAGGCGTCCGAAGTCAGCTGCGAAAACACTGGAGAAACATCACTCAGCTGCGAGGACCCTGGTGAGGCATCCAAAGTCAACTGCAAAAATCCTTGAGAAACATCATTAACCAGCTGCGAGGACCCTAGAGAGGCGTCCGAAGTCAGCTGCGAAAACACTGGAGGAACATCATGAATCAGCTGCTTGAAACCTGAAGATTCGTCTTGAATACGTTGCTTGGGACCTGAAGATTCGTCTTGAATCAGCTGCTTGGAACCTGCAGTCTGGAACATAAAGCTTGGAACTTCAACAGGAAACAGAACTGGAGAGGACTTGGCACTGTTCGACTCTGTCTGGGTGGCAGGATGGCCCGAACGCACAGACAGACCATCTCTGAAACACTGACCCGCAGACTGACACCCATGGCCGACAGAAACCGACGAACGCGGATCCGGACCAGACAAACTAACAAAAGGGCCCCTGGAGCCCTTGGGGTCACCACAAGAAGCACCACTAAACAAATGATCCTGACTGGCTCCTAACAGGGACATGTAACGGTCACGAGCATTAATAGCGGGCACTGGCACCCGGACCACATCAACAGTGGGCACTGGGGGAAATTTAACATCCCTAGTGGGCACTGGATGCCGGGTATGAGCTGCAGTGGGCGCTTTGCGGCGTATAAATTTGGCTCTCATGAGGCCTTCAAAATCCTTCTCCGAGTTCAGCACAACTCCCCTGTCAGACCACAGCTGCCTGGCCCACTCACGAGCAGGACCCCTCAGCCTAGACATCATGAACCGAATCTTGTCGATTTCAGCTGGCTGGGGGTCCAGAAGGTGCTGCAGGTAGAGCTGGCTCTGAAGCAGGAAGCCGTCGACAAACGGGTCGCTTCCATCATATGGAGCTGGCCTACTAAGCGGTAAAGTTTGAGGAAACCTCATGGAGTTAAACTCAGGGAAAACATGAACAATATACATCTTGCTGTGTCCTGGCTTTAAATAGGGGAACTGTTATGTCACGATCGGGTGGCTACGGCGAGACAGAAGGGGAAGAGGGGCGGACACACACGCAGAGATGTCATTGACAACCAAGGATATTTATTACTCACATGATTTAACATGAGCATAAACTACTAACATGACTTAACATGAGCATAAACCACTAACATGACTTAACATGAGCATAAACTACTAACATGACTTAACATGAGCATAAACTACTAACATGACTTAACATGAGCATAAACCACTACCATGACTTAACATGAGCATAAACTACTAACATGACTTAACATGAGCATAAACTACTAACATGACTTAACATGAGCATAAACCACTAACATGACTTAACCCTCCTGTCGTGTTCGGGTCAAATCTGACCGATTTACAACTTAAAACACTCATAAATATTGTGTTTTACATCTGATTGCCTCAAGGCCTCATGATATCCTCCACAATATGCACTTGAACATATAAAAGTGATGATCACCTCTTTCATTGAATTTTGAGTGTTTTAGTCAGCCTTGTTACACCTGTGGTGTTCCCGGTCAAAAGTGACCGCCATAGGAAATGAATGGGTATCCAGACTATATTCATCCATCAGACAGAAAACATCCCCATACACACCACCCAAACTCACTCACTCACTCACTCACTCACACATTTCAGACTGAACAATGTCTTTTGCGGGTACACATCTCTTTCCCGCGCTTATGTGCCAATCCTCCCACGTGAACCACACGTTAACCACACCTTCCAGACTAATCAATGTATCATCTTCACACAGACCCCATATATATAGCTTGATGTTTGCCTTGCACTCCTTTTACTCTGAGCACAATGAGTAGGCGACTGACCAAGTGGTTAGCTGTCGAAGAGGTTTTGGTCCAGGTTTTTGGACATGATGAAGAGGGCACTGAAATTGAACCAGAGATAGAGGAGGATGTCTCGGAAGTGGAAGACAACACAGATTTAGATCCAAACTTTGAGGAGACTGACCAGTCAGATGGAGAGGAAGAGGCACCTGAAGAACAGGCACCTGAGGAGAGATTCCAGTCCAAGAGTGGACACGCTCTGGTCTTCATCCCCCCAGGACAGAGGAAGTAGAGCGAGAGTGGAAAACATTATAAAGATGACGCCAGGGCCAACACGGTATGCGACATCTCATGTGGATGACATCAAGTCCAGCTTCCAACTCTTTTTACCAGAGTCCATTGAGGGAATTATACTGGAGATGACAAACCTGGAGGGGAAGCGTGTGTTTGGGGACACCTGGAGAGAAATCGACCTGGTAGACCTCCAAGCCTACTTAGGTCTGTTGATTTTAGCAGGAGTATATCGCTCAAACAATGAGGCTACAAAAAGTCTGTGGGATGCAGAGTCTGGCAGGCCTATATTCCGGGCAACTATGTCCTTACAACAGTTTCATGTCCTTTCAAGCTTACTGGTACATACACCTGCAAGCGAATGACAGCCCGCTGGCCTGTGGCACTGTTCCACAACATCCTTGATGTGTCTGCTTACAAAGCATATGTGGTGTGGACAGCCATCGACCCAACCTGGAATCAGGGGAAGAGTTTCAAGAGGAGACTTTTCATAGCAGAGGTGGGAAAAGCCTTGGTGACTCCTCTTATTCAACGGCGTCAGCACATTCCCCACACACCAGCCTCTGCCAGTCTGGTTGAGTGTGCAAGCCCCAGCCGCTGCCCTGGCTGCTCTCCTCCAACAAGGACATGGGCAGAAAAGGAAGCGCTGTGAGCTCTGTGCCCCTAGAGACAACAAAACAAGCCTGAGATGCTGCAAATGTGATGCCTATGTTTGCAAGGCCCACTCTGACCTGAGTGTCACATGCCACACATGTGCATGAATTCGCATGCACACACACACACACGACTTCATGTTGAGTTTGGTCTTTGGTTTTCAATTTATTTTTTACATTATATGTTCATTTTTAATTTTCACTGCAGTTATTTTAAGTCTAATTCTATAACTTCATGTTAACACTACTTTGAGACATTGATCACAGCTAAAGAATGTTGATAAAAAATTTGGTGGTGAAAAATGGTTTTTGTGCTAATTTAAGAGCAGTTAAAACAGACCGGTCAATTTTGACCGGGAACACTAAAGTAAGGGGCGGGAGGTGAACATGACAGAAGGGTTAACATGAGCATAAACCACTAACATGACTTAACATGAGCATAAACCACCACCATGACTTTAACATAAGCATAAACCACTACCATGACTTAATATGAGCATAAACCACTACCATGACTTAACATGAGCATAAACTACTACCATGACTTAACATGAGCATAAACTACTTAACATGAGCATGAACTACTAACATGACTTAACATGAGCATAAACTACTAACATGACTTAACATGAGCATAAACCACTAACATGACTTAACATGAGCATAAACTACTACCATGACTTAACATGAGCATAAACTACTAACATGACTTAACATGAGCATAAACTACTAACATGACTTAACATGAGCATAAACTACTACCATGACTTAACATGAGCATAAACTACTAACATGACTTAACATGAGCATAAACCACTACCATGACTTAACATGAGCATAAACTACTACCATGACTTAACATGAGCATAAACTACTACCATGACTTAACATGAGCATAAACTACTACCATGACTTAACATGAGCATAAACTACTACCATGACTTAACATGAGCATAAACTACTACCATGACTTAACATGAGCATAAACTACTACCATGACTTAACATGAGCATAAACTAGTGATGTCACCCTTGACACTGAAGCTTCGAGGCATGTACCAAAAAAACGACACTCAGTGCTTCGAATCACTGAGTCGATGCTTGATTCGTTCTGAAATGATCACGTGACTATGACGTCCGAAGCTTCACTTCGGCTCACACCCACGTGACTGTTTCAGAGGCCGGTTCAAAAAGAGCAAATCATAGCTCGCGCCTCGAGGGTTGCGTAAGGAGTGAGAGCGTTAGAGTGAGACAGAGACAGACACAGAGAGATATAGAGAAACACACAGACGCCTACAAACATACAGACACAAACACACATACACAAAACCAAACACACACATAGAAAGCACAGTCAAATAGCAAGGATGGAATGTTTTCAAAGGCTGGAGAAATTGTGAATAAAAAAAGAAATCAACTTAGCCCCAGCACAGTGGAACAAATCCTCTTTCTAAATAAAAACTGAGAATAAAGATGCTAATGTCCACAATCATTAAACCCACTGATAAATCAAACTTGTTTTTCCACAAGCACTTTTGTTATTTTTACATTCATACACTAACATTCACATGATATACATGGATATTCATACAGAAAGCCTATATGAGCCTTGCCTATGAAAAACAGGCAATAAACTACGGCTATGAAAAATGTAAAATTCACATCAAACGTAATTTTGGGAAGATTGCATAATTTATAGAAATGTAATTTATTAGAAAAACGCAAAAATAAGAACCCAGACCTAGGTAAGACACAACAAATCACAACAAACCAAACAGATTTCCTTTAATGACTTACTGACCAAAATAACTTTTTAATGAAATGAAATGGGGTTAAAAACTGAAGGGGATTAATACAAGACACTGTTTTCTCTGTCCATCAGAGGGCGGTAATGTCCAATGGTTCATGAGGCTTCATGAAGTGAACCTTTTTTCGGGACAATTGGATGGAAAGCTTCAGTGCTTCAGAAAGCTTCGGATTCCCATCACTAGCATACACTACTACCATGACTTAACATGAGCATAAACAGACCTTACAGAGACACCCACAGACCCACCAAGCCACACAGAGTCAAACAATCCACCATCGAAGTACAACAAAACAGTTCCCCCTCTAGTGCTCCAGTGCACCTCTTAAATAGAGGGCAGCTGGAGCCAATTAGTCCTGGGGAACCAATCATGAGCCAGGGTGTGGCAGGAGACAGAGTGTGCTCTTGGAGAGGGGGGCGTGGCGCACCAGAGCACACAGAGGCTTGGTGTGACACTTAATCAGAAA
Source organism: Trichomycterus rosablanca (assembly GCF_030014385.1). Lineage (NCBI taxonomy): Eukaryota > Metazoa > Chordata > Actinopteri > Siluriformes > Trichomycteridae > Trichomycterus > Trichomycterus rosablanca. The sequence continues at coordinate 59,987,993 of NC_085989.1, forward strand.
TCATTAAAGTTTGTGATCATCTCGCTGTTTCTGGTTACATGTTAGAGGCTAGAAATGAAAAGTTACAATTGCTAGAATCATTTCTACGGAGCCCCTAAGGTGACATCCTCTGAAAAAAAAATAACGCGTGGCCACGACTTAGTAACGCGTTCCCACGCCTTATTAACGCGTGGCCACGACTTACTTAACGCGTTCCCACGCCTTACTAACGCGTGGCCACGACTTAGTAACGCGTGGCCACGACTTACTTAACGCGTTCCCACGCCTTAGTAACGCGTGGCCACGACTTACTTAACGCGTTCCCACGCCTTAATAACGCGTGGCCACGACTTAGTAAGGAGTGGGAATGAGATCGTGGCCACGACTTAAAAAGGTTGAAACAGTTGAATATTGTTTACTCTGTTTACTTTCTTGACTATCGTGTCAATAAACAGAATGGATGATTAAAGCATTGTACTTGCTTACTTTATATTTATTACATCTACAACAGTAGCGAACATTAACGTGTGTATAAACATTACTATGACAACCCGCATACATCTGTGTGTGCGTAACAGTTCCGTACTGAAACATAAAACCATCACACGTTCCATACATTAACACATGTTGTTAGGGGAAACAGTTGAATGTGGTGTGATCATCTGTTACACACAGGAGGGAGACTGCATATTACATCAAGGCTCCAAAACAAACGATCTACGGCTAACAACATGTGTTAATGTATGGAACATGTGATGGTTTTATGTTTCAGTACGGAACTGTTACGCACACACAGATGTACGCGGGTTGTCATAGTGATGTTTATACACACGTTAATGTTCGCTACTGTTGTAGATGTAATAAATATAAAGTAAGCAAGTACAATGCTTTAATCATCCATTCTGTTTATTGACACGATAGTCAAGAAAGTAAACAGAGTAAACAATATTCAACTGTTTCAACCTTTTTAAGTCGTGGCCACGATCTCATTCCCACTCCTTACTAAGTCGTGGCCACGCGTTATTAAGGCGTGGGAACGCGTTAAGTAAGTCGTGGCCACGCGTTACTAAGGCGTGGGAACGCGTTAAGTAAGTCGTGGCCACGCGTTACTAAGTCGTGGCCACGCGTTAGTAAGGCGTGGGAACGCGTTAAGTAAGTCGTGGCCACGCGTTAATAAGGCGTGGGAACGCGTTACTAAGTCGTGGCCACGCGTTATTTTTTTTTCAGAGGATGTCACCTTAGGGGCTCCGTACATTTCTAATATATTGTGGATAAAAATAAAATGTATAATTGATCTAAACCCTGATACACTCTGGATATCACTACATGAAGTTAAACAATATAACAATGTATAAGTTCACTATAATAATAATAATAATAATATAGAAAAATAATAAAGGTTATAGATAATGTTACAGTAAACACACGTCCAATAGAATCAGTTACCTCTATAAACTAAAAGATTATATATATATATTCCTTAATAAAATCGTAATTTTAAATTATTATTCAATTTTAAACAACCTAAATAATAATAAAGATCATTTAAATAAAAGTGTATAAAACAGGAAACATGAGTAAACCGTCTCTTAGTCGATCAGAAACAGAAATCAGTGGATAAATGATGTATTTTACAGAATAATGACGGGCACTTGGGTGGCACAGCAGTCTGTTACTCCACATTGACATCAGTCCCTGAACAGGTTTCACATCTTTTGTTAGAACCACATACCCTACTACTGCTACTGCTAGAACACAAGCTCCAATGTAAAAGAATGACTTGTTTGTTTCCCAGAATTCCTCCCAGGTTGAGTGCTGTGCTTCCTCATACATCTCATTAGTGAAAATTCCTCCATTGCATGGTGATGTCTATCTTCTGCAGAGGTTCAGTGTCCTGCTGTCTGTTGTTCTGTTCTGCATTGCTAAATGTTTGATTACCTTCTCTATTCTGCTGCACCATCCTGTCTATCTTCTGCAGAAGTTCAGTGACCTGCTGTCTGTTCTGTGGTTCTGCATTATTAAAGATGTGAAATCTTCCTCCACACTGATCTAACACCCTTCTGAGATGGTCATTTCTGCTTCTTTCTTGATTTATTTCTTCCTCTCTTACACCCTCAGCATGAGTAAACAAAATGATCATGTGATTAATAACCTTCTCACCAAAAACCTTCTGTACTCTCTTAATTATTTCCTCTTCCTGTTCTGTAAATGTTCCAAACCTGAAAACCAGAATGAGAGCACAAACTCCTGCATCTTGTGGCATTTCTGTGTCAAATAATCCTGGTGTATCAACCACACGTGTGAGGTTTCCTCCTATCACAGCTTCTGCATGTTCACTGTGTTCTGTTACAGAGTTTGTAGATCTCTCTGATCTGAATGCATTTCTTCCCAGAATGGTGTTTCCTGTTGAGCTCTTCCCAGCACCAGTCCTCCCAGCAGCACGATCCTCTGTTCCTCCTGGTCCATTTCTGTTTCTTGCCAGTCCATTAAAAGCTACCTTAATCTTTATACATAAAGCAGTCTGGGTGTGTCTTTGTTTGTTTTGATTATTAACACCATATCAGCTGCTATGGCTACTATCATGGCTTAACTTTGTGTATGTTTATGTAAATATACAGTTTTAAATCTTACTCACTCTAACTGTATATGATGTACAGTACAAACCTATCAGTTTTAATCACTTCCTTTTATAATTTGTTGTACTGCTGTCACTGCTCTCTTCCTAAAATAAAGTATTGGATAAGAAATTTCAACATGTATGTGAAATCATGTGTTCATGAATGTGTGGGATTAATTTGTGGGGTTTTATATGATTTTCTTTGTGTTATCTGTTTAACAATCAGTGTGTTTTTGTTCATTTAGATGTGTTTTAGTGTTTTTATATCCCAGCCGTGGTCCAAAAATAAATCTGGTTTAAATTAAATATTCAGCATCAGGTCACGTAATAAAAGCTCCTGTACAGCATTGAAATATAAAATCAGATTTAGTTCAGATGTTTACCAAGACAATAAACCACCTCTATAATGTAAAACTGGGAAATTTCACTTACATGACCAACAAAGTTGCATATAGAATTGAGATTAAAATCTAATATAAACAAGCTTATGAGGTGTGATGTTTATATTTATGAAAAATGATTAAGATATTTACACACCAACCAAGACAAATGATTTCAAGGAACAGCAGCTCATGTTCCATCAAACCATTTAGAGTAATTTACCAGAGTAAACAAGAAGCAGCAGGTAGAAAAACTACCGTAAAAAGCAGGAACATCTCTACAGCAGTTAATGTTAAATGAACAGCAGTTACTGTACAAATGACACTAAAACTTTACTGTGTAATAAAGAAGCCTCATGTTAATCATGTCCAGAAGTGGTGTCGACTTCTCTGGGATTCCTGTTTGCTGAAACTAAATCACTCGCTCTCCTCGGTGCCAAAACCTCTTTTAAGTGGTGAAAAGGAACGACAACATTACAGAGTGGTAAATGCTTTACTGTCCCAACTCTTTTTGGATAAATTAATAAAATAAAAAAAAATAAAAGCTTCTGTGCAGCATTTAAATATAAAATCACATTTAGTTCAGATGTTTAGTCTGACAATAAAAAAACACCTCTATAATGTAAAACGGGGAAATTTGCATTATGAGTGAAACTGTAGAGCAGTGTAACAGGTTTAGTTTATAATAAATATCAAGTTAATAATAATAGTAACTTTTCTTTAGGAGGAAAACAGTGAAAGCAGTAAAAGTACGATTATAAAAGGAGGACGTGATAACAGATACGTCATCAAGAGTAACAGTGAGTAATCTTTAAATCTTAACTATTGTCTGATTCAGAACTAAATAATAATAAATGTAAATGTATAATATGTGTTTATTTGGTACAGAGATAAGATCTGCTAAAAGGAACATGATGGAATGAGGATCAAGCACTAAATTATTATCTTGAACAGTAATAATCCACAGTCGTTGCAGCAGAACACCACATGTGACACTAATGAGATCCATGAGAAAGCACAGTAGTATTAGCAGTAGCCATAGTAGCAGTAGTAATAATAAACGTACAAGCACTACCAGTAGTAGAAGCAGCAGCAGCAAAAGCAGCAGTAGAAGCAGTACTAGCAGTAGCAAAACCTGCTGTTACTTCTAAATCTATTGCGGTTTTTGTTACTGCTTCTACTGCTGCTAATGCTAATTTTACTGCTGGTATTGCAGTAGAATTAGCAGTAACAGCAGCAGTAGCAGTAGCAAAAGCAGTAGTAGATTTAGCAGAAACAGTAGTAGCAGTAGAAGCAGTAGTAGCACTGGGATATGTGATACTCATAGGGAGTGTAAAACTGATGGACATTACAGCAGAACAAGTAAAAGATTAGAGTAGAATCTGATTTGATGTGGGAAGTGGTTCTCAATGGTAAATTTAATTTAATAAAAAATGAAATAAATGCAGAGCTGCACAACATAAGTGCAGATTACTGAAAATGTAAATTACTGTCATATTAATATTTAATTATCCCTTCTGTCATGTTCACCTCCCGCCCCTTACTTTAGTGTTCCCGGTCAAAATTGACCGGTCTGTTTTAACTGCTCTTAAATTAGCACAAAATCATTTTTCACCACCAAATTTTTATTCAACATTCTTTAGCTGTGATCAATGTCTCAAAGTAGTGTTTAACATGAATTTATAGAATTAGACATAAAATAACTGCAGTGAAAATACAAAATGAACATGTAATGTAAAAAATACATTGAAAACCAAAGACCAAACTCAACATGAAGTCGTGTGTGTGTGTGTGTGTGTGTGTGTGTGTGTGTGTGTGTGAATTCATGCACATGTGTGGCATGTGATACTCAGGTCAGAGTGGGCCTTGCATACATAGGCATCACATTTGCAGCATCTCAGGCTTGTTTTGTTGTCTCTAGGGGCACAGAGCTCACAGCGCTTCCTTTTCTGCCCATGTCCTTGTTGGGGGAGAGCAGCATGTCCAAAAACCTGGACCAGAACCTCTTCGACAGATAACCTCTTGGTCAGTCGCCTACTCATTGTGGTCAGAGTAAAATGAGTGGAAGGCAAACATCAAGCTATATATATATGGGGCCTGTGTGAAGATGATGCATTGATTAGTCTGGAAAGTGTGGTTAACGTGTGGTTAACGTGTGGTTCACGTGGGGGATAGGCACATAAGTGCGGGAAAGAGATGGGTTCACATAACAGACACCTGTTTAGTTTAGTCAAGATATGATACATTGTTTCATCAGGAAGATGGTTCACGTGGGAGGATCGGCACATAAGCGCGGGAAAGAGATGTGGACCTGCAAAAGACATTGTTCAGTCTGAAATGTGTGTGAGTGAGTGAGTAAGTGAGTTTGGGTGGTGTGTATGGGGATGTTTTCTGTCTGATGGATGAATATAGTCTGGATACCCATTCATTTCCTATGGCGGTCACTTTTGACCGGGAACACCACAGGTGTAACAAGGCTGACTAAAACACTCAAAATTCAATGAAAGAGGTGATCATCACTTTTATATGTTCAAGTGCATATTGTGGAGGATATCATGAGGCCTTGAGGCAATCAGATGTAAAACACAATATTTATGAGTGTTTTAAGTTGTAAATCGGTCAGATTTGACCCGAACACGACAGGAAGGTTATATATGTGTTATAATCATTGTGGTGGGAATTTTATTCATTATTTGATTAAAAAATCAATAATTTTATCCACTGATTATTATTTCACTTATTACTGTTACACAATGAAACCAGATTTAATCAATTTAGAATTAATATTTAAATAAATGAATATTAAAATCAATATGAATAATCTACTAATAAATAAATAATCCTGTAGATTATAACTGAGAAAACTGATTCTGTTTGATGTTTTTAATTGTATGCAAAGTTATTATCATTATTATCATTCATTTAATCATCTTTTATTGTATATTAATAATAATAATTCAGGGTTTAAATTATTATTAATTTCTGTATTTACTGCATTAGAAAATTAAAATAAACATGTTTGAAATTATACTGTAGTAAATAACAAATAAAATATCATTCATCACCTGTAAAAATGTTCATTACTCTGAAATGAAATAAAAGTATTTAGTGTAAATCAGTGTACAGATTCTTCTTTTACACACCTTGATCTTCACAATTATCGACACTCTGATAAAAGAGGAAGATCAGCGTCTGGTGAAGCTAATTGATGTGAGTAATTGTGCACAAAGATGGCACAGCTGAGTGGAGTTATATGAGGTACAGATCCAGCTGCTGGTGTGGCTCTGTGGATAGATTAATACTGTAAACATCCCAAAGGAAATTAAGGATGAACAGCTGTATGATGGGATTTTTTTGTGTGCAGTGTTAATAAAAGCATTTAATTAATTAAACAATAAAATTAATTTGTTTGATGCTACATTTGAACTGAAACAACAGGTCAAACGGGTCATAAATCAGATCTTAATACGTGTGACCGTGTGAGATGATGTTGTGCTATTAAAGCAGGTCATGAATTAAACAGATCATTTATTTCATCTAGAAGGTAAAACAAACAACTGGTGGAGAAATTACAACAACCTACCAGTCCAGTCTGGTAACTTTTATTCTAATATACAAAACAGGGAATAAAAATATTTACACACCAACTAAGTCACATGATTTCAAGGAACAGCAACTCATGTTCCATTCAACCATTAAAACTAAAACTTTACTTTGCAAAAAAGAAGCCTCATGTTAATCATGTCCAGAAGCGGCGTAGACTTCTCTGGGCTTCCTGTTTGCTGGAAACACTAAATCACTCGCTCTCTCGGTGCCAAAACCTCTTTTAAGTGGTGAAAAGGAGTGGTAAATGCTTTACTGTCCCAACTTTTTTTTGGAATGTGTTGCAGGTCTGAAATGCAGGAATGGATGTTTATTAATAAATGAAATGAAGTTGAGCAGATAAAAGATGAAATATCTCAGCTTCATCCTGTCTGACATCAAATAAACGTCAAAACTAATGTAAGAAACTCTGTGTTTTTATTTTATTTACATTTTTCTATTGTCCCAATGCATTGTGGTTCAGTAGCTCCTTTACTGTACAAAGTCCCACAAGTTACACATGACAACATTGAAGGCAGTGTTGTTACAGGAATTGTGGAAGGTTTCAGAGAACAAGGAAGACCGAGAATAAACTGGATTGACAACATCATGACACAGTTTGCATTATCAGATCTAATCTGATACAGGCGACATGGAGAAATCTGACCCATCTGTGTTAGTGATGCCTGTATTTATCAAGTGTGTTTATCCTGTGTACGCTACCATTATTTTTAAGTTGCATTTCTCAGCGTCTTTGACCTCAGAAAGCTGCAGTGGCCGCCATTGCACAGCTGGGTAAGGGCCTTGATCAAGCTTTTAGAGAGGATTAAGGGGATTCTAACCCAAAACAGTGTTACGACGAATCTTTTTGTCGAGAGGCCCTGAAGAAGCAGTCGGAGAATCCAGAAAGTACTCTTCAAAAACACTTTATTAAGTGTAAGAAATGATCTGTGAATCTATGTCAGAGTGTAATTATTTTCCCAAAATCCTAACAAATTCCCAAAATCCAAACATATATACCTTGAAAGCATCTTAATGCTTTCACATTAACTTTTAACTTTAGGTTAGGTGTTTCTAGATTCCAGGAGAAAGGGATAGCCGTCAGCAACCCCCAATCTAACCCCTTCTGACTACATGACCGCTGGGCTGAATTTTTACAATAAAAGGTATCTAAAAATAAAAAGGCTGCCAGTTAAACTAAAGGAACCGTACCTATCGCAACAGCTCCTAACCCTAAAACAAACAAACAAACAAAAAATAATAAATAAAATAAAATAAGAATAGGAAAACAAAATAAAGCAATTTGAAAAAATAGGAAATCAAAAATGAGAAAAAATAAAAACAATGGGTGCGTAGCTTCTACAGGAAGTCCGTTCAGGTTGTCCTCCACCGGACGGAGCTGCAGATATTCAGAAGGGGCCCATAGCTCCTGTTTCTCTGCATGGCTCCTACTGTCTCATGGATTCTCCCCTGTCGGTCTTACCTGTTTCCGCAGCGGCACAAACATTTAAACGATGAAACACAGAGAATATCCTTCCTAAAAATAGCAGAGTACCAAACATATATACATCGTAAACAATCCTGAGCTAACCCCTTACGTTTTGTAGCTAAACTATGTGTGTTGTACTTAACTAGTGTTTTCAAAGATGATCTGCGTGTCTGCGAACTACAGGGGTTGGACAAAATAACTGAAACACCTGTCATTTTAGTGTGGTAGGTTTTAATGGCTAAATTGGACCAGTCTGGTGGCCAATCTTCATTAATTGCACATTGCACCAGTAAGAGCAGAGTGTGAAGGTTCAATTAGCAGGATAAGAGCACAGTTTTGCTCAAAATATTGCAATGCACACAACATTATGGGTGACATACCAGAGTTTAAAAGAGGACAAATTGTTGGTGCACGTCTTGCTGGCGCATCTGTGACCAAGACAGCAAGTCTTTGTGATGTATCAAGAGCCACGGTATCCAGGGTAATGTCAGCATACCACCAAGAAGGACAAACCACATCCAACAGGATTAACTGTGGATGCAAGAGGAAGCTGTCTGAAAGGGATGTTCGGGTGCTAACCCGGATTGTATCCAAAAAACATAAAACCACGGCTGCCCAAATCACGGCAGAATTAAATGTGCACCTCAACTCTCCTGTTTCCACCAGAACTGTCCGTCGGGAGCTCCACAGGGTCAATATACACGGCCGGGCTGCTATAGCCAAACCTTTGGTCACTCGTGCCAATGCCAAACGTCGGTTTCAATGGTGCAAGGAGCGCAAATCTTGGGCTGTGGACAATGTGAAACATGTATTGTTCTCTGATGAGTCCACCTTTACTGTTTTCCCCACATCCGGGAGAGTTACGGTGTGGAGAAGCCCCAAAGAAGCGTACCACCCATGCCCAGAGTGAAGCATGGGGGTGGATCAGTGATGGTTTGGGCTGCCATATCATGGCATTCCCTTGGCCCAATACTTGTGCTAGATGGGCGCGTCACTGCCAAGGACTACCGAACCATTCTGGAGGACCATGTGCATCCAATGGCGGTGCCGTGTATCAGGATGACAATGCACCAATACACACAGCAAGACTGGTGAAAGATTGGTTTGATGAACATGAAAGTGAAGTTGAACATCTCCCATGGCCTGCACAGTCACCAGATCTAAATATTATTGAGCCACTTTGGGGTGTTTTGGGGAAGCGAGTCAGGAAACGTTTTCCTCCACCAGCATCACATAGTGACCTGGCCACTATCCTGCAAGAAGAATGGCTTAAAATCCCTCTGACCACTGTGCAGGACTTGTATATGTCATTTCCAAGACGAATTGACGCTGTATTGACCGCAGGAGGCCCTACACCATACTAATAAATTATTGTGGTCTAAAACCAGGTGTTTCAGTTATTTTGTCCAACCCCTGTATATGTTTATGTTTTTTTCTCTCCTAGTCTAACCAAATCCTTTCTCTTCTTCTTGTTCCGGTAGCTCCTCTGGACTCTTCTTCCGCATAGTCGGTTTTGTCGGGCTTTCTGCTGTGTTTTGTTCCCTGTTGGCTGGTCCAGTTGGTGTCACTTCTGTCCCTCGGAGTGGGTCTTCCAATTCCCACGAAGTCTGCCTCTGCCAGTCCTTCCACGTCTCCTTCCTTCCTCTCGGTGTATGATCCGTAGTGCTGGTCCTCTCTCCTCATTTTCTCTGGACGGTTTTACCTTTAATTAAGAAGAGTTAGTAGCACTTATGCCGCTCGAAGTGGGTCTTCCGGCCCACCTTCAAGGGTATCCTCCACCTCATCATCTATATGATATTTAGACAAATCAGCCAACACCATCTGGATAACTGGAGGATCCTGCCCCCCTCTGCTTCCTTTACTCACTACTTCTACCACAAATTTTTCTATTAATACCCTTATACACGGGACACCACAACAACAACATACCACTAAAATTGCCAATCCCACACATACTGACATCACCAAACTCGTAATAGCTCCCTTCCCTGATCCAAACATCTTTTCTAGCCACTTGACCCATTCTCTTACTAGTCTGACACGCCTTAAGCAGAATTAAGAATCACCCTCAAGGATGGGTGCCTGCAGATCCTGTCCAGTCCCTGCGAGGGTTCTGGTCGGAGGTTCAGCACGGACGCAGTGGCTCAGATGATACCAGTTGTTACCTTTCTTTCCTCTTACTCTGACTGCATGTGAAGTGGCTTCAGTCACCTCCCAAGGTCCGGTCCACCTCGGCTGATCCCACTTCCGTTTGTGTGCCTTGATCCTGACCCACTGTCCTGGTTCCACCGTAGGCAGCGCTGGTGCTCGTTCCTCTCCTTCTTCCAGTTTCTGGGGAGAGATACTGGCAACAAACTTAGTTAAAGCCTCCATGTAATTATCTAACTCTTCATCCCACAAACTTAACATTTTGCCTACAGCTCTATCTCGTGGCGGACCTGGCATGGTTCGGCCAGTCAGTAGCTGGTGCGGTGAGTAATGAGTGTCCCCCCTAGGGGAGCTTCTCATGGACATGAGCACTAATGGCAATGCTTCAACCCAAGTCATCTTGGATTTATAGCAGGCTTTGGCCAATTTGGTATTGATTGTTTGATTGGCTCTTTCTACAATACCCTGCGAACTTGGATGATACACTGAGCCAAATTTATGGGTTATACCCAGGGCTTTTTCCACTTCTTGTAGTTGCTTGTTGCTGAAGTGGGTCCCATTATCCGACCTGATTATTGTAGGTACACCATACCTTGGAATCAGTTCGGTCTTAAGCCATTTCACTACAGTTTTGGCATCTTCACACCTGGCAGGTATGGCTTCCACCCACCTTGTGTATCTGTCTATCATTACCAGTAGGTAACGATAACCCTTCACCACTCTGTCTGGACCCATGTCAGTGTAATCAATGCAAATTTCTTTAAAAGGTGCGTCTGGTACTGGAAAGTTTCCAATAGGTAACCTGTAGGTTGGTTTCGTGTTATTCTCCTGGCACGCCCCACACTCCCTGACATGCAACTGAACCATGTCTGCTAGATTTGGATGCCACCAATTGGCCCTAAGGTGATGCAGCATGGTTTTTGTCCCTATGTGGGTGGGACCATGGGCTTCGATTAGGAGCAGCTTTAATACGGCCCCTGGTGCCACTACCTTCCCTTCATGATTTCTCCAGATTCCGTCTACCTCTTTTGCCCCTTTCTGTAACCAACTATTCTTTTCATACGCTCCTGCCCTCTCTTGCATCTGTCTAAGGTGAGTGTCTGTAAGTTCCGGCAGACTCAGTGTCGTCAGTGCTACCAGCTGTCTTACATAACCCCCGGCTGCTTTAGCTGCTAAGTCGGCTGCATTGTTCCCCCGGGCTATCGTGGTTTTCAGGTTGGAATGTCCCTTACACTTAATTATGGCCACATGCTTCGGTAGGTGTACTGCTGTCAACAGTTCCTGTAACTCCGTCATGTGTTTAATAGGGGTGCCCTGCGAGGTGACTAGGCCACGTCGGAGCCATTGAGGTCCATCTACGTGTATGGCTGAGTGAGCATAGGCTGAATCCGTGTAGATGTTAACTCTCTTGCCAGCTGACAGCTTCAGTGCCTTAGTTAAAGCGGTGATTTCACAATACAGGTCCATGTCCCTTTCTCCTAGAGGTTCGGTGCTCAAGTCCTCCCTAACTCTCAGCGCTTTACTAGCTACTAACTCGCAGATGTGTACCTCATCTTCGTCTGTTTTACCAGGAAGTGTGCTAGCCATATTAACAGTTTTTGCAGCAGGTGCAAAAGAGATGCTTGGCTGAAGCAGGGTGTCACTAACCTTTGAACGCCTAGCGTTAGATAGTGTAAACACAGCTGAGGTCAGGAATGCTACCACGCCATGCGATGTGTTGATTACCAGAGGATGACACATGACAATATGGGCTGTTTTGTCCACTGCTGTGGCTAATGCTGCCAAATGTTTCGTACATTGGGGTTGTCCCTGTACTACTGGATCCAATTTTGAGCTATGGTATTGGAGAATTTGTCTTTCCCCATTGCTCCCCCCTCTCTGAAAAAGAACAGCATTTACAATGCCCTCTTTTTTAGAGACATCCAGATAAAATGGTTTAGTGTAGTTGGGGGACTGCAAATGCTCTGCAAGTGCGAGTGCTTGTTTTACTTCTACAAAACTGGCTTCCAGGTTGGTATTCCACTCAATTAGAGCAGTGAGATTACGTTGACCCAATCTGGTCACTTCAGACCTCAGTGGTGAGGTTAGGCCAGTGTAATTTGGGATGTAATTTCTACTATAGCCTGTTAGACCTAGAAAAGATAGCATCTGGCTGACTGTTTTAGGTTTAGGGAAGGCTCGGATAGTTTGTACAGCTTTCGTAGTCAATGTGTGTCCCTTTGGAGAAATGCAACGCCCTAGGAAGGTGACAACGGGTCGGCAAACCTGTAATTTGGATTTGTTGACTTTATATCCTGATTGTGCTAACTTACAAAGGACTGTCTGTGTGTCTGTCAGGCAGGTGCGTGAGTCAGTGCAGGCAATGAGTAGGTCGTCTACATACTGGATTAGTGCTGTGTCCGTGTCCAGCAATTGGTCAGTCAGCAGCTGTGAAAGGTCTTGTTTTAGACACTTGTTAAAAATGCCAGGACTGTCCTTGTAACCCTGTGGTAATCTAGTGTAGGTGTATTGTTGTCCCCGATATGTGAAAGCAAAAATGTTAGCTAAATGTGATGGTATTGGTATGCAGAAGAAAGCATTAGCTAAGTCAATAACTGTGAAGAACTTGTGCTCAGGGGTCAAGTTCTGTAGTGATCTGTAGGGGTCCGGGACCGGTATGTTCTCAGTGACAGTCACCTGATTGATCAGTCTCAAGTCGTGCACCATCCTATATTCGTTCTTGTCTGGCTTTTTGACAGGAAGTATGGGTGTGTTCCAATTTGATTGGGTTGGGAGTAAAACACCGGCATCCAATAGGCCTTGTATAGTTGGGGCAATGCCAGTCTCTGCCTCAGCAGAGAGTGGGTATTGCCTTTTATATACGACCTCTGCCTCGGGTTTCAGAGAAATAGGGGCGACATGATGTTTTACATGCCCTACGTCTATCTTGGAGGTGGTCCATAAAGAAGTAGGGACAGTCCTTAGCATCTGATCAGCCAGGTGGTGATCTGTGAGTTCTCGTCCATGGTGACGTGGGAGGGAAACCTGTTCATAACGTGTATTGTCCACACACTTACAATCAATTTTCCAATACTTACTGTCCAGCGTTCGTGACAGGTATGGAACGTCCGTCGGTGCATATGTCAGGGTCTGTGCATGACTTACCATAGGACCAAGGGATATAAAACCTTCAAAACCTTTAACCAACAGCAGGGAGACGTGTGGTGTCGGCGAGGAATCCGGATCCCTTCTGAAGTACTCCATCTGCTCCTGGTTTAGCTGCACTGCTGCTGCTACTCCCTCTGGTCCTAAGAAAATGGCTTGTTTTCTTCCCCTACTTGCTCTCCTCCAGCTGCTATCTTCACTTCCAATATCTTCCTCCTCTTCTTCTTCTGATTTACATTTACATTTTCAGCATTTAGCAGACGCTTTTATCCAAAGCGACTTACACAATGAGCGGAACACGATGAGCAATTGAGGGTTAAGGGCCTTGCTCAGGGACCCAACAGTGGCAACTTGGTGGTGGCGGGGCTTGAACTGGCAACCTTCTGCTTACTAGTCCAGTACCTTAACCACCAAGCTATCACTGGCCCCGATCTTCTTCTGATTCCTCCCTCCCAGATTCTAGTTCCTGTTTTCTTGGAGGAATATACTCAGCCCTCTCTACTTTACCAGTCAACATCTTTACTTGATCTGTTAACCCATTGGACAATTGCTGTACCTGTTCTTGTACTTTCATTTGAAAATCAAACTGTTGCCTTCTAAGCTGCTCATATTCTTCTGATTTAGCATGTAAAACCCCACTTAGCACCTTTAATGTCACATTTGATGTGTGTATGTCTTTACCTTGTTCACTCTGATGCTCATTATCAGTGTGTTTGTGTGTGCTGTAAAACAGGAGCGCTGGGTGTGGTATTTGAGGTATGTGTGAGAGTGAGAGACGGGAGGGAGGTATCCGCCTGCTCAGAAATGGCTGACACTACCTATGGGGAGGGGCGCAGCTCATCACAGCTGTGTCGGGCGGCGCCATCTGTGCTGAATTGGTTACTTCCTGTTTCCTGTGTGCGTGTGTGATTTTCAGCGGGAGCAGAATTCACGCTTAAACAAATGGCTTCTTATGTTGGACTATAATCTGTGTCAGAGCTAAATCATTTTCAGCAGATATTAAAACCCTTTTAAAAGTAATTTTTTTTCAACCTTTTAGCTTTCTCCAATTCACTATCAACTACAGAGGGGAGCACATACAGTATTTCTAAAGTTTAACATCAACACTACAATGGAGGCCTTAAACTTTTGGATCACGTAGACATGTGTTCCTAACTTCACAACCCCCACACTAGGGCTGGACGATATGGCCAAAACCCATATCACGACACAACTCCCAACCTCGGTCGACACGACACAATTCCGATACCGACATGAACAATATAAATCCCAGAAAAACTGCCAAAAACACTAACATTGCAAGGCCTCACATGCAAACCTCTGAACCCTGCGATGGTCCATGAAATCTCACCCTTTACAACCACACAATATTTTAGAAACAATAACAATATATTAGCTTTTACCTTTTACTTGTATTCAGCATTTGTATACAGAGAAAAACACGACATCACTCTCAAACAAACACAAGCTTTGACAATATATAATCTAATATATTAACATATGTCTTAATCAGAGGTGGAAAGAGTACCAAAAAACTGTATCCAAGTAAAAGTACTATTACTCCAATGAATCCTTACTTAATGACGAGTAAAGTTACTACTCTAAAAATCTACTCAAGTAAAAAGTAGAAAGTAACATTTAAAATGTACTCACCGAGTAAACCGCAGGGGGGGGTCTCTTCGGTGTAACAGGAGTGGATATAAATCTCACAATAGTTGTTTTTAATTCAAATGTAATAGAAGAAACATGTTGATACAACATGTAAAACAGTTAGGGATGTGTAATGTGTCATTTCAAATGACATAAAACTTTTTCAAACTGTATAACCACTAGTGATGTGTCGCAAAATGATTCGAATCCATGAAACGGCTCTCCAAACTGAAACAAAGGAACCGACTCTTCCGGGAGTTGCCATGTAAATACGCGGCTCTTTAAAAGGAACCGAGACAAAAGACTCGACTCCCCGTCGCAAAATTCACTGCAGCAGTTTCCCAGCCGCGATTTCTTTAGCGTTTTTTTTTATATTGCTCAGTAACAGATGTTATTTAAAATGTAGCAATTACTAATACAAAACATACTTAAGTAAAAGTAAAATTACAGTCTGTGAAATGTGCTTTAAAAACTACTCTGTTACAGTAGCCAGTGTAATCAGAGCGGTAACACTGAGCACTGGCTTCGTGTATGTGGCGTACGTCATCATGCACTGATGTATTGTGCGGCGCTACCCACATTAAAACACACTTAATAAGGTACCATAACAAATACTTCATCTTAACTCAGTTATCTTAAGATTATAAAATTAAATTAAATTATAAAATTATCTGCAACAACTTACCCCAGGCATACGAACACAAAATAGCCGATGAACAAGAGATACGGCAAGCTGCGCACATAGAGCCAAAATGGCGCCGTCGAACAAAAGAACACACTGCGCTCCCAGAGCTAAAATGGCGCCGGCGGACAAAAGATACCCCGCTGCGCTCCCAGAACCAAAATGGCACCGACGAACAAAAGAAACCACGTTGCGCATCCAGAGCCAAAATGGCGCCGGCGGACAAAGGATACCACGCTGCGCTCCCAGAGCCAAAATGGCGCCGACGAACAAAAGAAACCACGTTGCGCTCCCAGAGCCAAAAATGGCGCCGACGAACAAAAGAAAACACACGCAGACCAAAATAACACAAAGTACACACACGGTTTCACCCGCGGTTCACAGACAAACATACACAGAGACTTACTGACAAACAAAACTCCTGATGTACTATTTTGAAACCGAATTTAGAATTTAGAACAATCAAACTACTCGAGTCCCGCTACCAAAACAGACAGACTCGTGAATTTAGATCAAATTAATCGAACCCCGCTACCAAAACAGACAGGCTCGTTAATTTAGACCAATCAAATTTACTCGAACACCGCTACCATAACAGACAGGCTCGTGAAAATTTGGAACTATCAAATTAGTCAAACCCCGCTACCAAAACAGACAGGCTTGCTAAAATGTAGAACGACCAAATTGATCAAACCCCGCTACCAAAACAGACAGGCTTGCTAAAATTTAGAACTATCAAATTAGTCAAACCCCGCTCAAAACAGACAGGCTTGCTAAAATGTAGAACAATCGAATTAGGCGAGTCCCGCTACCAAAACAGACAGACTCTCCTTTCGCTCCAATGGTGTTCCGGGCCCGGCCCTGCCGAACACAATGGCGCCCTTTACCATTTATTTAGACCGGTCTGGTTCAAACTCAGCAATCAGGAAACATACATTTTAGCTCCAACATATATTCACAGTTTAAACTACCTAATGATACTTTAGTAATTTAATCAGACACTTACGGATTCCGAGATTCAATTTTACACTCAATACGCTAAATAATAAATGCAGCTAATATATACAGAGAACATCTGTTTACCTTGTGTAGGCGCGCCTTGTACTGAGTACAAAAGATTCTCAGAATCCCGGTCTTAGCTTAGTCAGCTGAATCAATTTGATGCTATTTCAGGCCTCTTTAACCATCCTCTGCTACCATTTGTTACGACGAATCTTTTTGTCGAGAGGCCCTGAAGAAGCAGTCGGAGAATCCAGAAAGTACTCTTCAAAAACACTTTATTAAGTGTAAGAAATGATCTGTGAATCTATGTCAGAGCTAAGCCGATCGGTGCTCTTTTTCTCCTGTAATCGAGATCGCCAGCCAAAGAAAGAGACCCTGCGTCTCTGCGCGTCGGTTTTTTTAAACTGAGCTAGGCTCCTCCTCCTTCACTGCTGGTGGAGCCAATGAAATGTGCTAAAAAGCCCAGGGCTCCGCCTCCCCCCTCGGCCGGGGTCTGGGGGGACCCTACCACGAGATCATGGTAGGCGCCATTTTGAACAAAAGGCCACGTGGGAATGCCGTAAAACTTCCCATATTAAATTTACGTTTAATTATGTTCCGAAAATCCTAACAACAGCTTTACCCAGCACAAGCACCATTAAACAGAGACCTGAGTCCCTCTTTGTACTACCAGCACTGAATCCAGGAGCATTTACACCATCGCTAGACTCACTTTAGCCCACGTAGCAAACTTGCTAAATATTAAATCTACTAAAATGTTAGAGTTAACAGTAAGTATACAGCGGGGTGCAATACATTTAATCGTCTCTGTGTTATGCTGCCTGATGTCGGCAGCGAATTATGGGCTCGCTATAACGCAGCGCATTAGTGTTATTGGCACACTCGTGCGTTCTGTTCTGTTGTTGTTGCTTCTGAGACAGGGACAACCAATGGATCACTGATCCGTCACCAGGCGGGACTGGAGGACAACCAATCGATCGCTTGGGTTAGGCTGCAGCATCGCCAATCAACGCAACGGATCGGGAAAACAGAGGCGGGACTTCTTGAAGAGCGGAGCTTCAACACCTATTCGGCGGCTTTTGCGCTCAGACTGGTTTTGGTTATTGAACTGTGTGTTGCTGTGATTAGTGCGTGTATTGTAGTTGGGTGCTCGTTGTGTATTTAGTGTTGCTGTCGGTGTTCATTTGTGTTAACCTGTTTTATCCTTCATATGTGTTCGTGTTGTATATAGTATTGTAAATAGTCATCTTCTCCCACTTTGTAAATATTTGCACAACCACTATATAAAACCGTAAACACGCATTTGTTGCTGTCCATTTATTTTCTGGGTTTCCCGTTTACTTTATATTTGTAAAACCAGTTTTTTCTTTATTTCATTTATCCTTAAGCGTTACTGCTTTTTACCTCTAGATTGGGTCGTAACATCTGTTATTGCATGTGTCACACTGAACTATTTCAGATCATTTTGAGTAAAAAACAAAACACATTTTGTAAAACCTTATTTATTTATTTATTTATTTATTTATTACAAAAAAAATCATAATTTTGTACATCTGTACATAAAAAGTCTTTAATACCTGTATATATTGAACAAATGGTGCTAGTTTTTATGTAAGTTTTATGTAAGTTAATGTGTATATTTTTTGTAAATTAATGGGTGTTGTAACTGTGAGGGACTGAGCACCTAAGATATTCACTCACCTTTCACACCTGTGTTACTGTGATGTGACAGTAAAGTGATTTGAAGAAAAAGAGAAAACAACTCATACAACAGCCATACTACACTTGTAAAAGTAATTGCCCCCTAAATAAAATAAAAAAACCCTTTATAGCACTGACTGGAACTAAACACTAAGTGATCTGATCTGAATCTTTCATGTCACTGTGAATTGATTGCTGCCAGTTCACAGGTGCCACCAAATTAACGTTGGGCACCCCCTCTCCAAAACTCTCATTTTGACAAAACATAACACACAGCAGCCAAAACCACACAAACATCTCACAATTTTGGAAACAGCAAACACTTATTTCAACTCTAGCTAAAATGGCATTTTTGCTTTCAAACTCCACACACGAATATCAAATGAACAGCTTTTTCTACATAACAACTACACACTGATGTGATGAATAAAAAACACTACAGCTGTAGCCAGGACAGTAAAGAAGCTACTAAACCACATGAAGTCTTGCACGTTGTGTTACTTTGGACAGGTGATGAGGATCCTACATGACAACTCAGTAAAGTTCAGTGTCACACTGAAGGTGTTATGACAGGAATTGTGGAAGGATTCAGAGAACAAGGAAGACCCTGTGCAGCCAACCATGACAAAGGATAGTCTAGAGGACATTCAATACCATTATTTGTCATGTAAACACCTACATGTGTACACTACAAATATTTTTAGTTGCATTTCTCAGCTTCTTTGACCTCAGATTCCAAGAAAGCTGCAGTGGCCGCCATTGTACAGCTGGGTAAGGGCCTTGCTTAAGCTTTTAGAGAGGATTAAGGGGATTCAAGGGGATTTTAACCCAAAGCAGCTTCTGTACTTTTAAATGTGTTTGTTGAGTCGTTATCTTGCCATTTTCTTGGACTTAAATCTAGTTTTCTTAAATCTGGGGGCACAACAAACGTATTAGAAGAAGATTTGGATTAAAAGCAAAACACGTTTTGTAAAACCTTATTTATGTATTTATTTGTTACAAAAAAAAAAACTTATTCAACAGCCATACTACACTTGTAAATGTAATTGCCCCCTAAAAAAAAAAAAAAAAAAAAAAAAAATTTTTACTGCACCAACTGGAACTAAACACTTTCTGTGATCTGATCTGAATCTTTCACGTCACTTGGAGGAATCTGAGCTCCACTGCTTATCAGACATGATCTGCTGCTTTTAGGTCTTACCAGCTCACAACATCTCTACTGTATCTACCTTAATTTTGTTTCATTTCACATATTTAGGTGTCTAAACCTTGTATATACTTTGGTATGTTGTAGGGTAATTGTCCTACTGCAACAACCCTCAATGTCTAAAAAGTTGAAGCTATGAAACCCTCATACTTTTGGCATAAATCTGTTGTGTTATGGATAAATATACATGCACAGTTTTACATGTTTTTTTAACTTTAGCTTTTAATAAAATAAAACCTTTGATGACAAGATTTACTACCAATGACTGACTGAGTAAATAAAGGTAAAATGATATTATAAATAAAAATGCAGGAAACAGTAAATGTTTTATATATGCAGTGGAACAAATGGCTAAAAAATTATAAAATGATCAAGCATGTGATTCAAAAGCTTTAACAAAATTATTTAAACTGGTATTAATGTTTCTGAAACGTTTGTATTATTAACGTTTGTAATATTTAATCATTTTGTTGTGCAGCTCGATTTACTCAAGTGCCACAATCCTTCATAAATCTTCTTTCTACATAAATCTCAGTTATCGTCTAAATAATCTTGCTATCCACCCTGATACCAGCTCCATAACTGCTGCTGGCTTGAAATTTTCCCAGAATTTCCCAGAATTGAGCCCTGTGCTCCATCAAACATCTCATTAGTGTAAAATCCTCCATTCTGCTGCACCATGCTGTTTATCTTCTGCAGAAGTTCAGTGACCTGCTGTCTGTTCTGTGGTTCTGCATTATTAATGAAGTGAAATCTTCCTCCACACTGATCTAAAACCCTTCTGAGATGTTCATTACTGCTTCTGTTTATTTCTTCCTCTCTTACGGCCTCAGCAGTAAACAAAATTATCATGTGATTTGTAACCTGCTCACCAAAAACATTCTGTAACCTCTTAATAATGTCTTCTTCCTGTTCTGTAAAATAATCAAACCTCAAAACCAGAATGAAAGCATGAACTCCTGGTTGTGAGAGATAAACACTCCTGCACAACTCCACTGCTATTAAATCTTTTGCTACTTTTGTGTTAAATAATCCTGGTGTATCAACCACATGTACAAGGTTTCCTCCTATCACAGCTTCTGCACATTCATTGTGTTTTGTTGCAGTAGATGAAGATCTCTCTGATCTGAATACATTTCTTCCCAGAATGGTGTTTCCTGTTGCGCTCTTCCCAGCACCAGTTCTCCCCATCAGCATGTGTCACATTGAGCCCCTGTGTTCCAAGCCTCCCTCTCCTTGAGCAGATGCTGTCTCCTGCCACACTTCCTCATCTGATTGGTTCCCCTGGACTAATTGGCTCCAGCTGCCCTCTATTAAAGAGGACAGCTGGAGAATACAGGTTGAGGACTATTGTGGCTTTGTTGAACTGCTTAACAGGACTCTGGTTCAATCTGTAAGGTCTGTTATTGCTCATGTTAAGTCATGTTTGTAGCTCTTGCTCATGCTAAGTCATGTTTCTAGTTCTTGCTCATGCTAAGTCATGTTTCTAGTTCTTGCTCATGCTAAGTCAAGTTTCTAGCTCTTGCTCATGTTAAGTCCTGTTTCTAGTCCTTGCTCAAGTTAAGTCATATTTCTAGCTCTTGCTCATGTTAAGTCATGTTCCTAGTTCTTGTTCATAGTTATGTTATGTTTCGGTTTGTTTAGTCTTAGTTATCTTGTTTAGCCTAAGTTAGTATATTTAGCCTTAGTTAGCCATTTTGCATTAGTTAGCTGTGTTTAGTTTTGTTTAGTATTGTAAGATCTGGTTTTCTCTTGTTATTAATAAACATCTTTAGTTTTCTTAGACATCTCTGCGTGTGTCTGCCCTTTTGTCTCGTCCTAGCCCCGCGTAACATAATAGTTCCCCAACTTTGGACACAGCGAGATGTTTTTTGTTCACGAGTTTCCTGACTATGACTTCATGGGTTTCCCTCAGACCTGCACGCTTAGTAGGCCAGGTCCTTATGATGGAAGCAACCTCAGTGTTGAAGGCTTCCTTCATCAGTGCAAGCTCTACCTGCAGTACCTCAGTGACCCTCTGAGAAAAAACAAGTGTAGTTCATGATGTCTCGGCTGAGGGGTGAAGCTCGTGAATGGGCTAGGAAGCTATGGTCTGAAGGGGGAGCTGAGCTGAACTGGGTGCAAGTGTTTGAGGGCCTCATGCGAGTTGAATTTTCACTAAGCAACCCCTACTGGTTTGGTGTAGGGAGGTTTTCCCAACCTCCCAAGCCCAATGGAGACACTATACGTAGCAAAGCACCCACTGCAGCTTATACCTGGCATCCAGTGCCCACTGGGACGTTCAAATTCCCCCAGTGCCCACTGCTGATGTGGTCCGGGTGCCAGTGCACTTCTAATAATCGTGAGCGTCCCACATCCTTGTTAGGAGCCAGTCAGGATGGTTTATTTAGTCCTATTCCTTGTAATGACCCCAAATGCTCCAGGGGTCCTTCTGTCTGTTTGCCGGCTCCAGTTCCATGTATTCAAATTCGGGTCGGTCCTCTGCCAGTTCTGTCTGTTTCCTTGACTCATAGTCAGTCTAAGTCTTTGTCTAGGAAAGTTTATGACTGTATCCTGCCAGTTCGGTTATGTTCATGTTTGCCAGTGTCGAGTTCAGTGCAGTCCAGGTCAAGTTCGTTAGTTCAAACTCGTCCAGCCACTGTGCCTAGTCCAGTTAATTCTGCTAGTTCGTCGATCTTGCCTGTTCCTAGTCCGTCTTTACAGTCTGTCCAGTCTTGTCCAAGTCAGTCTGTCCAAGTCTGTCCTGTGTCTAAGTCAGGTTCAGTAAGTTCAAGTTTGTCTGGTCATGCTTGCGCAGTCAGTCAGCCTGTCATATATTGTCCGTCTGTCCAAGTTCATGTCTCTAAGTCAGGTTCCATGAGTTCTAGTTTGTCTAGTCATGTTCCATGTTCATCTGTCTCTGTCAGTTCCAAGTGTCAGTCAGCAGATCAGGGTTTTAAAAAGAATTTGTTTGTAGTTTCGGGTCCTCCAGCCAATCAGTCAGAGTCTACCAAGTCTGAGTTATCTCCAAGTTGGGTTATTTACCCAAGAAACCTGTTGCTGACTCAAGGTGAATCTTCAGGCTCCAAGCAGCTGATTCACGAAGCCTCTCCAGGTTCCAAGCGGCTGATTCAAGAAACCTCTACAGGTTCCAAGCGGCTGATTCAAGAAACTTCTCCAGGTTCCAAGTGGCTGATTCAAGATGAATCTTTAGATTCCAAGCAGCTGATTCACGACGTTCCTCCAGGATTCAAGCAGCTGATTCACGATGTCCCTTCAGGGCCCAAACAGCTGACTTCTGACGCATATCCAGGGTCCAAGCAGCTGATTCCGGACGCCTCTCCAGTGTTCTCGCAGCTGATTCCAGTGTCTCAAGGGTCCTTGCAGCTGACTCCGGACGCCTCTTCTCAAGGGTCCTCACAGCTGACTCCGGACGCATCTTCTCAAGGGTCCTTGCAGCTGACTCCGGACGCCTATTCTCAAGGGTCCTTGCAGCTGACTCCGGACGCCTATTCTCAAGGGTCCTCGCAGCTGACTCCGGAAGCCTTTTCGCCAGGCTCCACGCAGCTGATTCCCGAAGACTCTCCGCCAGGCTCCACGCAGCTGGTTCCTGTTCCTGAGTTGGCGCCCCCCGATGGCGCTTCTGTTGCCGAGTCAGTGTCCCCCCATGGCACTTCTGGTCTCTCAACGTTGCCCCAAGGTGGCACTTTAGGTCTCCTGTCGGCAGCTGGTGTTTCAACGCTTTTATCACGCCTGCCTGGGGACATCCTTATGACTTTAAATTAGCCCCGCAGGGCCCAGGACCTCCTCGTTTGTTTACTATTGAAAGCACTGTTCATAGTTATGTTATGTTTTGGTTTGTGTAGTCTTAGTTATCTTGTTTAGCCCTAGTTAGTATATTTAGCCTTAGTTAGCCATTTTGCATTAGTTAACCTTGTTTAGTTTTGTTTAGTCTTGTAAGATCTGGTTTTCTCTTGTTATTAAAACATCCTTAGTTTTCTTAGACATCTCTGCGTGTGTGTCCGCCCTTTTGGCTCGTCCTAGCCCCCCGTAACAGCATGATCCTCCGTTCCTTCTGGTTCATTACAGCAGATGCACACTTGATGTGCTGCTCGAATTTCGGGAGTAGTTTTTAATTCGGCATGGTTGAAATCCCCCGCTACTATGTGCGCTGCGTCGGGATATGAGTTCTGTTGATTACTTAATGCTTTATGTAGCTCACCCAGAGCCTGGTTAGCATTAGCATCGGGTGGTATGTATACGGCCGTTACCATAGCGACAGTGAACTTGCGAGGTAGATAGAATGGTCTGCATTTAACAGTTAAATATTCCAAATCCGGAGAACAATGGCTGTCTACAGTCTTTGCTTCTTTGCACCAGCTGTTGTTTATATAGATGCATAATCCCCCTCCTCTGCTCTTACCAGAGTCGCCGTTTCTGTCGTAGCGGTGAGCCGTGTAGCATGCTAACGTGATAGCCGAGTCTGGTATGGTGGGCTGCAGCCAGGTCTCTGTAATTATTGCAACGCTGCAGTTCTGAAGACAGTTATTATCGGCAAACTGTAGCTTCAGTTCATCAATCTTGTTTATTATGGATCTGGCATTTGAGAGGAAAATGCTGGGAAGCGGCAGTTTAAACGGTTGTCTCTTTAGCCATGCTAGCGGACCGGCCCTGCAGCCACGCTTCTGTTTCCTTTGTTTACGTTTCCTCCTGAGCTTACCGCTGGGTAAAACTATCCATGGAGACCCCGGAGTCCTGACTATTTCTCCCGGTATGTCGTGAAAGCTGTGATAGTCCGATGAAATAATCCTTTCACAGCGGAATCCCAGGTCAAGGAGATCCTGCCGACTATAAGCCCAACAAACTGTAATATTTACAATAAAAAAAATAAAATAAATACAATAAAAAAAGCGCCGAGAGTGGAGAGCTGCGAGCCGCTGCGTCTATGCGTGCCGCCATCTTGCTCTCTCATTCCAGTTTCAAAGGAAACTGATCTGATTGTAGAAGAACATAATAACAGAACTAAATCTAAATACTGATATATAGATTAAACAACTGTAATACACAGAAATCAATACAGATGTGATGTAAGCATGCAGTACTGATGTTCTTTAGACTTGTGTACAGGATATTGGTATAACATCATTCTTATACTATATATCCAGTCACACACAGTATTAATATAGAAACGATACATAAAAGTAAACTAATACTGCAGCAATCAGATCCTGATTCAGGTCACTGGAATTCCATGTGTGCGCGTGTGTGTGTATGTGTATGTGTGTGTGTGTGTGTGTGTGTGTGTGTGTGTGTGTGTGTGTGTGTGTGTGTGTGTGTGTGTGTGTGAGTTTTGATTTACATACAGAATTGGGGGAAGTAATTCGTCTTTATGTAAGGGTCGGTCCTGGGGCTAGTAAGACTCCGGCCACTAGGGGTCAACATTGAGCCTGCAATCAGGTCTAAAGCACAACACCTGTGCACAGGTCTATAAAGAGGAGCAAACAGCAGTCAGAACTTGCTGGGTCTTTGTCTCATGCTGAGCAAACACAAGCAGAGGGGATTGTGGGTAGAGGACCGAGAGATTTCACTCTCACCTTCCTTCTCTCTTCTCTCGCTTCAGGTTTCTCTCTCTTACAGAAGAAGAAGAAAATAATAAATAAATAAATGATTTCTTCTCTTACAGAAGAAGAAGAAAATAATAAATAAATAAATAAATAGTTTCTCTCTCTTACAGAAGAAGAAGAAAATAATAAATAAATAACTGGTTTCTCTCTCTTACAGAAGAAGAAGAAACTAATAAATAAATAAATAAATAAATGGTTTCTTCTCTTACAGAAGAAGAAGAAAATAATAAATAAATAAATGGTTTCTTCTCTTAGTTGATCTGGTGTAGTTCTGCTCTTCTGGTGGAGAAGCTTTTGTTATAATTTCCTCTTTTCCTCATGAAACTGGAGCTGCTCAGTGTTTCCCCTCACAGTCTTTATTCTCAGTTTCCCCTGAAAACATTCCCCCAAAGCGGGTGGGTTTTTATATTTCTCTCTTTGTTTAAAACTTCTTTTGAGTCTATTGCTCTTTAATCCACCTAAGTTAAGGCACCTTCTATAGAGCCTGCTTGGATGAGTGGTAGAGTGATCAGTTAGTAATGGAATGACCTGGGTTCGAGTCCCACTCAGAAAGTCTTTGTTTCTAACTTTAATAATCTGTTTCACCATCAGACCACTAAGCATTTGGTTCTATTTCTAACCAGTCTGGTGGCTCACCCCGTAAAGTGTACAGAGGTTCTGGGTTCTAATCCACCACTGGACGAGCACCATTACACGTTATTCTTCTGGTACCAGCCTCTGGTGCCTCTTTACCCCAGAAAGATTGTAAAAGAAGTTGTGAGAGGAAAGAACAGAGTTGTTCTGTGCTGTGACACTCATGACTTTTGGGGTGATAAATGGGGAATGGTGGAGGTGCAGGATACTTTTAAGTGTGGGGGAAGAAGCTGGAGCTTCTCTTTGGGGTTGTAAAATGAGATTGAACAGACATGAGGGGCCCTTTAAATGTGTGAGGGCCTCAGGAGCAAATAGACAGAAGATAAAGAATAATTCTGCTACAATAATGTAAGTACAGGAGAGCTGCAGTTACACAGTTTAACCGCTAGATGAAGCTGTAAGTACAATTATTACACTGTCGAGCCAAACATCATGTTTTACTTTCACTTTCTTAAGAATGGTTTTATTATATACTCTTATTTTATCTTATAATTTAGTTGCTTTGTCATTTAATGTTATTACTAAATGTGTTTATACTTTATCATCTGCATCAACATTTAAATTTATATTGTTTAGTTTTAATCGTAATAAAACTGATTTAAAAATAAACAGAAACTACATAAGTATCTGGTAAAGAACTTTTATAAAATTTTACATACTTTAAATTCTACAATCATTATTTTACAGCATTAGTAAAACTAAACACATCTTATAATTTTAAACAAACTTATTCAGAAATCATTACACATTAAAGTTTGTGATCATCTCGCTGTTTCTGGTTACATGTTAGAGGCTAGAAATGAAAAGTTACAATTGCTAGAATCATTTCTAATATATTGTGGATAAAAATAAAATGTACAATTGATCTAAACCCTGATACACTCTGGATATCACTACATGAAGTTAAACGATATAACAATGTATTAGTTCACTATTATAATAATAATAATATAGAAAAATAATAAAGGTTATAGATAATGTTACAGTAAACACACGTCCAATAGAATCAGTTTATCGGTAATTTACATTTACTGTAATCTGCACTTTTATTATGTAGCTCAGCATTTGTTTTACTCTTTCTTTAAAGCTACTAAAACGTCCTGTTTATTAATATTAAACAAAAAGCTGCAGCCAGGTCTACTGCTGTTGTTTTCAGTAAACCAGCTGTAAGAAGCTCTTCTGATTCCACCTTAATCTCTTCCTACATTAACATCAGTCCCTGAACAGGTTTCACATTTGTTACTACCACCCTACTACTGCTGCTGCTGCTAGAACACCAGCTCCAATAAAAAACAGTAGTTTGTGTTTTTCCCAGAATTCTTTCTAGGTTCTTCTTCCTGTTCTGTGAACCTTCCAAACTCTACAACCAAAATGAAAGCATGAACTCCTGGTTGTGGTTATTCCTGACCTTTAGTATAACAGGTTATCGAGTCTGATATTCTGCCTCTCAGTCTAACAAATAATCACAAACACAACAAACCTGCAGAGAATAAAAGCACTCAGAGAAGAGCCGGGTTACAATGTTGATATATACAGGATCTCTCCCATCTAAAGTAAAGTATATTTATTTAGGCTCAGATTCTGCTTTTAAAGCACCACTAAAATGTTCAGTGTTATTAATCTGTACCATCATGTACCTGCCAGTCCAGTACACAGAGACCTTAATCTTTATACATAAGCAGTCTGGGCGTGTCTCTGTTTGTGTTGATTTGTCTGCTATGGCTTCTATCATGGCTGAATAATAATAACTTATATAATAATATATAATAAGTTATATAAAATAAGTTATATAATAATAAGTTATATAATAATATATAATAAGTTATATAATAATAAGTTCCATCTTTAAACAGTTAAAGTCGGGGCTGAATTGTTTGTGTACTTGTGTACATGGGGATTATTGTGCATGTTTATTAAAATATTCTGTTTTAATCTGAGTGCAATTTAATCAGTGCAAATATCAGCCCTGCAGAAAAGATGTAAATATTATATTTGAATTTCCCACCACAAGATGACAATTTAAAGCAGCAGAACTCGACTTCCGCTTATTGACTTTGACTTTTATTTGATGTCAAACAGGATGAACCTGTTAAATCTTTTATCTGCTCAACTTCATTTCATTTATTAATAAACATCCATTCCTGCATTTTAGACCTGCAACACATTTCAAAATAATTCAGGACAGTAAAGCATTTACCACTTTGTAATGTCGTTGTTCCTTTTCACCACTTAAAAGAGGCTTTGGCACCGAGGAGAGCGAGTGATTTAGTGTTTCAGCTTTTATTTCGTCTCATTCTTCCTGCAAACACTGAAATTCCTCCTGATTCCTTGAATGGGTTAATGATATTCTGCTCTGTGGAGAGAGAACATGCAAATCTCTTCTGATCTTTCTTTGAGGTTCATTGTTTTTAAACAGTTGAATCATTTTCTCACACATTTGTGAACAAACTGGATCCTCTGATCATCTTTACTCATCAGAGACTCTCAGCCTTTCCTGGTGCTGCTTTTGTACCAAACCATGATTACAATCACCTGTTCACATCACCTGTTTAACATCACATCATTATTTAGTGTTTTCACTTCATTACTAGCCCTAAATCTCCCTCGTCCCAACTTTTTTGGAATGTGTTGCATGTCTGAAATGCAGGAATGGATGTTTATTAATAAATAAAATGAAGTTGAGCAGATAAAAGATGAAATATCTCAGCTTCATCCTGTCTGACATCATATAAAAGTCAAAATTAATGTAAGAAACTTTGTGTTTTTATTTATTTACATTTCCCATACTGTCCCAACTTTTTCTGATTAGGGGTTGTAAAAGTCTAACCTGAACATGATTTGGGGGTAAAACTTTGTAGGGAGTGAGCTCTGCTGCTTTACATTGTCGTCACTTGATGGGAAATTCAAATTTACATCTGAGATTTGCATTTCATTGCTTTTCTTTTCTTTATACTTTCTCTCTTTATAGTTACAGAATATTGTAGAACAGTGAATTCATGACCAGAGCTAAATAAATAAATAAACTTTATAGAACGATCTGAACTAGTGTTAGTGTTAGACAGTTGTGGCCTCCATCACCCCTCCCCACCCCTCATAGACTGTGAACTTGAACATTGCGTATTTGCAGATAAACCTTTTTTATTTTTTCATCTAAACATAAAACTATAATTTTTTTTAATTTAACTGGTATTTCCACAGAGCACAGTCAATTTGTATATTCATATTCATCCATAATTTATTTCATTTCTCTAAAATCCATACTCTAAATTGTACTGGTTATTGTGTAAATATCCATATGTTTTTGTAGATACTTTATCTTCCTCTTCTTTTTATATCTTGGAGAGTATCAAACTAAATTTCATTGTACACAAGTATAATGACAATAAAGGTTCTTCTTCTTCTCTAAACTCCCTTCTGCTAATAGATGGAACATGAGTTGCTGTTCCTTAAAATCACGTGACTTGGTTGGTATGTAAATATTTTCCTCCATTGTTTTCTATTTTAGAACCTAAAGTTACCAGACTGGACTGGTAAGTTGTTGTACTTTTCTCTTCACCAGTTGTTTGTTTCACATTATCTATCCATTGTCACCCTCGGCTAGTTTAACAGGAAGTTTTTTTTTTTTTTATCTGTCAGTTGCTTTGAGAAAACGTCCATTGTACATACATTTAACTTGATTTAAAACCACTGCTGACCAAAAACAACAAAAATACTTGTCTCACATCTTTTACATCTTTGAAGAAAAACATCTTGGTGACCCTCAGGACTTTTGGGATAATATTCTATGGACTGATTAGATATCTTTGGAAGACATGGGTCTTGTAACATTTGACAGAAAGCAAACACCACATTACACCAGAACATACAAACACACCAACAGTGAAATATCATGGTGATAGTGTGATGATCTGGGGCTGCTTTGCTTATGAGGGACCTGAACGTTACTTTGGGGGATCCTTTTAAACCCGCTCATGATTCCCTCATCTGTTACCAGCTCACCTGCTCACTGTGGAACAATTAAGAACTATGTCATATGAATTTTCTGTCAGTTTTTACTCATCTTCTGCCTCTGTCCCAACTTTTTTGAAGTGTGTTGCAGGCATAAAATTGGAAATGTGTTCCTATTTACAAACTACATTAAAGAAAACATAAAGAGTTAGCTGAAGATTCCAGAGATTCCTTTTTTTATTTCCTTTTACAAAATGTCCACAACCAATGGGGTTCAGTTTCTTATTTACACTGGATTATAAGCACAAGTGTACTGTACAAACTGATTTAAATACTAAAACTGTACATTTGTGTTGGCAAATTACTTTCATTTAATTTCACAGTAATGAACATGTGTACAGTAGATTGCTGCCATTTTACCAGTTTTCTACTATAAATTCTACAATAATTAGGGCAAGCCGTAGCCTAGTGGTTAAGGTACTGGACTAGTAATCAGAAGGTTCAAGCCTCACCACTGCCAGGTAGCTACCGTTGGGCCCTTGAGGGTCCAACAGTAAAGTTGGTCCTGGATTCTGTAAAGTTGCTTTGAGACAATGTTTACTGTAAAAAGTGCTGTATAAATAAATTTGACTTGACTTTTCACCACTTAAAAGAGGTTTTGGCACAGAGGAGACCGAGTGATTCAGTTTTTATTTTGTCTCGTTTTTCCTGCAAACACGTCTTAAGATGTGCAGCAGTGGAACGCTAATTCATCTGAGCACAATACACGTTTCCACTGTGTGATGGTCCATCCTAGATGCCTCTGAGCCCAGAGAAGTGGACGCCGCTTCTGGACATGGTTAACATAAGGCTTCTTTTTTACACAGTAAAGTTTTAGTGGCATTTGTGCAGTAACTGCTGTTCATTTAACATTAACTGAAGTAGAGACGTTCCTGTTTTTTACTGTAGTTTTCTACCTGCTGCTTCTTGTTTACTCTGGTAAACGACTCTCTGTTGTTAGTGGTTTGATGGAACATCAGCTGCTGTTCCTTAAAATCATGTGACTTGGTTGTTGTGTAAATATTTTTCTTCTCTGTTTTGTATTATAGAACCTAAAGTTACCAGACTGGTGTGTTGTGGAACTTTGTCCAGCACTTGTTTGTTTCATGGTGTAGATGAAAGAAATAATCTGTTTAGTTCATGACCCGCTTTATAACCACAACACCCCCTCACACGGTCACCAGTGTTAAACCCAAATATGAATGAGATTTGGTTCATGTAACACTTGTATAGGACGTGTAGTTCAGGGCAGTTTTGTGTTTTTAAAGTTTTCTGTAATTGTATTTTTTTTCTTATTTAACCTTCTTTATCTAAATAAATGAATCGGAGTTCTTCAGTTCAGCTACTGCACCCATCAAAACATACAGGGGTTGGACAAAATAACTGAAACACCTGGTTTTAGACCACAATAATTTATTAGTATGGTGTAGGGCCTCCTTTTGCGGCCAATACAGCGTCAATTCGTCTTGGAAATGACATATACAAGTCCTGCACAGTGGTCAGAGGGATTTTAAGCCATTCTTCTTGCAGGATAGTGGCCAGGTCACTACGTGATGCTGGTGGAGGAAAACGTTTCCTGACTCGCTTCTCCAAAACACCCCAAAGTGGCTCAATAATATTTAGATATGGCAGCCCAAACCATCACTGATCCACCCCCATGCTTCACTCTGGGCATGCAACAGTCTGGGTGGTACGCTTCTTTGGGGCTTCTCCACACCGTAACTCTCCCGGATGTGGGGAAAACAGTAAAGGTGGACTCATCAGAGAACAATACATGTTTCACATTGTCCACAGCCCAAGATTTGCGCTCCTTGCACCATTGAAACCGACGTTTGGCATTGGCACGAGTGACCAAAGGTTTGGCTATAGCAGTCCGGCCGTGTATATTGACCCTGTGGAGCTCCCGACGGACAGTTCTGGTGGAAACAGGAGAGTTGAGGTGCACATTTAATTCTGCCGTGATTTGGGCAGCCGTGGTTTTATGTTTTTTGGATACAATCCGGGTTAGCACCCGAACATCCCTTTCAGACAGCTTCCTCTTGCGTCCACAGTTAATCCTGTTGGATGTGGTTTGTCCTTCTTGGTGGTATGCTGACATTACCCTGGATACCGTGGCTCTTGATACATCACAAAGACTTGCTGTCTTGGTCACAGATGCGCCAGCAAGACGTGCACCAACAATTTGTCCTCTTTTGAACTCTGGTATGTCACCCATAATGTTGTGTGCATTGCAATATTTTGAGCAAAACTGTGCTCTTACCCTGCTAATTGAACCTTCACACTCTGCTCTTACTGGTGCAATGTGCAATTAATGAAGATTGGCCACCATACTGGTCCAATTTAGCCATGAAACCTCCCACACTAAAATGACAGGTGTTTCAGTTATTTTGTCCAACCCCTGTAAGTGACACTGTGTACAGTCAAGCAGGTTTTAGATCATCATGATCCCACAAGCTGCTGTACAGAAAATAAATAAATCAGAGACTTCAGGTGGATTGTGGTGGTTCTGCTTCCACCGAAAGCTGCTTTCTTACACACAAACTCTAAACCCTTGGTGAATTGATGATTGTTTAACTAGCAAAGAAATTATAGTAACTAGATAATAAACATCTTCAACTTGTTACAATCCATAGTTTCTGTTGCTGTTGAGCTAATATTTGTGAATGTTATCACAGTGTGAAGCTCATTTTTAAAGAGTTTTATAGAAATGATTCTGTACAATTCTGCTCAGGTTCCATGTTTTTCTCATTTGTTCAATAAAAAGTTTCTTTACACATTCACTAGTGAAACGTTTAATGCACCAATTCTAATGATTTCTGAATTTTAATATATTTAAATAATCAGAAAATGGTCGCATGTTACATTTCATATTTTATTTTTACAGTATATTAAATGTAGCAAAGACTTGACACACGTTCCTTTAATAATTCAATGCTATAATGCACAGTATAGATATTATGCAAATCCTTTTCTTTAGGAACATTGGTTTTAAACAGTTTATACTGTCTGTAATCAAATAAAATTTAGACAGTGAAATCTAATTGTACAGTCTGTTTTGTTGATAAAAATAGATTCAGTAAAAACATTTTCACCTCTTTCTGATCTGTAATTGTAAGGAAGGTTTTCCTGCCACTGTCACCAGAGGTGTTTAAATAAGCAGAAGTGTTAAAACTGTAGGAAAACTGTGATTTAAATACCGAAACTGTAAATTGGTGTTGGCAAATTATTTACACTAATTAACATGTGTACAGATTATTGCCTGTTTATCAGTTTTCTACTATAAATTCTACAATAATTATTTTACAGTGTTAGTAAAAAATACATAACTAAACATTTTCGTTCAACATTTGTTTATTCAAAGATCAAACACATTACATTTCTAGCTTCATTTTCCAGCCAACTGATTTTAGTTAGAAATTACAAAGTTAAAATTGCTAAAATAATTTCTAAAATATTCACGTAAAATTGTGGACAGAAAAAAATGTATAATTTAAACCCTGATACACTCTGCTCTGTTTCAATAAAATCTATTATTACATTGAGTTAAATGATTTACCATATTATTTTACTATAATAAAAATAATACAGAATAATAATAATAATAATAAGGGTAATAGTAGTAATTTTACACACCCAACAGAATCAGTTACCTCTATAAACTGAAAGATTATATATTTGTTAACATTTAACAACTTAAAATAATGATAAAATAAAATATAACAATATAAAATAATAATCTTCAATATATTAGTACCCTGTCCAGGGTGTTCCTGTATTAAACCCAGCTTTCTATTGGAGCCGGACCCTCTGCATCCCTGACCAAGATGAGTGGTTGATGAAAATGAAATAATGAGGTTTAATGAGGTCATAAACAAAGAGATATGTGATTAAATGTCTCACTACACTGAAATAAATGCAGATCCACAAAATAACAGTGTAGATTACAGTAAATGTAAATTACTGTCATTAACACAATGTAACTTTAGTTACTAATCAATTTCTGAACATCTTGCTTCTACTGCTAGCTAAAACTCCTACTATACCAGGGGCTACAGCCACACCCACTGCTGCTTTTAGGAAATCACCATTATGAACCACTTCTAAGTCCACCTTAATCGCTCCCATCATCCACATTGACATCAGTCCCTGAACAGGATTTTTTCTTAGAACCACATACCCTACTGCTGCTGCTGCTAGAACACCAGCTCCAATGTAAAACAGTGTTTTGTGTTTTTCCCAGAATTCTTTCCAGGTTGAGCCCTGTGCTTCCTCATGCATCTCATTAGCGTAAAATCCTCCATTACGCTGCACTCTGGTGTCTCTATTTTGTGGAGGATTAGCGACCTGCTGTCTGTTGTTTGGTTCTGCTCTGGTAAATATTTGATTTTCTTCTCCATTCTGCTGCACCATCCTGTTTATCTTCTGCAGAAGTTCAGTGACCTGCTGTCTGTTCTGTGGTTCTGCATTATTAAAGATGTGAAATCTTCTTCCACACTGATCTAACACCCTTCTGAGATGTTCATTTCTGCCTCTGTCTTGATGTATTCTTTCCTCTCTTATACCTTCACCATGGGTGAAAAGAATGATCATGTGATTTGTAACCTGCTCACCAAAAACCTCCTGAAACCTCTCAATTATTTTTACTTCCTGTTCTGTGAACCTCCCAAACTCTACAACCAGAATGAAAGCATGAACTCCTGGTCGTGAGAGATAAACACTTCTGCCCAACTCCACCGCTAACTGATCTTGTGGCAGTGCTGTGTCAAATAATCCTGGTGTATCAACCACACGTATGAACTTTTCTCCTACCAGAGTCTCTACAAGTTCACAGTGTTCTGTTACAGAGTTTGTAGATCTCTCTGATGTAAATACATTTCTTCCCAGGATGGTGTTTCCTGTTGCACTCTTCCCAACACCAGTCCTCCCCAGCAGCACGATCCTCCGTTCCTCCTGGTCCATTTCAGCAGATCTGATCTGGATCAAATTAGCACAAATAATACAGTCACATGTCAATTTAAACAGCATACATAGAGTAAATGTAACCACACTTTTTAAATATAGTTTATCTTTCCTGACTGATACAATTAATACTCAGCAACAAAATATCAGTTAGCTCCATCATAAATTATATATTTATAATTAAATTATCAATTCCAAATGTTTCTTTTATGTTACAATGATTATTAAAATCCAAATACATACAGTGTATCACAAAAGTGAGTACACCCCTCACATTTCTGCAAATATTTCATTATATCTTTTCATGGGACAACACTATAGACATGAAACTTGGATATAACTTAGAGTAGTCAGTGTACAGCTTGTATAGCAGTGTAGATTTACTGTCTTCTGAAAATAACTCAACACACAGCCATTAATGTCTAAATAGCTGCAACATAAGTGAGTACACCTCACAGTGAACATGTCCAAATTGTGCCTAAAGTGTCAATATTTTGTGTGACCACCATTATTATCCAGCACTGCCTTAACCCTCCTGGGCATGGAATTCACCAGAGCTGCACAGGTTGCTACTGGAATCCTCTTCCACTCCTCCATGATGACATCACGGAGCTGGTGGATGTTAGACACCTTGAACTCCTCCACCTTCCGCTTGAGGATGCGCCACAGGTGCTCAATTGGGTTTAGTCCATCACCTTTACCTTCAGCTTCCTCAGCAAGGCAGTTGTCATCTTGGAGGTTGTGTTTGGGGTCGTTATCCTGTTGGAAAACTGCCATGAGTTTTCGAAGGGAGGGGATCATGCTCTGTTTCAGAATGTCACAGTACATGTTGGAATTCATGTTTCCCTTAATGAACTGCAGCTCCCCAGTGCCAGCAACACTCATGCAGCCCAAGACCATGATGCTACCACCACCATGCTTGACTGTAGGCAAGATACAGTTGTCTTGGTACTTCTCACCAGAGCGCCGCCACACATGCTGGACACCATCTGAGCCAAACAAGTTTATCTTGGTCTCGTCAGACCACAGGGCATTCCAGTAATCCATGTTCTTGGACTGCTTGTCTTCAGCAAACTGTTTGCTGGCTTTCTTGTGTGTCAGCTTCCTTCTGGGATGACGACCATGCAGACCGAGTTGATGCAGTGTGCGGCGTATGGTCTGAGCACTGACAGGCTGACCTCCCACGTCTTCAACCTCTGCAGCAATGCTGGCAGCACTCATGTGTCTATTTTTTAAAAGCCAACCTCTGGATATGACGCCGAACACGTGGACTCAACTTCTTTGGACGACCCTGGCGAAGCCTGTTCCGAGTGGAACCTGTCCTGGAAAACCGCTGTATGACCTTGGCCACCATGCTGTAGCTCAGTTTCAGGGTGTTAGCGATCTTCTTATAGCCCAGGCCATCTTTGTGGAGAGCAACAATTCTATTTCTCACATCCTCAGAGAGTTCTTTGCCATGAGGTGCCATGTTGAATATCCAGTGGCCAGTATGAGAGAATTGTACCCAAAACACCAAATTTAACAGCCCTGCTCCCCATTTACACCTGGGACCTTGACACATGACACCAGGGAGGGACAACGACACATTTGGGCACAATTTGGACATGTTCACTGTGGGGTGTACTCACTTATGTTGCAGCTATTTAGACATTAATGGCTGTGTGTTGAGTTATTTTCAGAAGACAGTAAATCTACACTGCTATACAAGCTGTACACTGACTACTCTAAGTTATATCCAAGTTTCATGTCTATAGTGTTGTCCCATGAAAAGATATAATGAAATATTTGCAGAAATGTGAGGGGTGTACTCACTTTTGTGATACACTGTAGAACAAACAAACTAAAATTATGAATATAATTATCAGCACATGAACTGCCTGTTTGTAACAAGTACCAAATGATAACACACTGCCTGAAGTGATAATAAAAAGTCACAAAAACATAGATACCTCACGTGATTACTCCCCAGGGGTATAATCACTGAAATTGTAAATAATGTTTTAGCAAGGAGTGAGTACAAAGAAAAGGGGGTTGGTTGCCACTAAGGGCCAGCTACTGGATCCACCAATGAGTGACAACCCAAACTCTGAAAAAGAAAAGAATCCTTGCCCCCAAAGCTTGACATGATTAGTTCTAAATCTTATGTATTGAGTGCTAAACATTACTTACTTTTACTGTAGATGATGTATGTTACAAACTCTTTTCTCCAAGCCCTTCCTTTGTAATCTGTGTCTTCTCCTTAAAGAAAAGTCAGTTATTTAGATAATATAAGGAGAACATAATAAAAAATAATAATATAATAATAATAAATAAAAATAAAATAATAAAATACTTGTTCAAACATACACACACACACACACATATGTGCCATCTGATTTCCACCTTTTTGTACGCTCAAAGAAGCTTTAGGGGGAAGAAGATTTTCATGTGATGATGATGTAAAAGCAGCAGCACATCAGTGGCTATGAGCTCAACCACAAACATTTTTTTGCAGATGGTATTAAAATGGTACATCACTGGGAGAAAATGCATCACAAAGTAAAGTGACAGTGTAGAAAAGTGAGTTTGTTGTTTTTGAAATTCTATACATTTTGAAAACTATAAATGCTAAGATTAATCAACATTAAACATAGACTTATGAACAGACAAAGTCAATGGGTAACTCACCACTACATATCTAAAAAATAAAATAATGATGATAAAAAAATCATCAGAGATACAAGAACAAGGAAGAACAAGGAAAGCCCAGAAACAAAGAAGTATGTGTACACTGGGTGTGTTAAAAACCTAGTGAGCTGCCCTGCTGTTTTCCTCCCCACACAGGCAGCTGCTAACATCGTGATAACATCGGGTTTCGTGGTGGCACAACGTGCTAGCATGTTAAATAACATCTTCCACACACATTAAAGCTCTTAATCAGACAAGAACCAAAACTGACATACAACAATGTTATAGAAAACCTCTCAATACTTAAAAAACTCTTAACTTTTTAAAGGTATTTTTAAAGTCATTAGGAGATATAGATCGGGTGCCTACATGGACATTATTGGCTCAGTCCAGGAGGACGGGCCAAAAGAGTTCATAATTGCTGCTGCAACTGTGACCTCTGATGATTAGTCAAGAAGCTCCACAGAAACTAATGGTGAATAATGGTATAAAGATGGTAATAATGGTAAAAAAATGGAGTTAACTGCACTGTTCTCTGTGCGTGATACTGATCCCTGTGTGAACTCACCTCCTGCAGGTAAAGATCAGCAGATGACAGTGTGTGTTAGATGTGTTAGGTACGACTCTACCTGGTCAGGGTCTGTAGCAGTAGAAGAGATACAACTGGGGAACTGGATAATTGGGAGAAACAAGGGAAAAAAATAAAAAAATAAACAAGTATTAAAAAGCATATTTACATGGATTTTAACAACATGGAAACAGCATGAATGTAATAAATGTAATGTAATAAATAAAATATGTAATAAATAAAATAGTCTTAATTATTTTAAAATTAAACAGCATTTTAATAATTTTTTTTATAAATATAAACATCACACCTCATAAGCTTGTTCATTATTACATTTTAATCTCAATTCTAAATGGAACTTTGTTGGTTATTTAAGTGAAATTTCCCAGTTTTACGTTATAGAGATGGTTTGTTGTCTGACTAAACATCTGAACTAAATCTGATTTTATATTTAAATGCTGCACAGGAGCTTTTATTACAGGACCTGATGCTGAAGATTTGAATAGATTTGAATAGATCATTTAAATCAGATCTATTTTTGGACCAAGTATTTAAACAAAATATCAAATAAATCCCAAAAATGAATCCCACACATTTATGAACACATAATTTTACATACATGTTGATATTTTACATTTTAATCACTAATTCAGTTAATAAAGTACAATGACATGAACATCAGCTCATCCTGGTTAAAACAAAATGGTTCTAATGTTACATGTTCGTGATCTGACCGCGGTCACGCCATCTGCACTTTAAAAAAGCTCGGTCACGCTATCTGCACTTCATTTTTTACTGCGCGTTTAAACCGTATTATACGGTAATACAGCTGCGAAGATGAAATCATCTCTTTACAGCTTAATATACATTACTACCGAGTTCTGATGCACATAAAGTGTAGCAGAAACAAAAGTGTGTTACAATCTATGCATAGAGCAATCTAAAAGGTTAGAAATTCAGACCTCTTTTATGAAAAAAGTGTATTTCTTTGTGTACAGACCGCTATTTTAAGATCAATACAATGAAATTAACAAATCAAATTGTTATTAAGTGCCACCCATACAGTTATGAAGAACACTTACTCTAGTACTCATGGTGTGATTTTGGGACATTTTTACTATAGGAATTTAAAATAATGGCATACCAAACTTGAGTAAAGTGTCTATTTGGTAGTGATTACACTACATTTAAAGTCCAATAAAATTAACAAATCAAATTGTTATCAAGTGCCACCCATACAGTCACGAAGAACACTTACTCTAGTACTCATGGTGTGATTTTGGGACATTTTCACTGTAGGAATTTAAAATAATGGCATAACAAACTTATGTAAAATGTCAATTTGGTTGTGTTTACACTACATTTAAAGTACAATAAAATAAATAAATCAAATTGTTATCAAATGCCACCCATACAGTCATAAAGAACACTTACTCTCGTACTCATTGTGTGATTTTGGGACAATTTCACTGTAGGAATTTAAAATAATGGCATAACAAACTTGAGTAAAGTGTCTATTTGGTAGTGAATACACTACATTTAAAGTCCAATAAAATAAATAAATCAAATTGTTATCAAGTGCCACCCATACAGTCATGAAGAACACTTACTCTAGTACCCATGGTGTGATTTTGGGACAATTTCACTGTAGGAATTTGAAATAATGGGATGTCAAACTTAAGACAAATGTCAATTTGGTTGTGTTTAGACCACTATTTGAAGATCAATGAAATGAACAGATCAAATTGTTATCAGGTTCCACCCATACTGGGATTAAGAACACTTACTGTAGTACTCATGGTGTGAGTTTGGGACAATTTTACTGTAGGAATTTGAAATAATGGGATGTCAAACTTAACAGAAATGTCGATTCGGTTGTGTTTACACTATTTAAAGACCAATAAAATTAATAAATCAATTTGTTATCAGGTTTCACCAATACTGTCTTTAAGTACACTTACTCTAGTACGCATAGTGTGATTTTGGGACAATTTTATTGTACAAATATGAAGTAATATGATAACAAACGAGTAAAATGTCTATTTGGTTGTTTACATACCACTATTTGAAGATCAATCAAATTAACAAATCACATTGTTATCAAGTTTCACCCATACTGGCATGAAGAACACTTACTCTAGTACTCATGGTGTGATGTAGGGACAATTTTACTGCACAAATTTGAAGTAATATGATAACAAACTTATGTAAAATGTCAATTTGGTTGTGTTTACACCACTTTTAAAGTCCAATAACATTAATAAATCAAATTGTTATTAAGTTCCACCCATACTGGCATTAAGTACACTTACTCTAGTACCCATTTTGTTATTTTGGGACAATTTTACTGTACAAATTTGGCGTAATGGATAACAAACTTGAGGAAAGTGTCTATTTGGTTGTTTACACACCACTATTTAAAGATCAATGAAATTAACAAAACAAATCAACTTGTTATCAAATTCCACCCATACAGTCATAAAGAATACATAGTCTAGTACTCATGGTGTGATTTTGGGACACATTTACTGTAGAATTTTGGAGTAATGTGATAACAAACTTTTGTAAAATGTCTATTCGGTTGTGTTCATGTAATCTAATTAATTATTAACAAGTAAATGTAATCTAATTGTTATCAAATGCCACCCCTAGATTCATAAACTACACTTACTCTAGAATGTACAGTGGGGCCAAAAAGTATTTAGTCAGCCACTGATTGTGCAGGTTCTCCTACTTAGAAAGATGAGAGAGGTCTGTAATTTTCATCATAGGTACACTTCAACTATGAGAGACAAAATGAGAAAAAAAATCCAGGAAATCACATTGTAGGATTTTTAAAGAATTTATTTGTAAATTATGGTGGAAAATAAGTATTTGGTCAATAACAAAAGTTCAACTCAATACTTTGTAACATAACCTTTGTTGGCAATGACAGAGGTGAAACGTTTCCTGTAAGTCTTCACCAGGTTTGCACACACTGTAGCTGCTATTTTGGCCCATTCCTCCATGCAGATCTCCTCTAGAGCAGTGATGTTTTGGGGCTGTCGCTGGGCAACACGGACTCCACAGATTTTCTATGGGGTTGAGGTCTGGAGACTGGCTAGGCCACTCCAGGACCTTGAAATGCTTTTTACGGAGCCACTCCTTCGTTGCCCGAGCGGTGTGTTTGGGATCATTGTCATGCTGGAAGACCCAGCCACGTTCCATCTTCAATGCTCTCACTGATGGAAGGAGGTTTTGGATTAAAATCTCACGATACATGGCCCCGTTCATTCTTCCCTTAACATGGATCAGTCGCCCTGTCCCCTCTGCAGAAAAACAGCCCCAAAGCATGATGTTTCCACCCCCATGCTTCACAGTAGGTATGGTGTTCTTGGGATGCAACTCAGCATTCTTCTTCCTCCAAACACGACGAGTTGAGTTTTTACCAAAAAATTCCATTTTGGTTTTATCTGACCACATGATATTCTCCCAATCCTCTTCTGGATCATCCATATGCTCTCTGGCAAACTTCAGACGGGCCTGGACATGTACTGGCTTAAGCAGGGGGACACGCCTGGCACTGCAGGATTTGAGTCCCTCTCGGCGTAGTGTGTTACTGATGGTAGCCTCTGTTACTTTGGTCCCAGCTCTCTGCAGGTCATTCATCAGGTCCCTCCGTGTAGTTCTGGGATTTTTCCTCACCATTCTCATAATCATTTTCACCCCACGGGATGAGATCTTGACCCCAAGGGAGATTATCAATGGTTTTGTATGTCTTCCATTTTCTTACAATTGCTCCCACAGTTGATTTATTCACACCAACCTGCTTGCCTATTGTAGATTTACTCTTCCCAGCCTGGTGCAGGTCTACAATTTTCTTCCTGGTGTCCTTCGACAGCTCTTTGGTCTTGGCCATGGTTGAGTTTGGAGTCTGACTGTTTGAGGCTGTGGACAGGTATCTTTTATACAGATAACGAGGTCAAACAGGTGCCATTAATACAGGTAACGAGTGGAGGACAGAAGAACTTCTTAAAGAAGAAGTTACAGGTCTGTGAGAGCCAGAAATCTTGCTTGTTTGTGGGTGACCAAATACTTATTTTCCACCATAATTTACAAATAAATTCTTTAAAAATTCTACAATGTGATTTCCTGGATTTTTTTTTCTCATTTTGTCTCTCATAGTTGAAGTGTTCCTATGATGAAAATTACAGACCTCTCTCATCTTTCTAAGTAGGAGAACCTGCACAATCAGTGGCTGACTAAATACTTTTTGGCCC
Source organism: Trichomycterus rosablanca (assembly GCF_030014385.1). Classification (NCBI taxonomy): domain Eukaryota; kingdom Metazoa; phylum Chordata; class Actinopteri; order Siluriformes; family Trichomycteridae; genus Trichomycterus; species Trichomycterus rosablanca. Next base: position 60,030,250 of record NC_085989.1, read on the forward strand.
CACTGTATCTTGTGATTTTGGGAAACTTTTACTGTAGGAATTTAAAATAGGAATTTAAAATAATGGAATGGTACTTAAAGTCTCTATTTGATTGTGTTTAAAGTCCAATAAAATTAGCAAATCAAATTGTCATCAAGAGCCCCCCACCACCCAGCTTCATGAAGAACCCGTTTGCTAGTACTCATCTTATGATTTTCAGACAATTTTAGTCTAGGAATTTGATAATGTAATTACTTGCCAAACTTATGTAAAGTTTGTATTCAGTTTTGTTTTGACTAATTTTTGAAGTCCAATAAAATACTCAAATTAAATTGCTATCAAGTCAAACCACTATATTCTGTAGAAGATGTATTCTTGTACTAGAAATATTAGTTTCATTTTACTGTAGGAAATTATATTAATGTGTTGGCAAACCTTTGTAAAGTATCTATTTGGTTGTTTTAGAACTACTTTTTGAATTCCCTTACATTTAATTAAACTATATTTGTAAAGATTTATGACTTGATTATTCAAGTCTTAATTATTCAGTACAAAAGTATTTTTTTTTAAATGTAGTTATGTCATTTAATAATTCGATTTGTTTATTTTAGTAAACTTTAAACTGTCGACTGGACTTTTATTCTTTTTTTAGATTTTATTATATCTATATAATTTTATTCTATAGATATTATACATATACTATATATATATATATATAGTATATATAAAATATATCTACTTAGATATATTCATACATAAATAATCATAAAAATAATTATAGACAGACAAATTCCATTGATGCTCTTTATTTTGCTTAGATTTTTTAATGGGTTTATTTGCCTATATATATAGTATAATATCTAAATATTTTTTACTTACTGATTTAATTTATTAAATATCATTATAAGCACCAGTGACTTGCTGATTAGTAAATGACAATATTACATTAATACTTAAATATCAACTGCTTTTTTTGTTACAAGAATAAATATTTTATTTATTAATTACACACGTACTAATTAAATATTACATTATTAAAAGCATGTAGTATTACAATCATTTCATCATTTGTTAATTGTTTATCACAATTTTCAGATTATTAAAACTTTGGACCCCCAAGGTCTATACAAAACCAATTATGCAATTTTGTGATGCCATTACTCCAAATTTCAGCAGTAAAGTTGTCTTAAAAATCACAAAACGAGTACTTGATTAATTGTTCTTCATGAATGTAAGGGTGGTATTTAATAACAATTTGATTTGCTTATTTTATTGATCTTACTAGAGTAAGTGCTCTTTATGATCCTAGTGGTCGCATTTGATAACAAACTGATTTGCTTTTTTATTGGATTTAAAAATGTGGTTTTAACACAACCGAATATACACTTTATGTAGATTTGCCATCCTGTGACTCTAAATTCCTACAGTAAGATTGTCCCAAAATTACATGATGTGTACTAGAGTAAGTGTTCTTTATGACAGTTTGGGTGGCACTTAATAACAAATTGATTTGTTAATTTTATTGGACTTAAAAAGTGATGTAAACAAAACAGAATTTAAATTTTACATAAGTTTGCCATCCCATTATTTTAAATTCCTACAGTAAAATTTTCCAAAAATAACACAATAAGTACTAGAGTAAGTGTTCTTCATGACTGTATGGGTGGAACTTGATAACAATTTGATTTGTTAATTTTATTGATCTTCAAATAGGGGTCTGTATTCAACCAAATAGACACTTTACTCAAGTTTGTTATCATATTACTTCAAATTTGTACAGTAAAATTGTCCCAAATCACACTGTGTACTAGAGTAAGTGTTTTACATGACTGTATAGGTGAAACCTGATAACAATTTGATTTGTTAATTTTATTGTATTTTAAATATAGTGTAAACTCAATAGAATTGACATTCTACATAAGTTTGCCATGCCATTATTTGAAATTCCTACAGTAAAAATGTCCCAAAATACCCTATGGTTACTAGAGTAAGTGTTCTTAATGCCAGTATGGGTGGAACCTGATAACAATTTGATTTGTTGATTTTATTGATTCTCAAATAGTGGTCTAAACATAACCGAATTGACATTTTACATATGTTTGTAGTCCCATTATTTCAAATTCCTACAGTAAAATTGTCCCAAAATCACACCATGGGTACTACAGTAAGTGTTCTTTATGACAGTATGGGTGGAACTTGATAACAATTTAATTTGTTCATTTTATTGATCTTTAAATGTGTGTAAATTGAACTGAATGGACATTTTACATAAGTTTGTCATGTCATTATTTTAAATTCCTACAGTAAAATTGTCCCAAACTCACACTGTGTACTAGAGTAAGTGTACTTAATGCCAGTATTGGTGGAACCTGATAACAATTTGATTTGTTAATTTTATTGGACTTTAAATGTAGTGTAAACACAACCAAATCAACATTTTTCTTAAGTTTGACATCCCATTATTTTAAATTCCTACAGTATAATTGTCCCAAAATTATAAGTTATTATAAGTTATAAGTGTCCTTAATGCCAGTATGGGTAGAACCTGATGACAATTTGAATTTTTAATTTTACTGATCCTCAAATTATGGTCTAATCACAACCGAATTGACATTTTACATAAGTTTGTAATCCCATTATTTCAAATTCCTACAGTAAAATTGTCCCAAACTCACACTGTGTACTAGAGTAAGTGTACTTAATGCCAGTATTGGTGGAACCTGATAACAATTTGATTTGTTAATTTTATTGGACTTTAAATGTAGTGTAAACACAACCAAATCAACATTTTTCTTAAGTTTGACATCCCATTATTTTAAATTCCTACAGTATAATTGTCCCAAAATTATAAGTTATTATAAGTTATAAGTGTCCTTAATGACTGTATGGGTAGAACCTGATGACAATTTGAATTTTTAATTTTACTGATCCTCAAATTATGGTCTAATCACAACCGAATTGACATTTTACATAAGTTTGTAATCCCATTATTTCAAATTCCTACAGTAAAATTGTCCCAAAATCACGCCATGGGTACTAGAGTAAGTGTACTTAATGACAGTGTGGGTGGCACTTGATAAGAATTTGATTTATTAATTTTATTGGACTTTAAATGTAATGTAAACACTACCAAATTGACATTTTACATAAGTTTGCCATCCCATTATTTCAAATTTGTACAGTAAAAATGTCCCCAAATCACACCATGAGTACTAGAGTAAGTGTTCTTCATGACTGTATAGGTGGTACTTGATAACAATTTGATTTGTTAATTTTATTAATCTTCAAAGACAGGTATTTACACAAACAAATACACACTTTTTTTCATAAAAGAGCTGTTAAATGCTCTATGCATAGATTGTAACACACTTTTGTTTCTGCTACACTTTATGTGCATCAGAACTCGGTAGTAATGTATATTAAGCTGTAAAGAGATGATTTCATCTTCGCAGCTGTATTACCGTATAATACGGTTTAAACGCGCAGTAAAAAATGAAGTGCAGATAGCGTGACCGAGCTTTTTTAAAGTGCAGATGGCGTGACCGCGGTGTGATCTGGTCACTCACCACAATATTAGCAGTATATAATGTTACAGCCAAGCCCGGAGTGGCTAATCGGGAGATTCGGGAGGATTCCCGATGGGCCGGCTCATGTCACTCTCGAGTTTGGGTCGCTTGGATGGGAAAAATAATGTTGACACTTATCTGTCACTTACGTAATCTTCTTGCATTCATTCTCTATTCGTTTGACAGCGCAGCCCCCACACTGCAGTAGATTAGATGGGTTCTACCATCTGAGGGAATCCCCCCCTCCCAAATGTTTCAGTTGGTTTGGTCCACGAGGCGTCTTTTCTGGAGCGCCGGTGTTGCAGCCGGTATTGCGCAACATAGCCAAGTCAACTTAGCGTAGTTTTTCTTGTAGAACCCAATACAGATCATTAATCACAAATATCCAGTTTCAAGCTGAAAATAATAAACATAATTTAAAGTGTAATATATTAAATAGCCTAACTCATTAATGGAATGTTTTTGTTCCGACGCTACTGTACTGATGATCCTGATGATCCATGACTACTGAAGGGAGGATAGTCTAACAGAGTTATTTAAACTAAGATAGTTATTTGTAATGTAAAATATAACGTAGAGAATATACATGATATATGTTAAATTGTTCAGACATTCAGAAAGATGTCAGCACGATAGCCTAATTTATTTTAACAAATGGAGACTAATAGCCTAAATCACTATCAATTTTACACCATCATAATATAGGTTAAATAGTTAAAAAAGTTATTAAATAGGCTAACACTTAATGATGTTTTTTTAGCCTCAGAGCAGCAGATAAGCCATGTTTCATGTCTCTAGACAATCACACCGTTATGAATAAAGTTACAGAAACCAGTGCACTGCTTAGGAGGCTTTTGATGCTGTAGGTAGCCACTAAATATGTGTGTAGTGAAGCTACTTAAGAGTTTAGTGTAAACCTAACAATAGAGAACCTCTCTGTTGGGAAGACAAATGCAATTTCAATTTCTAATTATTTTTATTTCAACTTATTGCTCCTGTACAAATATAAATACGTTTTCATCTTTATCAAATTTTTTACCTTTTAAATCTTTATCTGATTTAAATTGAACATGTTTAAGTGAAGTGTTTTCTGTTAACTTACCAACATATACCTGAACTTATATCCAATAAAAAGGCATTGTAGGAGCTAGCTGCTGTTTCATTTATTCAAATTTTTCCTCCATGGAAAAAGTGGGCCGGGTTTGGGCATGAAACTCCCGGGCTGAAAAAGGGGCCCACTCCGGCCGTTGTCATTTATTTAACCAAGTTATTTATTTAAGTTGTCATTTATTTAACCAGCAAATCATGAAAAATAGTTTTGTTTTTTTTAATTCCATGTAAATAAACAATAATTTAATCACTTTCTGTATTTAGCAGAATACACAAGCATTTTTACGATAAATAAAACTTTTACAGAATAAAACTTCACCTGAACCTCAGCTAAGACTTTTATAAATAAAGGTAATAAATGTTCAGGGTTAGTAAATGTAATCTGTAGGTTGTAGCTCTGAAATAGACCAACAATAAATAAATTCTCTTTATATTTCAGTAAATGAGGAGTAAAACACTCACCTTCAGTTTGGTCTGGTTTGGTCTGAGTTCAGTCTCCACCTGAGCACTAAAGCAGAATATCGAAACTCTTTATTATAAACTCCACCTACCAGCAGTATCACGTGTCAGTTTCACGTGACTTATAATTCAACCCCAGATCAAAAAAGTTGGAACAGTATGGAAAATGTAAATAATAATAAAACATTGCCTATAATACATATATAAATAATGATCTTACATTGACTTTGACTTTTATTTGATGTAAGACAGGATGAATCTGAGATATTTCATCTTTTATCTGCTCAACTTCATTTCATTTATTAATAAACATCCATTCCTGCATTTCAGGCCTGCAACACATTCCGTCGTGTTTGGAGGAAGAAGAAGAACACAAGAACACCATACCTACTGTGAAGCATGGTGGTGGAAACATCATGCTTTGGGGCTGTTTTTCTGCAAAGGGGACAGGACGACTGATCCGTGTTAAGGGAAGAATGAACGGGGCCATGTATCGTGAGATTTTAAGCCAAAACCTCCTTCCATCAGTGAGAGCATTGAAGATGGAACATGGCTGGGTCTTCCAGCATGACAATGATCCCAAACACACCGCTCGGGCAACGAAGGAGTGGCTCCGTAAAAAGCATTTCAAGGTCCTGGAGTGGCCTAGCCAGTCTCCAGACCTCAACCCCATAGAAAATTTGTGGAGTCCGTGTTGCCCAGCGACAGCCCCAAAACATCACTGCTCTAGAGGAGATCTGCATGGAGGAATGGGCCAAAATACCAGCTACAGTGTGTACAAACCTGGTGAAGACTTACAGGAAACGTTTCACCTCTGTCATTGCCAACAAAGGTTATGTTACAAAGTATTGAGTTGAACTTTTGTTATTGAGCAAATACTTATTTTCCACCATAATTTACAAATAAATTCTTTAAAAATCCTACAATGTGATTTCATGGATTTTTTTTTCTCATTTTGTCTCTCATAGTTGAAGTGTAGCTATGATGAAAATTACAGACCTCTCTCATCTTATTAAGTAGGAGAATTTGCACAATCAGTGGCTGACTAAATACTTTTTGGCCCCACTGTATATGACAAAAAAAGTTTATCTTCTAAAGCTGAAAGATCTCTGCACATAATCTGGACAACATTTGCTGCCTTCTGACATTTAGATACAGGACAAAATAAGAGCTGTGTGATTAGAGGGTGTTTCACTGCTAAACTGGTTTACCTACATTATTAAACAATCCTACATTAACAATGTGAGCTTTTATTATTAATCACACAGTGAAGCTCTTCACCATGGCAGCTAAACCCTGTTTAAAGAAATAGTTCAGTAATGCAGAGTAAAAAGCTGCTGTGCTCATTTATATTTATTCATTTTATCTTTGGAATAAACATACATTTAAATTAAATAGATAATTACAACTAAAATATTAATATGCTATGTTTTAAACTAGATTTTATGTATAAAATGGAAGATAAACTGTACTGTAACCGCTACGTATCCACATAATACATTTACATTTTCAACATTCAGCAGAAGCTTTTATCCAAAGTGACTTACAGTACTCTTACAGTACTCAGTCTAAGCTATTGAGGGTTAAGGGCCTCGCTCAAGGGCTCAACAGCAGCAACCTGTCAGTGGTTGGGCTTGAACCAGCAACCTTCTGATCACTAGTTCAGTACCTTAACCACTAGGCTACAACTGCCCTACTGCTGGGATTACAGAGACTCAGTTGAGAATTAAAAAGACCACAGCTGGTGGAAGAGCATTTTCTTACAAAGCTCCACAACTCTGGAATAATCTTCCTGCCTCTGTCCGGGACTCGGACACGTCTCAATGTTCTAAGTCTAGACTAAAACATATTTATTTACTCAGGCTTTTGATGAGTCTTTTCCAGACTAGAACTGTGTAGCTCCGGTCATGGAGATCTGGGGTCTGGGCGGTCTGGTGCTCTTATGTTTGGTCAGATTTGCTGGTGCTGCATGTTGGCTCCAACCATGGTTGGTTCTAACAGGGTTTTAGCAGTGTCCTTGGACTGTTGTTTACTTAAACTAAAATAATGTTCACTACGGAAGCTCTTCTGTACATCACTCTGGATAAGAGTGTCTGCTTAATGCTGAAAATGTAAATGGACTCTGGGACTGGACCTGCCCACCCTGAATATAGACAGAGGCTCAGAGCTTGGGGGTTCTTGGTGATACACTGTAAAAAAAACCACCTATAGGATCTACTAAAAAAAAAAAAATTGAGGTAACAATTTGCACCCAGTTTGTTTGGGTAGATTTTACTAAAATTGAACATCTCTAAAATACTAAATGAAAGTAGGTAAAACCTACGTAAAACATTTTATTACACAAATAATTACTTAAAAAAAAGTGTGTAACATTTATTCTTCAATTGCCAGTAGATAATATTAATCTATTTAATAAGTATATCTATTAACTAATCTATATAACTAGCCATTACTCATTCAGGAAAGTTTAGCTTTACCTAAAAAATAATGTGTACACAATATTCAGTATTTATATTGTAGAATTAATCATGTCTTAAAAAAAAAATAAGCACAAAAGACCCTCTGTACTTTGCATAGTTTACTGAACAACTCGCATGATGAACGAGTTACTTTGTTAATAAAAATACTAAACACAAAGTACAAAATGTAGCATCTGCATCGAAAATACAGATGAAACAATTCTATTATTGTGTCATGTGGATATAAACTTATTCATACATGTGGACTTTCATACCACATTCATACATATCAATGTAATTCTCAGCATAGCTGCACCATTCCCAACGCTATGCAGCCCGATCACGGTAGATCTAGATACCACTGCCGCAAGTCCTTCTGGGTAAGCTCTGCCTCCTTCAGGGATGTTGGGTTGCTGTTGTTCTGCCTCTCATATCTGATCACTCAGGTTTGATGAAGGTGGGTGAGGTGGGTGCTGATGTCCTGTAAAAGCCTCCATGACCTTGTTACCTGCTCGCTCTCCCTTTTAGTTATGCTGTAATAATTAGTGGGTGGAGTCTAAAGCCTACTCTCTGTAAAACTGACATTTTACTCAACTCACACTGTCCATTTTTAACTACAGTTTCTGTTGTTTTACCCCGAGGTGGTTCTGATGGAAACCTGTTTACCCTCCCGAGGTTAAGAAATGAAGTCGAGACTGCCGTGCCAACAATGCTGCTCCTGCCGAATGTTTTTGCATCATGAATGTCAAGAACTCACTACAGACTTTATCACAGTGCTATTTTATCTTTTGGTTCTTTTGTGTCAAATAATCCTGGTGTATCAACCACACATACACGTTTTCCTCCTATCACAGTTTCTACACGTTCACTGTGTTTTGTTACAGTAGATAAAGATGGTTCTGATCTGAATACATTTCTTCCCAGGATGGTGTTTCCTGTTGCACTCTTCCCAACACCAGTCTTCCCCAGCAGCACGATCCTCCGTTCCTGATCCATTACAGCAGATCTGATCTCTGGATCTCTTACTGAAGCTGTTAGTACCACAAAAACCATGGTTACACACTTATGACTAATAATGTTACACACACACACACAAATTAATATTATTATTATACATCATTTTGGGGACAAATTTTACTAATCACCACTTAAATGGGTCTTTTTAATTATATAAAATGGATATAATTTGGACTTCCGGTTTGGTGCTGCATGGAGTAGACGTGTGTTCGGTGGTGCCTGTAGGGAAGGTTATATTTTATTGTTTTGATAACATTTTATTCGTTTATTTACAGACATCAGTTGTCACTTTTGCTTAGTTGTTTTAGTTGTGCTTACTGCTTAAACTGCCATGCCTCCAAAATTAAATAAATCGACGAGTTCCACACAGTCGCTCATATGGCCTGTTATACACGTTGCATCCTCGTCGTCAGGTGCTTCGGCTTCCTCAGCAGAGACATGCGCATCACCAGCTTCCACATTAGATACCGATGCATTAAAATCTGAGCTGGTTCGCGCTGTCGTGGCTGAACTACAAATTGTCTTGAATGATCATCATTCCAAGATAAAAACTGAACTGCAGGACATAAAAGTCGAGCTAACACAAGACTTTGCTTCGCTGAGGTCTGAGTTGGCCAGCGTGAAAAGCACGGTTTCGGACATCGAACATTCTCTGTCTACATGTACCGATGATACGGCAGCGCTACAGAACAAAGTTGAATTTCTGTCTAAAGAGCTTGTTAAACTGGATGCTAAATGTGAGGATTTAGAAGCTAGATCACGCTGCCAAAATGTCAGAATTGTGGGGATTCCAGAGGGTGATTCGTTCTCCTTGACAACACTTAATATATCAAAGCTCCTTAAAGAAGCATTTTCCATGGATAAATGCCCACTGGTGGATAGGGTGCACCGATCGCTCGCACCCACGCCAAGGCCCGGTGAGTTTCCACGGTCCATAATAGCGAGATTACACTATTATGAAGACTGTGTAGACATTCTCAGTAAAGCTAGACGACAACAGCGGATTACAGTTTCGGGCATGATGCTTTCTGTTTTCCTTCACTTCCCCGCTAAAACTGCGAAAGCGCGAGCAGCTTTTAACAATGTCCGTAAACTGCTCCGCAACATTGAAGGAGTTAAATACGGTTTGTTTTACCCGGCTCGGCTTCGGATATTTAGCATCGCGATTTTACTTCTCCCAAGGAGGCCATGCAGTTCGTCACTTCAATAGCTAAATAATTGCATTATTTGGATTCATAAACTGATTATTGCACCTTGCTCTTTGTGGATTTTTTTTTCTCTATCTTTGAAGAACTGTAATCGATCTGGAACATTTAATGGATCTGTGCCTGACTGTTTACGAGCAAGCTGTATACGTGATCACACTTTGGACTGGATTACTGTATTTGAGGATGACTTTTAATGTATATATATATATATATATATATATATATATATATATATATATATATATATATATATATATATATATATATAATTTTATTCCGCCAAAGTATCCAGAACTATATTGTATTATCGTTTTCTATGTTACTTCATTCACCATTTATTATACATCATTGGTGCATGCTGCTTTATTTTCGTTTGTTGGTATTTACATATCCCTTGGGCCCACCTGTTGAACCATGCTGTACAAACAGGGGTACTGCTCTCATGGGGTTGGCTCCTGGTTAAGCCTAAATAGTCCTTATGTTTGGGTGTGCAGAGGACTTAGGGTGGGTTATTTTGGATGGGGTGGATTTAGTTGTGTGTGTGTGTGCGTGCTTGTGTGTGTGACTGTTTGTATGTCTATTACCCCTTTCTCTTCTCATCAGCTGGCACTGTTTTCATTTGATTGTTCAAATTTACCAAGTTAAATAGAATGACTATTTATATAATTTAAGAAATGGGGCCTCTGTGAAATTTGTGAGTTGGAATGTCAAAGGTTTAAACAATACAGTTAAACGATTAAGGATATTTGCTCATTTGAAACGATTAAAGGCTGATGTAATATTCTTACAAGAGACTCATCTTAGAAATAGTGATCATTCTAGATTAAACTTTTCATTCAACATTCAACTCTAAAACTAGAGGGGTGGCAATTTTGGTCAAAAGAGGGATTCAGTTTATAGATACAGATACAAATTGTAGACATTTCATTATTCAAGGCTCTTTGTTTAACAAAGACATTTATTGGTAAATGTCTATGCTCCTAATTTTGACAATCCTAACTTTATGAATAAATTATTTAGTTCCATTCCCTCTTTGAATTCACATTTTTTACTAATGGGTGGTGATTTTAATTGTATAATGGACCCAATATTAGAGCATTCAGATCCCCATACAGTACTCTGGTAAACATCTCTCTGTTGTTAATGGTTGGATGGAACATGAGCTGCTGTTCTTAGACGCTTTAATCCAAAGCTATTTACGGTACTGTTTCAGTATACAATCTAAACAATTAAGGGTTAAGGGCCTTGCTCAAGGGCTCAACAGTGGCAACCTGACAGTGGTTGGGCTTAAACCAGCAACCTTCTGATTACTGTTCAGTACCTTAACCGCTAGGCTACAGCTGCCCTAATGCTGGGATTACAGCAACTCAGTCAATCTTATGATGGTCTACAGTGCCAGTGGTCAGGTATTCATTATATTTTGTACCATTCTAGCATATTCAGGGTGATTTTACATGTCCATACTACACTTTACTCCAGGCCTTCTTCAGGTAATCTCAGAAATGCTTTTAATCTCACAAACGTCTCTAAACATAAAGAAAATCCACACTTAGAATCCTGATCAATCACTCCTGAAATCTGTAATCATGTAAAGGATGGAGTTACATAACTGATGGACTTGGCTCAGGTAGAAATAAGGATGGTGAGGATCCATCACTGTTTGGTTTGCAATGCCAGACAATCATAATTTCTACAAGTCAGATGAATGTTCATGTCAGAACTTACCAGGTCACTTCAAAACTTTCATCCTCTTTTATTCCAGATAACCCTCATGAGATGATCATTATAATCTGACTAAACGGTTTAGTTAAACTAGTAAACTAATGATTACATATTCATTTATTTGCTGAACTTGTTGACTGAGTGACTATGAGGACAGATAAATTTTTCCACCACTGTAATCTAGACTATAAATAAAATAGATGAATAAGAATAATGAGCCGACACGCCCAGTGTAGTTTTCATGTTTATAACCTCATGCTAGATAACTTCAGCTGTGTGATGATGAACGTGTGATTGTGGTATTCAGTAGAAGATAAAGGTTCAGAACTGTGGAGTCAGTTTAATAGAAATTAATATTATATTTTAACACACGTCCAATAAAATCAGCTCTACAGTCCACAAGATCAATAATTAATCAATAATAAATTAATTGTGTTCAATTTCATTAAACAGAACCAGACTAAAAAACAGTAAATGTACGTATATAAACAGTAGAACAATTGACTTATTATAGAATTATAAAGCATGAGATGAAAAAAAAAAACAAAATTAATTAACTGACTGGTTGAAATTGTAGAGAATTATTAACTATTACAGTAAAAGTTACAATAAAAAGAATAAGTAATTAATAAGTAAACCAACAGTACAAAATCATTTCGATTTGTAATATTGAATCATTTTATTGTGCAGCTTTTCATTTTAATCAGACTTTCACCTCCTGCTGCTCCCAGTGAAGCATCACGAACCTTCCTAAATCCCAGTTACCACCCAAATAATGTTTTTATTACTGATACCACCCCCATAATAACTGCTTCTGGTGCTGCTGCTGCTGCTGCTGCTGGTGGTGGTGGTGCTGCTGCTGCTGCTGCTGGCCTCATTACAGATCCAGATTCAGCTAGAGCACCAGCTCCAAAATAAAAGAATGACTTGTTTCATAACATTTTACTGGAGAGGCTAGAAAATACAGTAGGTGTTAAAGGACTCGCACTCTCTTGGTTTCAATCATATCTGACTGACCGCTCGCAATTTGTTTATGTAAATAATAAATGCTCGGAAATTACAAAAGTAAAGTGTGGTGTTCCACAGGGGTCGGTACTTGGACCGCTATTATTTACACTCTATATGCTTCCACTAGGTGAAATTATTCATAAACATGGCATAAACTTTCACTGCTATGCGTATGACACACAGCTGTATATATCAGCCAAACCAAATGATACTGACACAATCAGTAAGATAGAAGATTGTGTAAACGACATAAAAAACTGGATGTCGTGTAATTTTCTTTAACTTAATTCAGATAAAACTGTGGTTTTACTTGTTGGCTCTAAAGCTGCAAGAGACAAGTTGTCTAACCTGGTGCTAAACCTAAACACTTTCTCTGTTACTACCAGCCCAGATGTAAAAATCTTGGGTGTCACAATAGATTCAGATCTTTCCTTTGATACACACATTAATAATATTACTAGAGTTGCTTTCTATCATTTGCGTAATATCTCTAAAATAAGAAATATACTATCTGTTAATGACGCTGAAAAACTGATCCATGCGTTTATAACTTCTCAGTTAGATTATTGTAATGCTCTTCTAACTGGATGCTCTGGTAGATCCATAAACAAACTCCAGTTAGTTCAAAATGCAGCAGCTCGAGTGCTAACTAGAACTAAAAAATTTGATCATATTAGTCCTGTTCTATCATCTCTACACTGGCTGCCAGTTAAATTCCGCATTGATTACAAAATACTTTTACTAACCTATAAAGCGCTACATGGTCTGTACCACAGTATCTGAGTGAACTTATTAATCACTACAACCCAGCGCGTCCACTTCGTTCACAAGATGCAGGGTTACTTATAGTTCCTAAAATTAAAAAGACCACAGCTGGTGGAAGAGCATTTTCTTACAAAGCTCCACAACTTTGGAATAATCTTCCTGCCTCTGTTCGGGATTCGGACACGTCTCAATGTTTAAGTCTAGACTGAAAACATATTTATTTTCTCAGGCTTTTGATTAATATAGACAAAGGCGCAGAGCTTGGGGGTTCTTGGTCATAGAAACTTGTGGTGATCAGGGATGTTGGGTTGCTGTCGTCCTGCCTCTCTTATCCGATCACTCAGGTTTGATGATGGTGGGGAGATGGGCGCTGATGTCCTATGAAAGCCTTCATGATCTTGTTACCTGCTCGCTCTCCCTTTTAGTTATGCTGTAATAATTAGGGCTGCCGGAGTCTAAAACTCTCTGTAAAACTGTTTTACTCAACTAGCATTGTACATTATTAACTACATTCTCTGTTGTTTTACTCCAAAGGCATTCTGATGGAAACCTGTTTACCCGCCGAGGTTAAGGATTAAAGTCGAGACTGCAGTGACAACTATGCTGCTCCTGCCGGATGTGACAGGTCTGGAGTAATTGCACCAAGAATGACAAGAAATCACTACAGACTTTATTGAAGACTAGAGCGAAGAACAACTCTATTATTATTTATCTATTTATCTATTTATTACCAGTTATAACTTTTAGATCATTTAATTCTGTGTTCGTATGCTCTGTGTAAATCGTGTATTTATTTAAAGTATCCTCCAGACCACCCAAGAAGGATGGGCCCTGCTGAGTCTGGTTCCTCTCAAGGTTTCTTCCTGTAATTTTGAGGAAGTTTTTCCTTGCCACAGTCGCCCTTGGCTTGCTCAACAGGGGTTTTTGTATCTGTTGGTCCTGGATTTTGTAAAGTTGCTTTGAGACAATGTATATTGTAAAAAGCGCTATATAAACAAAGTTGACTTGAATTGACTTGACTCAGTGTTATCATCATAGTGTGGGTGATGTACCAGCTGTACCTCATATACCTCCACTCAGTGTTATCATAATAGTGTGGGTGTACCAGCTGTACCTCTTATAACTCCACTCAGTGTTATCATCATAGTGTGGGTGATGTACCAGCTGTACCTCATATAACTCCACTCAGTGTTACCATCATAGTGTGGGTGGTGTACCAGCTGTACCTCATATAACTCCACTCAGTGTTATCATCATAGTGTGGGTGGTGTACCAGCTGTACCTCATATAACTCCACTCAGTGTTACCATCATAGTGTGGGTGTACCAGCTGTACCTCATATAACTCCACTCAGTGTTATCATCATAGTGTGGGTGATGTACCAGCTGTACCTCATATAACTCCACTCAGTGTTATCATCATAGTGTGGGTGTACCAGCTGTACCTCATATAACTACACTCAGTGTTATCATCATAGTGTGGGTGATGTACCAGCTGTACCTCATATAACTACACTCAGTGTTATCATCATAGTGTGGGTGATGTACCAGCTGTACCTCATATAACTCCACTCAGTGTTATCATCATAGTGTGGGTGATGTACCATCTGTACCTCATATAACTCCACTCAGTGTTATCATCATAGTGTGGGTGATGTACCAGCTGTACCTCATATAACTCCACTCAGTGTTATCATCATAGTGTGGGTGGTGTACCAGCTGTACCTCATATAACTCCACTCAGTGTTACCATCATAGTGTGGGTGATGTACCAGCTGTACCTCATATAACTCCACTCAGTGTTACCATCATAGTGTGGGTGGTGTACCAGCTGTACCTCATATAACTCCACTCAGTGTTACCATCATAGTGTGGGTGTACCAGCTGTACCTCATATAACTCCACTCAGTGTTATCATCATAGTGTGGGTGATGTACCAGCTGTACCTCATATAACTCCACTCAGTGTTATCATCATAGTGTGGGTGATGTACCAGCTGTACCTCATATAACTCCACTCAGTGTTATCATCATAGTGTGGGTGATGTACCAGCTGTACCTCATATAACTCCACTCAGTGTTACCATCATAGTGTGGGTGTACCAGCTGTACCTCATATAACTCCACTCAGTGTTATCATCATAGTGTGGGTGATGTACCAGCTGTACCTCATATAACTCCACTCAGTGTTATCATCATAGTGTGGGTGATGTACCAGCTGTACCTCATATAACTCCACTCAGTGTTATCATCATAGTGTGGGTGATGTACCAGCTGTACCTCATATAACTCCACTCAGTGTTATCATCATAGTGTGTGTGGTGTACCAGCTGTACCTCATATAACTCCACTCAGTGTTACCATCATAGTGTGGGTGATGTACCAGCTGTACCTCATATAACTCCACTCAGTGTTACCATCATAGTGTGGGTGTACCAGCTGTACCTCATATAACTCCACTCAGTGTTATCATCATAGTGTGGGTGATGTACCAGCTGTACCTCATATAACTCCACTCAGTGTTATCATCATAGTGTGGGTGGTGTACCAGCTGTACCTCATATAACTCCACTCAGTGTTATCATCATAGTGTGGGTGTACCAGCTGTACCTCATATAACTCCACTCAGTGTTATCATCATAGTGTGGGTGTACCAGCTGTACCTCATATAACTACACTCAGTGTTATCATCATAGTGTGGGTGGTGTACCAGCTGTACCTCATATAACTCCACTCAGTGTTATCATCATAGTGTGGGTGATGTACCAGCTGTACCTCATATAACTCCACTCAGTGTTATCATCATAGTGTGGGTGATGTACCAGCTGTACCTCATATAACTCCACTCAGTGTTATCATCATAGTGTGGGTGATGTACCAGCTGTACCTCATATAACTCCACTCAGTGTTATCATCATAGTGTGGGTGATGTACCAGCTGTACCTCATATAACTCCACTCAGTGTTATCATCATAGTGTGGGTGATGTACCAGCTGTACCTCATATAACTCCACTCAGTGTTATCATCATAGTGTGGGTGATGTACCAGCTGTACCTCATATAACTCCACTCAGTGTTATCATCATAGTGTGGGTGATGTACCAGCTGTACCTCATATAACTCCACTCAGTGTTATCATCATAGTGTGGGTGATGTACCAGCTGTACCTCATATAACTCCACTCAGTGTTATCATCATAGTGTGGGTGATGTACCAGCTGTACCTCATATAACTCCACTCAGTGTTATCATCATAGTGTGGGTGATGTACCAGCTGTACCTCATATAACTCCACTCAGTGTTATCATCATAGTGTGGGTGTACCAGCTGTACCTCATATAACTACACTCAGTGTTATCATCATAGTGTGGGTGGTGTACCAGCTGTACCTCATATAACTCCACTCAGTGTTATCATCATAGTGTGGGTGATGTACCAGCTGTACCTCATATAACTCCACTCAGTGTTATCATCATAGTGTGGGTGATGTACCAGCTGTACCTCATATAACTCCACTCAGTGTTATCATCATAGTGTGGGTGATGTACCAGCTGTACCTCATATAACTCCACTCAGTGTTATCATCATAGTGTGGGTGTACCAGCTGTACCATCATTGTGCACTATTATTAACATTAATAAGCTTCACCAGATGCTGATGTTTCTTCTTTATCAGTGTCGATAATTCTGATGAACACAGTTTCTAAGAGAAGAAACTATACATTGATTTACACTACTTTTATTCTATTTCAGAGTAAGGAACATTTTTACAGTAGATTTACGATATTTTACTTCTTATTTACTACAGTGTAATAAACATTTCAAACATGTTTATTTAGAAATCACTTACATTAAAGTTTGTATTTATCTTTATTTAGCCTGCTGTAAACTTACTGTAAAAACAGAAATTTTATAATAATGTAAACCCTAAATTATTATTATTATACAATAAAACATGATTAAATGAATGATAACAATAATAGTAACTTTGCATGCAATAAAAAAACCGAATCAGTTTCCTCTAGAATCTACAGGATTATTTATTTATTAGTAAATAATTTATATTCATTTAAAAATTTATTTCAAATTGAGTAAATCTGGTTTTACTGTCTAACAATAATAAGTGAAATAAAAATTTAAAAATCAGAAAAACACCAGAAACAGCAGTCAGCAGTTAATCAACTAATAAACAGAATTCCCACCACAATGATTATAGTATTGCATTGTGGTATTTGGAAGCAATTGCATTGAATTTACATGTTTAGTAATTTGCACTTTTGTTGTGCAGCTCTGCATTTATTTCATTTTAAATTGAATTGAAGCATCTATAACATCCTGGTTGTACCACTGGCTGCTACCCCTGCTAAAGCTACTGCTGCAACCACTGCTGGTAAATCACTATTAGAAACCACTTCCCACGTCAAATCAGATTCCACCCTAATCATTCCCCTGATCCATAGTGTCATCAGTCCCTCAATTAGTTTCTCACTGTTTTTTAGTACCACATATCCCACTACTGCTGCTGTTACTGCTAGAACACCAGCTCCAATGTAAAACATTGTTTTGAATTTCCTCCAGAATTCCTCCCAGGTTGAGCGCTGTGCTACCTCAAACACTCCATTAGTGTAAAATCCTTCATTCTGCTGCACCATCCTGTCTATCTTCTGCAGAAGTTCAGTAACCTGCTGTCTGTTCTGTGGTTCTGCATTATTAAAGAGGTGAAATCTTCCTCCACACAGATTTAAAACTCTTCTGAGATGTTCATTCCTGCTTCTTTCTTGAATTATTTCTTCCTCTCTTACACCCTCAGCATGAGTAAACAAAATGACCACTTGATTTATAACCTGCTCACCAAAAACCTCCTGTAACCTCTTAATTATTTCTACTTCCTGTTCTGTAAATCGATCAAACCTGAAAACCAGAATGAAAGCATGAACTCCTGATTGTGAGAGATAAACGCTCCTGCCCAACTCCTCCGCTAACTCATCTTGTGGCATTTCTGTGTCAAAGAATCCTGGTGTATCAACCACATGTACACGGGTTCCGTCTATTACAGCTTCTGCACGTTCACTGTGTTCTGTTACAGAGCTTAAAGATCGTTTTGTTTTAAATACATAATTTCCTCCCAGGATGGTGTTTCCTGTTGCACTCTTCCCAGCACCAGCCTTCCCCATCAGCACGATCCTCAGGTCCACCTGGTCCATTTTACCAGATCTGATCTCTGTTTTAAATAAACACATATAACACATTCACATATACATTATAAACATGTATACAGTTAAATTACAATGTGCAAATGATAATAAACCCCTTTCATGACTGATATTGAGAATAAACATAACACAATACAATAAACACAGTGCCATGGGTGGGACCAAATACAAGTATCTTCATGTATGAGTGTGTGTTAGTGTATGTATGTACAGTGGTGTGAAAAAGTGTTTGCCCCCTTCCTGATTTTCTGGGTTTTTTGCATGTTTGTCACACTTAAGTGTTTCGGAACATCAAACCAATTTAAATAGTAGTCAAAGACAACACAAGTAAACACAAAATGCAATTTGTAAATGAAGGTGTTTATTATTAAGGGAGAAAAAAAATCAAAACCTACATGTCCCTGTGTGAAAAAGTGATTGCCCCCCTTGTTAAAACATACTGTAACTGTGGTTTATCACACCTGAGTACATTGTCTCTAGCCACACCCAGGCCTGATTATTGCCACACCTGTTCTCAATCAAGACATCACTTAAATAGGACCTGCCTGACAAAGTGAAGTCCACCAAAAGATCCTTAAAAGCTACACATCATGCAGAGATCCAAAGAAATTCAGGAACAATTGAGAAAGAAAGTTATTGAGATCTATCGGTCTGGAAAGGGTTATAAAGCCATTTCCAAAGCTTTGGGAATCCAGCGAACCACAGTGAGAGCCATTATCCACAAATGGCGAAGACATGGAACAGTGGTGAACCTTCCCAGGAGTGGCCTGCCACCCAAAATTACCACAAGAGCGCAGCGACGACTCATCCAAGAGGTCACAAAAGACCCACAACAACGTCCAAAGAACTGCAGGCCTCACTTGCCCCAGTTAAGGTCAGAGTTCATGCCCCCACCATCAGAAAGAGACTGGGCAAAAATGGCCTGCATGGCAGAGTTCCAAGAAGAAAACCACTGCTGAGCAAAAAGAACATTAAAGCTTGTCTCAATTTTTTCCAAAACACATCTTGATGATCCCCAAGACTTTTGGGAAAACATTCTGTGGACTGATGAGACAAAAGTTGAACTCTTTGGAAGGTGTGTGTCCCATTACATCTGGCGTAAAAGTAACACTGCATTTCAGAAAAAGAACATTATACCAACAGTAAAATATGGTGGTGGTAGTGTGATGGTCTGGGGCTGTTTTGCTGCGTCAGGACCTGGAAGACTTGCTGTGATAAATGGAACTATGAACTCTGCTGTCTACCAAAAGATCCTGAAGGAGAATGTCCGACCATCTGTTCGTGACCTCAAGCTGAAACGAACTTGGGTTCTGCAGCAATGATCCAAAACACACCAGTAAGTCCACCTCTTAATGGCTGAAGAAAAACAAAATGAAGACTTTGGAGTGGCCTAGTCAAAGTCCTGACCTGAATCCTATTGAGATGCTGTGGTATGACCTTAAAAAGGCCGTTCATGCTCGAAAACCCTCTAATGTAACTGAATTACAACAATTCTGCAAAGATGAGTGGGCCAAAATTCCTCTAGAACGCTGTAAAAGACTCATTGCAAGTTATCGCAAACGCTTGGTTGCAGTTGTTGCTGCTAAGGGTGGCCCAACCAGTTATTAGGTTTAGGGGGCAATCACTTTTTCACACAGGGCCATGTAGGTTTGGATTTTTTTTCTCCCTTAATAATAAACACCTTCATTTACAAATTGTATTTTGTGTTTACTTGTGTTGTCTTTGACTACTATTTAAATTGGTTTGATGTTCCGAAACACTTAAGTGTGACAAAAATCAGGAAGGGGGCAAACACTTTTTCACACCACTGTATGTATGTATGGCTATGTGTGAGTGTATGTGTAACCTTATGTGTGTGTCTGTGTGTGTTAATGTGAATGTAAATGTATATAAGTTAATGTGCTGACTTTCGTCACAGTTAACCTAGCACTCTCTTGTCCTAGATTTATTTAGTTTATCTAATTTTCATTTGTGAATCTAATCTGTTCACTCACTCATCTTTTAAGCTGTCATGCTCTGTTATCTGCTGGTCGTCTCACACTCGTTCCTAAAGGTTTATTGTTCCTGACCTTCAGGCCAGCATTTTGGTCTAACAAACAATGAATAAAACTTCTAACAAATAAGTATGTGCACACATAAATAAACAGGCAGAAACTAAGAGGTCTCAGAAAAGAGCTGGGTCGTGAGGTTGGTATATAAAGGGAATTTTCCAGCTACACGTGAATAATGTTTATTTAGTTACAAGGATTAAAAAGGAACCGACACTGTTAAGTCATTTTTACCTCCATGTAGTGTAGTTGTGTATTACTATTCAGTTCTGAATCAGATAAAATACTTAAAGAATAAAATATTACTCACTGTTACTCTAGATGACGTATCTGTTGCCTCTACACAGATTTCTTCACTTCCTCTTTACACTGTTACATAAACATTCACCAAAAACAAATAATATTAACACAACAAAATACTAACATTAAAGCTTTTAATTGGACAAGAAATAAAATTCATAATAATGGAAAGTTACAGATCATCCCAAAACTACAAGAAAAACAACGTACAGATTTTGTGGTAGACGTTTTCAAAAGCACTTTTATAAAACAGAATTTTTAACATTTTTTATAAATATATACGTTACACCTC
This sequence comes from Trichomycterus rosablanca, assembly GCF_030014385.1. Classification (NCBI taxonomy): domain Eukaryota; kingdom Metazoa; phylum Chordata; class Actinopteri; order Siluriformes; family Trichomycteridae; genus Trichomycterus; species Trichomycterus rosablanca. Next base: position 60,051,392 of record NC_085989.1, read on the forward strand.
ATAAGCTTGTTTATTATTAGATTTTAATCTCAATTCCTAATGTGACTTTGTTGGTCATTTGAGTGGTTTCACATTATAGAGGTGGACTAAACTTCTGAACTAAATCTGATTTTATATTTTAATGCTATACGGGAGCTTTTATTACGGGACCTGATGCTGAAGATTTGAATGAATTTGAATCAATAATTCACTGCTTCAGTTTGTTAGATTACACTTAGTTACACTTATGTACATATACTTATGGTATGGTTAGTATTTCTGGTCTTTAAAAAACTCGGTGTCTGGTCTGGGTCTAGTCTAGTTTAAGGGATGGGACTTTGAGTGAATTTAAGAAACTCCTAACAAATGTTAATACCTAACAAAAACAATTAGTGTGCTTTTATTAAGAAATATTTTGCTCTTGATGTGAATAAAGGGGCCGGAAAAACCAGATCTGTGTTTAGACCGAGTACTTACTTACACCGTTTACACTGCTGTATTTGGGAGACGCAAAGTTACTTACAATTATGACTGAACACAATTCAAGCAGATGAGGGTTAAAGTGTTGAGGCTTGAACCAGTGACCTTCTAATTACTACTCCAGTGCTCTAACCAGTGAGTAACCACTGCATACAGGGGTTCAGGGTATCAAACACACTGTAACACATTAAATAAAAACACACAGATCACTAGATAACAAATAACACCACAAATCAATCCCACACATTCACAAACATTATTTTACATATATTTTTATTACATTACATTGCCCGCCAGCTTGGTTAAAACAAGTCACCACAATGTTTACAGTATATAATATTAAATATGTGGGTAAACTATAGTTTAATGACTAATAATTAATAATTCATTACTTTAATTTTCTACATGTGACAGAATACACGTTTGCAGGCAGTCGGTGGTTTGTAAGATCTATAAACACATTTAACAGAATAAAACTTCACCTGAATTTCAGATAGACTTTAATAATAAATGTAATAAATGTTTAGGGTTATTAAATGTAATCTGTTGCTCTAAAATAGACCAACAATGAATTCCCTCCATATTTCAGTAAATGATGATGTAAAACACTCACCTTCAGTTCAGTTCAGGTGGGTTTTAGTTCTCTCTTCTTCAGCTGTACTAAAGCAGATTATCAAAACACAGCTTTAAATATTCAGCTCTAAACTCCACCTACCAGAAGTACTTTCAGTTTACAGCATTTATAATTAAACTGACACGTTTACATGTTTATTTAATAAAGCTCTTGTGGTTTGGTTTGACAGATTTTGTGGGAACTAAAAGTAAAAGTTTGGACGCATGGTCAATTTAATTTTTTTTTTTCCTATTTTCTAAGTGAAAATATTGCACATTTTAATGCACATTTAACCTTTGTTTATTTACTGATTTTAACATAATAAAATAATAAAACGTTAAATATTAAATGTGCTGTCATCTTTTTTCTATTATGTTTAATTTAATGTAGTAAATTGTAACTGTGTCAATGACACTAACCTGTTAATGGAATGGTAGTGTGTGTTGTTCTGGTATGAGTGTAGCAGGTGCAGTAGTGTTGTGAGGTTTTACATAAAGCCAAATCTGCACCTTTTCACGGTAATGATTAAGAAAACTTATCTTGATTTATATGAGCTGTTTCATTTTAGACCAATATCAATTTAGGGCCAGTGGTAGCTCAGTGGTTAGGGTTCTGAGCCACTGACTAAAAAGGCTAATCCAGGTACTCCAAGCAGCCAATGTTGGGCCCTTAATCAAGGCTCTCCTCCCCTCTATGATTCAAGGGAGCTGAATGATAGCTTACCATGAACTCTAACTTCAGCTTCCAAACAATAAAAGATATGTTAAGAAAATAATTTTATTATACTGTATACGTGTATATGTATGTGCCAGACATTAGGACTACCCACTTAATACGCTCACAAATCAGCTCTGACCCAGTGTGACTGTAGGATAAAATGTATATTTTAGCCTATTGAGTAGGATTTTAATTGCTTGTGTTAACTCCTCGTAATTGCAGTTTTCTTAGCAGACTCCGCTGTTCTACACTGTTAGACATTTCTGTAATTTCTACAGTTATTAACCACATACCACACAGTAAAATACTGTAAATAGTTTTTACAGTACATAACAGTATTTTCCACTGCATCATGACAATTTTCCCTGATGCCAAATACTGAATACAGAGATTTACTGTATTTCTGACATTGAGGTAAATTACTGTAATTACCTTTGGCGCCAAACGATTTTATTGACAAGATTCAACCTAATTTTCAGCTGTGAGAGTTTTGAACTGACATTGTTTACCTAACGGTTCAGCTTCGGAACCACCACATTATCTCAGGTTTTGCAGGAAGGAGTTCAGAAGAGGTGCGCACACAGAAACAGTTCGGCTATGATATATGGAGCCGCAGTGGAGCAGCAGGGGTGCTGACCCATGAAGAGGATTTTTACACCAAAACTGGCAACCAGCAAAAAATAAAGGTAAAGAGTCTACGACAGTTAGGACAATAAATTAAAAATAGTCACGGTTATCGGGTCTGTTGTGCACTATAGGAGCGTTAGCATTACTTGTGGGCAACTTTTTTCCAAAGTAAAACAAGTAAACGTTCCATTTTACAAATGACTGAGTTTCATGTGTAAAGCTAAGTTAGTCAGGTTAGGTGAAATTTACTACACGACACCGCTAGCATAATAGCTAATCTCCTGCGACGCTGTAAACTGTGACATCGTTTAACAGTCGCCACAGGATCCTTACAAAACATTGTAATGTTCAGAAAGATTAGATTTATTTTGAGGATACTGTATTGAATTGCATAGAACTGTTAAAGATGATCTTTCTGTGATTACAGGTGAACAATGCTGAATGGATTGTTAATGGAAAAGAACAAGGCAGGCTGCAGGTTGAGAAGTGGTTTACCTCACTACGTTTGCTACCCAGGGTTTACCTAGGAACATGGTTCATTTCATGTTAAGTCTGGTATGTGAGTCGACAGTGTTGTGTTTTATACCAAAACTACTGTGTTTCTGTAACCCTGCATTTCTGAAGCTCTTGTGTTATTTCTAATGTAACTTTATCTAGATTCATTGTTCATTGTTGTACTATGCATTCAGTACTGAATTATTTAACAGTAAAAGTGTTTTTCTGTGATATGAATTAACATGAATTTTGTACATGTTATGTTAATGCACATTGTGTTATTTTAAATGTGTTGTTTAAAATGTATTTTGAAAGTTGCATGGATTAAAGTAAGAATGTTTTTAAGGAAATTCTGTACTTGTACACGTTTTTGTTGAAAGTGCTTTAAGCATTTGCAGTGATTTAAATAAAGAATTTGATATGTTGCAATAATTGTCTGTGTGGATTAAATAGCAGTATTGTGTAAGTTATAAGTCAAATAAGCACAATTTACAGATTTTTAAATTTTTTTTAATTAAATTTAACAAATAATTACAGTATTGTACAGTTAACCTAAGTTTTTACTGTGGTGGTACTGTAAAATGCAATTACAGTAACATTAAGTTACTGTAAAATAAAATACAGTTATGGTACTGTAAATTTGAATTACAGTAACTTACTGGCAACACTGTTGCCAGTAAGTTACTGTAAAAACCCTTTGAAATGTCTAACAGTGTAGTCTAGTAAGCATTATTGTTTACATTAGCATCATAATGTGTCATTATCTTCATATCATCCTTGTTTTCTATAATCTAAGAAATCACAATGTTCTACATACAGAAACAGAACACTTGGAGCAGCTAGTGTTACTTTTTACATAAAAATGTTTTATTTGATAAAGAAGCTTTAAACATTTTCTTACATTTAAATAATAAAAATTAAAATGTTGATGCAGATGATAAAGTATAAACACATTTAGTAACAACATTAAATGACAAAACTAAATTATAATGTGGCCTTAATCACCTTAGGAAAAGTGATAGTAAACCCGACAACGCCACTCCCTGGTTATAAGGGGTGGGAGACCCCACTTAAACAACAACAGAAAAGGAATCTTCCCCACTGGTTCAATTAATCATGATATACATGAAACACACAGCTGATGTCTTAATACATGTTTATTGAGGAGGAAAGTCACACCGATAAAATTACACAGTTCAATTCTTTAAAACGAATAGGAAAACTCCAAAACCTCTTTTAACCCGCACAACGTTATGAAATAGGCCGGTGGTGCTTCACAGAAGGGGGGGGGGGAAATGGCTGCTGCCCTCTACATAAAGGATATAAGGAAAAGCCAATCACCATCAAAATTTCCACTACAAAGATTTACCCCACAATCACGTGTATACATTTGACCAAATGATATATCAAGTGAAATACAAATCTTCCACACCTACCACACAATCACAGATACAATTTGGGCAGGAACCACTTACCGGCCTATCCGCGAACCACCACCGTTCACAAATCAGCTTACTATGTGGGTTTCAGAGAGAAGACAAAGAACATACATAGATCATAAGACATGCGAAAGTTAACACAGTAGTGGATTTGACTGCGCTGGGGATCTTTTACCCAAGACCCTGCTAAGTTCAGCAGTCACAAGCACCCCCTTGCATCTATACACTCAAGGGACTACAACCCATTATAGAAGGAGACATTGCACATTACTCAATAGGTCTTAAGCATCAATACATATTGCACAATCCCACATCACCATCAATTCATAACACTTGGGTTAACAAAACATGAACCCGCAAGAATAGGAAAATAAAATATAAAAGAAACAAAAACGGAAGAAAACAGTGGCCATACCAGTCTCTGCTCTACTATCCTGTCCAGTCCTTCCTTTGTACCAGCTACTTCAGCTCTGTGGATGCCCTGGGAGAACTTCCTCGATAATTTGCTAAAACACAAGTCCATAATGAATGGAAGCTACAAGTTAGCCTATCTGCTAATAGTATGTAAACTACCCCCCACTATATATACAGACATATACACACTGCACAGGTAGCTTGCACTGCAATGCTAGTTAACTCAACAAAAGAGCATAAATACCTTTACGATTCACCCTTGTTCCTCGATACTACTCAGTGGAAAACAGCCACTCACCAGTACTGCACCCAACTACAGGGCAAATAATAATACATTAGGCATCTACCTCTCAGAATTTAACCATCACTACACACCTGCAATCTACTAGAGATGCATAAAATAAACTCACATACCGTTTCTAGTGCATTTGTAGCCGTAAATCGGAACAATCCAGACTGTTGCGGCGTTCTACACACGTTTTTTTCCAATAATGCCGGTCCACTACGGATCGCACAAGGGCTCTTTTATAAATCGCGTTTCTCCCCAGCTTCAACAGATTGTCTCTTCCCCAGGGTCCTAGTGCTCCATTTACCTCCCTGTGGCTAACCCTAGTACCACAGGCTACACCCACCCCCACTTGAAAGGCCACCGTCCCGGTACCTAAACTCCAAAATTTTACTGCCAAGGTCTAAAATGTACCTGGACAGTACCTATGGATGGGTGAGCAGCAGTCTCCACAGTACAATCACTTCCCCCAATAACAGAGGCCCGGGGAAGGTGGTAAAGATTAGAATGCAAACCTGCCGTTGTCCGCCCAGTACGTCGGACTGTCTTAGTAGTCGAAATATTCTCTGACAACAGGCTCCTATTGCATACTAGTGGAGACACCAATGGTGCTCCCTGGCTCCCCTGCTCTACCAAGGCTGTTAAGGGTTCCTGGGTCAGTGAAGACCTCCCTGAACCAGGGCCTCGAGTGGCCACGACCACTACTGGACCAGCCCAATCCTCCTCGCCACTTGGCGTTCTCTGCGCTGGTGCTGGAGGGACTCTCTCATTATTTCTCTGCTCAGAATTTGCAAATGATACCGGAACTGGAGCTACCCGTATTTCGGTCCGATGCACATTCCTCTCTGAGCCATTACCCTCTACGGGAGAGATGGTATATACCCGTCCTACCTCATCCAAACACCTAACTATCACATACCTAGTAGAATCCCACACATCCTGGATCTTATGCCGTCCCAGAGCATGGTTTCTACGGTAAACTACTGTACCATTGGGGAGGAGGTCAGCATTTCCTTCCGGCTGTTGTTGAGCCCGCTGAGATGCAGCCTCCCTCAAATGGTGACCTGCCAAGTCATAAGCTGACTGAAGATGCTCCCGATGGGCTGTGATCCAGTCCCCGACTGGCCCCCCTTGTTCCACTTCTTCTAGCGTCCCTAGTAATGCATCCACTGGGAGACGAGGTTTTTGTCCAAACATTAGTTCAAATGGGCAATACCCAGTGGTGGAATGCACAGTGGTGTTATAAGCAAATAAAACTTGGGGCAAATGCTGAGGCCACCTTCGCTTGTGCTCTGGAGAAAGAGTTCGTAGCAGATCATGTAAAGTTCGATTAAATCGTTCACACTGCCCATTCCCTTCTGGATGATAGGGAGTGGTACGGCTCTTCTTAACCCCATACAGTTTGCACAGACTCTGCAACAGATCACCTTCAAAGTTCCGGCCCTGATCTGAATGTATGCGTTGAGGGATGCCATAGACATAGAACCACTTTTCCGTCAGTATACGAGCTACAGTACTGGCTCTCTGGTCAGGTGTAGGATAAGCCTGAGTAAACTTGGAGAAAACATCTGTTACCACCAGCACATTCTCCCTCCCATCACTTGCTCGCTCCAACACTGTAAAGTCAATAGCCACCACCTCTAAAGGTCGAAAAGCCAATAGGTTTCCGGGGAAAGTCCGAACCTTAGGTTGAACCGCCTTCGCCAAAATGCAGCGTTCACATTCTTGGCACCATTTCCCAATATCCTTCCTCATATTGGGCCAATAACAACGTTGTCGCACCAACCAAGTTGTCCTTTCACAACCTTGGTGGCCCTGATCATTATGCAAGGCGGTGAGCACTTCTACACGAAGTGAATAAGGCAGCACAAGTTGCCGAATGCCTTTTCCCCCATCTGGCAACTGAACATGCCGATAAAGAACCCCATCCTGTTCTCCAATCCTCTGCCACTGTCGGACCAACTCTAGGACATCAGGGTGAACCTCCTTCCGCTCCTGGTGGGTGGGTGATTGTCCCCTCCGCCAGAAGAACAAGAAAGAGCCTATTATGGGATCTGCCCCCTGTAATGCCTGCAAATTTTCCTTTTCATAAACTGGAAATGCATCAATAAGAGAACATGGAACCGCCATGGCATCACTACTTGGTAGAGGACCATTGGGACATGGAACGGTTATACCTGGGGCAACAGTGGCCAGGGCTTCAGAATGAGGAAAACTGGGCAGCCGAGACAATGCATCAGCATTGCGATTCATAACCCCTGGACGGTACTTTATATCAAAATCAAATAGGGCTAGCTGAGAAACCCAGCGTTGTTCCACTGCCCCAAGCTTAGCAGTCTGCAGATAACTAAGGGGATTATTATCTGTAAAAATGGTAAACTTAGCTCCCAGTAAATATTCGCGAAACTTCTCTGTAACTGCCCACTTCAAAGCAAGCAATTCAAGCTTCATAGAGCTGTAATTAGACATGTTACGCTCTACAGGATGGAGACTCCGGCTGGCATATGCCACAGGTTTATTCCTTCCCCCATGCTCTTGGGATAGAACAGCACCCAGACCTGCATGGCTGGCATCAATCTCAAGAATAAAGGGCTTGCGAAAATCGGCATAGCACAACACTGGTGCAGCCACTAATTGACACTTCAAATCCTGAAAAGCCTTTTCACAAGCATCATCCCAGTGTCCCTCCATGAGACGTACTCCTCTACCTTTACCATGGTTTTGCAACAACCCCACCAGCCGATGCAAAGGAGCTGCACATTTAGAAAACCCCTCTACAAAACGCCGATAATAGGAAGCAAAACCCAAAAAAGAACGGAGCTCAGTCAGAGTGGTAGGCTGCTTCCACTCGACCACTGCCTTGATCTTATCAGGATCAGTTGACACCCCAGCAGCAGAAATGACATGGCCCAGATACTTTACCTCAGATTGGAAAAATTGGCATTTCTTCAGTTTCAACTTCAACTTATTCTGACTCAGTCTGGCCATCACTGACTCCAACCGCTGTAAATGGCTCTCAAAACTAGAAGAAAATACCACAATATCATCAAGGTATAACAACAAGGACTGATACCGTTGGTCTCCAAATATACGCTCCATTAGTCGTTGGAACGTGCTGGGTGCATTACACAACCCAAATGGCATCCTATTGAATTCAAAGAGGCCAAATGGGGTGCAAAACGCTGTCTTGGACCGATCCCGTTCTGCTACCGGCACTTGGTTATAACCACTCGCCATATCAAGGGTGGAAAACAGGGTGGACCCGGCCAAAGCATCTAAGGACTCTTCTATACGGGGTAAAGGGAAAGCATCCTTTCTAGTGCGAGCATTAAGCTGTCTATAGTCGACACATAAGCGAATGGTGCCATCCTTCTTTTGGACCACCACAATAGGGGAAGCATAGGGGCTACAACTCACTCGTATAACATCTTGTTCTAAAAGTTCCCCAATATGAGCCTTTACTAACTCATACTGTGAAGGAGGAAGGCGGCGATACCGCTGCCTAACTGGAACCTCATCTAGCAAGGGTATTTCATGTTCAAGGAGATTAGTACAACCCAAATCCCCCTCACCACAAGAAAATATCGTACTATACCTCTGGAGGAGTGACTTGGCCTGTTTTTCTTGTTCTAGGCCAAGATTGGGCCAGGACAGACCAGCCAAATCGATAGGGTTTCCCTGTGTTTGGATTGACTGAATCTGCACGGTACCTGGGGCCTTAGTTGCCTCAAACAAAACAGCTGAGGTATTATCCACTGGCTGCACTTGCGCCATAAATAACTCTCCCAGTACTACCCTCCGGGGAAGCCAAATATCTCTAGTTTCCACGTTTACTATGGGCACCAGAACTTCTCCCTTGTCCAGAGTCACATAGGATCGGGAGGCTAAAAGACCATCAGACATCCTACCGCTAGTGGGCTCAAACAACGCAGAATGGAGGGCACGCCCAAACGCCCTAGTACATGTAGCAGGAACCATTTTCAAAGACCCAGCAGGAATACAGATGGAAGTTCGCCCTTTAACCCTAACCTTACCCAAAAATCCAGAGGGTGGCACACAATCCAGACTCTGACATTCAGTCAATGCCTCTCTCCACACCTTGTTTGCCCCCCGAACAGAACTGAAATTAAACAAAGCAGACCCATGTTGATGGAAAAGTTCATCATAACAACCACTGACGACATTCATCCCCAGGAGACCAGGCACCTGCGGGTGAGGTTTAGTTGACAGCAGGCCCACCGGATCCCCAACCACTAGGACCCCCATATTCGATAGAGTCTTACCCAAGACTAATATATCCAGCTCCAGGTAACCAAGATACGGGATTGCCAATCCATTGGCAGCCTTAAGCTGCAACCAATTACAATCCCGTAGCCGTTGTTCACCCCAAGGCTGGAAATACTGCCTAAAGAAACTCTCAGAAATAGTAGTTACCATTGACCCTGTATCAATTAAGCAAGGAACATCTACACCCCCCATATTAACTTCTACCAAAGGACGAGTCCCAATAAGCTTAGAAAACTGCAAAACAGAGCCCCCTAAACCCGTTTCTGACGATGGGCTCCCTTCGTCAGTGGGTACTAGTTTCCCTGTTGCTGAGAGGGAAAAGTCACTACCCCAACCTGTTGACTCCCTTCCCCTGCCCCTTCCTGCCTAGGCAAACCCTGACTATCTTCCAGATTTACCCGGCAAAACCTGGCTATATGCCCTGGTTGACTGCAGCGCAGGCAGATAGGCTTACCGTCCGGCTGAAAACGATATGGCCGACGATGGAACCCACCCGTACCTGCGCTGGAGGGAAGGCCTGGACGTGGAACAACTAGACGAGAAGTAGTTGAAGAGGGAGCATTCAATTGCTTTAAAATGGCATCTAACTGTAATTGTTGTTTACGTAAACATTCTTTTACCTCCTGAAGCTCATCTTTGGTTCCTACATTAATAGCACAGTCCTCTACCATACATTCTTCAACCACCTGAGCTCTTGCATCATATGAATAGGCCCTAGTCCTCGGGGCCGGCACGTGCTCACCCTCATCTACCCAACGAACTGCCTCATTGCGTGCCTGCAAAAAAGAGTACCTAGGATCAAGTCTAACCATCCGCTTGAGTTCCCGCCGTAACATCCCATCGTTGAGATGTTCAATAAACTGGTCTCTTAACAAAACATCTGATTCGGGAACACCCCCTGGATTAACACGCTTAATTGATTCCATAAAAGACAACAAAGCATGTGAATACTCACGAACAGTCTCCCCTCCTCTCTGCTTGCGCTGGAGAAACTGTTTTTGCAAAGAAACGAAGGACTGGAAGGACCCATAAACCTGTAACAAAATCTCAAAAATTTTATCTGAAGTGTCCCGGTCTGATGGTGCTCGAAACTTAACTTCTTTTTTTGCTTCCCCTTCTAAATGATCACACAAAAACAGTATTTGCTCTGCCTGAGGCATGTGTCGTACCTCCAAGGATTGGCGAACTTCTTCCACCCATTCCTCTACAGACAAACCAGTAATACTGCCAGAAAATTTAGGACATTTCCTCTCTCTGGGTACATAAACACAATAGTCTGGTCTAACATGGACTGGAGAACTGGCTCGCCTAGCAGACTCCCTTAACCTTCCATTATCTGCCTCTAATTTCTGAACACACTCCATTAATAACTTTAACTGCTCTTCCATGTTCTGCCCTACTGCACCTCCTGTTTCAGTGCTAGTGGACATGGTTAATTAAATAAAATTAAAGAAAAAAAAGAAAGAGAGAAAAAAAAATTTCAATAATCAAATAACTCCCAAACCTTTGTCAAACTCACCAGCCTCTATGGAACCTAGTGTAACCACTGTTTTCTTCCCTATTTTCTCTATTAACAACCCTTAATAAAATGTGTGACTTTCCACCAAACAAGACACATCAGCTAGGTGATCCTGCCGACAAACGCCAAAATGTGGCCTTAATCACCTTAGGAAAAGTGATAGTAAACCCGACAACGCCACTCCCTGGTTATAAGGGGTGGGAGACCCCACTTAAACAACAACAGAAAAGGAATCTTCCCCACTGGTTCAATTAATCATGATATACATGAAACACACAGCTGATGTCTTAATACATGTTTATTGAGGAGGAAAGTCACACCGATAAAATTACACAGTTCAATTCTTTAAAACGAATAGGAAAACTCCAAAACCTCTTTTAACCCGCACAACGTTATGAAATAGGCCGGTGGTGCTTCACAGAAGGGGGGGGGGGGGAAAATGGCTGCTGCCCTCTACATAAAGGATATAAGGAAAAGCCAATCACCATCAAAATTTCCACTACAAAGATTTACCCCACAATCACGTGTATACATTTGACCAAATGATATATCAAGTGAAATACAAATCTTCCACACCTACCACACAATCACAGATACAATTTGGGCAGGAACCACTTACCGGCCTATCCGCGAACCACCACCGTTCACAAATCAGCTTACTATGTGGGTTTCAGAGAGAAGACAAAGAACATACATAGATCATAAGACATGCGAAAGTTAACACAGTAGTGGATTTGACTGCGCTGGGGATCTTTTACCCAAGACCCTGCTAAGTTCAGCAGTCACAAGCACCCCCTTGCATCTATACACTCAAGGGACTACAACCCATTATAGAAGGAGACATTGCACATTACTCAATAGGTCTTAAGCATCAATACATATTGCACAATCCCACATCACCATCAATTCATAACACTTGGGTTAACAAAACATGAACCCGCAAGAATAGGAAAATAAAATATAAAAGAAACAAAAACGGAAGAAAACAGTGGCCATACCAGTCTCTGCTCTACTATCCTGTCCAGTCCTTCCTTTGTACCAGCTACTTCAGCTCTGTGGATGCCCTGGGAGAACTTCCTCGATAATTTGCTAAAACACAAGTCCATAATGAATGGAAGCTACAAGTTAGCCTATCTGCTAATAGTATGTAAACTACCCCCCACTATATATACAGACATATACACACTGCACAGGTAGCTTGCACTGCAATGCTAGTTAACTCAACAAAAGAGCATAAATACCTTTACGATTCACCCTTGTTCCTCGATACTACTCAGTGGAAAACAGCCACTCACCAGTACTGCACCCAACTACAGGGCAAATAATAATACATTAGGCATCTACCTCTCAGAATTTAACCATCACTACACACCTGCAATCTACTAGAGATGCATAAAATAAACTCACATACCGTTTCTAGTGCATTTGTAGCCGTAAATCGGAACAATCCAGACTGTTGCGGCGTTCTACACACGTTTTTTTCCAATAATGCCGGTCCACTACGGATCGCACAAGGGCTCTTTTATAAATCGCGTTTCTCCCCAGCTTCAACAGATTGTCTCTTCCCCAGGGTCCTAGTGCTCCATTTACCTCCCTGTGGCTAACCCTAGTACCACAGGCTACAATAAGATAATAATAGTATATAATTAGATCAGTCTTAAGAAAGTAAAACACGATGTGCTCGACAGTGTAATAATTGTACTTACAGCTTCATCTAGCGGTTAAACTGTGTAACTGCAGCTCTCCTGTACTTACATTATTGTAGCAGAATTATTCTTTATCTTCTGTCTATTTGCTCCTGAGGCCCTCACACATTTAAAGGGCCCCTCATGTTTGTTCAATCTCATTTCACATCCCCAAAGAGAAGCTCCAGCTTCTTCCCCCACACATAAAAGCATCCTGCACCTCCACCAGTCCCCATTTATCACCCCAAAAGTCATGAGTGTCACAGCACAGAACAGCTCTGTTCTTTCCTCTCACAACTTCTTTTACAATCTTTCTGAGGAAAAGAGGCACCAGAGGCTGGTACTAGAAGAATAACGTGTAATGGTGCTCGTCCAGTGGTGGATTAGAACCCAGAACCTCTGTACACCTCTGTTCAGAAAATTACCTGAAATGGGTTACAGTTCGTCTTTCGACTTCACTCGCAAAATCCGCGATGGGACTGAAGCTCCCAGTGATTAAGTGACTAATGAAGTGTATTGATTTGGCAACACGAATGTCCCTATTTGTCATTCCAATAAAGCTTCTTTTGGGTTTGAATTTGAGAAGTGACGGTGTAGAGCTCAAACTAGCTGTCAATTAAAACGTGATTCAGCCTTTTGACCGATCCTCCAATCATCTTGCAGAAGCTCAGCGTCCAGACCCGTCCAGGGGCGGGACAAAATCGTAGCATTTATCCAATGAGCGATGATGAAAAAAAGCTCAGCGTCCAGACCCGCCCACAGCTCCATTCACCCCAGAGACGCTCAGCTTCTGCGGGTAAATGCATTGACGCTCCGGGAATGTATGAGAAGCTTGAGTCAGTCGATTTGTGATAAGTAGCTGATTCTGAACGAACTCGTCTTCAAGATGAACGTGTTCTAACGCATTTGTAGTCAATGAAATGTTACACAACTGTACATATTTGACCATTTAATTTTTGACATTTTAGGGGAAGCTGAGCTTCTCTTGCAGTCTTAGAGAAATCGCCACTGGTGTACAAGTGTACTGAGTGGGTAGAAATAGGTTTGGAACCCAGTATTAGGTGTAAGTAGGTGCTAAATGTAGTGGAATAACTGAGATACGAGTACCGTAATTAGATTATACTGTTCAGATAAAAGTAGTTTTGTTTGTCTATTTTTGCACATTTCTAACACTGCTTCAAATCTTTAATTTAATTATTAAACCAAAAAAATAGAAAACCTGAGTTATTTTACATGATCATTTGATTTACTTAAACAAAAAAGTTATCCAACACCAACTGGTAAATGAACTTCCACTCCAGCTCCCATTAACTACGGTTTACCTCAAGGCTCTGTTCTGGGTCCTGTCCTTTTCTCACTCTATCTGACCCCCCTGGGTAAAATTGTTCAGAATTTGGAATTTCTTGTCCTTGTTATGCTGATGACACTCAATTGTACCTTCCACTCAAACCTGGGGACAAACACTCCATGTGGAGGCTCTCTGAATGTATGAACTTCCTTCATCATCAAGTTCCCAAATTATTGGTGATAATTTGAATTTTCTCTTCCCCAGTTTGTCCTGCTGTGCTAAAAATCTGGGGGTTATTTTCAATACAGCTTTCAAATTTGACAGACAAATTAATTCCATTGTAAAAAGTAGCTTTTACCAATAAAGACGCATTGCCAATTTAAAATCTGTTCTATTATTTAAAGATCCTGAGACTTACTAGATTACTTACTGGTACGTAACCTGTTATGGTCCCCCTACGTTAGCTCTCCATTAAATATAGGGTCCAATTTTAAATCCTCCTCTTTGTATTTAAGGCACTTCACGGTGTGGCCCCATCGTACATCAGTGACATGTTATGTCCCTATAAGGCACAAAGGACACTCCGGTCTTTACTAAATCTACCTCAGTCATGTTTAAAACCGATGGGTGATCATGTTTCTCACTTGCTGCTCCCAGACTGTGAAATTCACTTCTTAAATCCCAGACTTTAATTGATGCCTTTAAAACTTGTCTTAAAACCTACCTTCTCTCTCTGGCATATGAAGGTGCTTAACCAGGTGTTTCTTTTACTCCTGCTGTTTTTATTGTTTGTTCATTCCATATGCATTTACCTAATATATATATAGTGTATTCTGCTGTACAGCACTTTGGTTATCTTTGGCTTTTAAGTGTGCTTTATCAATACATTTCATTGAAATTGAATTGAACTTGTCCAGTGTAAAAATGGGGATCTAATAAATGCAGCTCAGTAAAATGTAAACATTACTTTTATACTTCATTATTCTGCAGATCAAAGAAAGTTCTTTAAACATTTGTAAATATTAACCATGAATTTGTAAGATTTTAAACAATACTAAACCTTCTTGGAAGTGACCCCCACCTACTAACATTCCTCCAAGAGTTCCAACGCAGTCCCAGCAAGTCACTACAAAACATATCTAAACGGGCAAGCCATAGCCTAGTGGTTAAGGTACTGGACTAGTAACCAGAAGGTCACTGGTTCAAGCCCCACCACTGCCAGGTTGCTGCAGTTGGGCACTTGAGCAAGGCCCTTAACCCTCATATACTCAGACTGTATACTGTAACAGTACTGTAAGTCGCTTTGGATAAAAGCATCTGCTAAATGCTGAAAATATAAATGTAAATATCTAAGGACCTTCAAGCCTGACTTGTTTCAGATTCCTCTAATAAAAAAAGACACAAACGGAATTAATGGGAGAGTTTTGAGGTGATTTACTGCTAACCAAGAGGAACGTGATAGCTTGTCTGATCGATAGTCCAGAATCTCCATTCTCGTATACTCTAATCAGTACAGGTGATTGGTATTGAAGGGACGGTTGATCTGTGTCTTTGCAAACAACGAACATTTTAAATATGAATAACTGGGATGGTAATATAGTTTCTTAAAAAGTGACAAAGTACGTCCCCGACAACCAAAAAAATCAGCAGCTCGTTTTGCACTCCATGTGTGGAACATGTCCGAACTTACCAGGCAATCGCAGTGCACATGTGTAGAACGTATAGTAATATTTACTAGCAGTTTAATAAAACATAGTAAATTTTACTTTACTTAAAATGTTCGAATGTATTTGATGACAAATAGTTACAAAGAAACACCAAGTAACACTGAATCATGTGTGGATTTCTTAAGTAGCAGGACTGTACTAGTATGTTCTTGTAAAAAGTACTTTAAAAATCTTCACTCTGTTAACAAAGTAAAAAAAATCATTTTTTCAAGTGTAGTATGGACACGTAAAATCACCCTGAATATGCTACAATGGTACAAAATATATTGTAAATAATTAATATATATAAATAATAAATTATATATATATAAATATAAATAAATAATATATATAAATAATATATATTGTTTCCTATTTGTTCGTAGTTGAAAGTTCTAGATATTATCCATGAGTAATCCATGAAAAATAGCACCAGTAATTTTGGGACGAACCCTTTTTAGGTTTTCTATTTTACACTTACACCACATGTACTGAACCCTCAGTGCTAATGAACTGCAGAAAAACAATCACCAGTGTAAAATAAACTGTTACGACCCTCTGGGTCCTAATGTGTTTGTGTAGTATGTTTTTTTCTGTTTTACAGTACTGCTGAAGAAGCACAAAGCTTGTTTGTAACGTGTTTCCGGTTCTCCCCAACCTATTGAGTCTAACAATAGAGCTTTTTGTATGTGATTTAATGTGGTAT
Source organism: Trichomycterus rosablanca (assembly GCF_030014385.1). Classification (NCBI taxonomy): domain Eukaryota; kingdom Metazoa; phylum Chordata; class Actinopteri; order Siluriformes; family Trichomycteridae; genus Trichomycterus; species Trichomycterus rosablanca. The sequence continues at coordinate 60,067,633 of NC_085989.1, forward strand.
GGCTTAGGGTTATTGTAACTCTTAAAAGTAACTAACGTGTATTAGTAGAGGACATCCACTGACTGGATTAAAGTGATTGATAGGAACAATATTCTGTATATCTTCACTTTGATGGAGAAGAAAAGGATTTTGGTGTGACTTGATTGCATCTCTCTTATTCTTCTCCTGGTTTGTGTTAGTTAAGAAATTGTATTTGCTTTTACTTTTGTTTGTTATGTTAGGTAAGTTTTCTTTTCTATTCTAAGTTAGTTTAGTTTTGTTTATTATTTTCTGTTCTTTCCTCCCCTATTGTTATTTTCAACGAAAGTCTGTTTAGCCTGGAACTACTGTAAAATAAAATTAACATTTTGATTTTTGCAAAGCTGGTTGTATGTGTGAATTGGGGGGAACCGGGAGGACGCGGATTATGTTTTTTTTCATGTTTCCGGTCGTAACAAAACACACAATTCTATAATCTGTGTGTTTTGTTTTATAGAATATAGATTTTAATTACAATTTAAACAAGAACAAATCATTGATCAATAAATAAATCATCAAACACAACACAATAATGTACTTACATAGTTATTTATTTATTTATTTATTTAAACATGATTGAGAAGAAAATCAAGCTCGATCTCTTTTGTTAAATCTTGTGTTACACATAAAAGTGAGATTAAGGTCAGAAATATTTCATTATTTTCTTTTTCTTTTCTCATTTGAATGATCGTGCAGTATAATTCTAAAATAAATTGCTTTGGTTTTAATAGTTAATAAAGATTAATGAAGTAACAGTACATATTGTTTATACTATATACACATATTAGCTTTACTGTAAATATTTCTTATATTTTATGTAGTTTGATATAATTGTGTAGATTGTGAGGAGTATTTAACAGTAAGAATACAGAGAATAAAAAACAAAAACCTTAAAGAAGCTTATACATCAACACTAGAACATTAAATTAGAAACAATCATCAGAACTAAAATCATTGTCATGTTTTTTTAAGACTAAAATAATTTGTGATTTTTACTGCTACTATTTTTCTCTATCACTGCCATACAAAATGTCATTGTACCTGTGTATAGTGATAAAGATTTTATTTGATTCTATTTAAAGATATAAACTACTATAGCATAATAGAAATGATTTCATGATTAAACTATCTCTGTGTCTCCTTGTGATTTTAAACTCTCATTAATATAAAGTTACTTTACTTCAGAGGGGTTCTGCAGGATTCTGCCTCCTGAACAGAACCTTCCATTCCTCAACCACCAGCAACTAGTCCATATGCAACAAATGCTCACTCTCCTCTCTCTGAGAGAACCGTGACAACAATCTCAAAACCAGTTCTGTTAGCGGACTTAACCTCTGAGTGAGTATATCAATAATCATAAAAAAACATTTCTTACATTTTTCCCATAATTCATTCAAGGTTAAGCTCTGTGCTTTCTTATACATCTCATTAGTGTAGAATCTTCCTCCATTCTGCTGCACCATCCTGTCTATCTTCTGCAGAAGTTCAGTGACCTGATCTCTGTTGTTTAGAGCTGAGTTGTTAATGAAGTAAAATCTTTCTCCACACTGATCTAAAGCTCTTTGGAGACTTTTATTTCCACGTACTGCCTGATCTATTTCTTCCTCTCCTACACCATCACCATGAGTAAACAGAAGAATTGTGTGATCTAAAACCTTCTGACCAAAAGCCTTTTTTAACTTTGTAATTATTTCCTCTTCTTGTTTTGTAAATGGTCCAAATTTGAAAACCAGAATGAAAGCATGAACTCCGTCTTGTGAGAGTTTGACACTTCTGCACAACTCCTCTGCTAACTGACCTTGTGACAGTGACCTAGTGTCAAAGAATCCTGGTGTATCAACCACACGTACACGTTTTCCTCCTATCACAGCTTCTGCACGTTCACTGTGTTTTGTTACAGAGTTAAAAGATTGTTTTGATGTAAATGCATTTCTTCTTCCCAGGATGGTGTTTCCTGTTGCACTCTTCCCAACACCAGTCTTCCCCAGCAGCACGATCCTCCGTTCCTCCTGGTTCATTTCAGCAGATCTGATCCCTGGATCTCCTACTGGATCCTGTTAGTACCAGACAAGAAATAAAAACAAGTTCATACAATGTATGTGTTCATCCCCCCTCACATACAGCTATAACACTCCACTTTTCTAAGTAAGTTTAATATTGTCATGACCAGATGTAGCCTAGTGGTTAAGGTACTGGACCAGTGACCAGAGGGTCGCTGGTTTAAGCCCCACCACCACCAGGTTGCTGCTGTTGAGCCCTTGAGCAAGGCCCTTAACCCTCAGTTGCTCAGACTGTATACTGAAACTGTAATGTAAGTCGCTTTGGATAAAGGCGTCTGCTAAATGCTGAAAATGTAAATGTAAAATGTAACATGATATTTTAAAATGTGTCTGGCAGAGACGTTCACAAGTCACAAAATAAAAGTCTGAGTCAATATAATAAACACAAAACATATATTGTAAATGTAGAGAAATAATCTGTAAGTTCAGATAAAAACAACATCAGATTAGCGAGTGTATTTAGTACGTTTTACTACGTGTCTTTACTTTCCTCCTCATTGTGTAAATGAATGTAATTTCTGTAACAAGAAGGTTCCAGTTAAAAGCTTCAACTGATACGTTTTGTTTTAGTCTGGGGGCCAATTTTGAAAAGTGCTTCCGTTAACACTTTTGCTACTATGTTTGAGTACAAGCAGACAACCCATTTTTTTTAGTTAGAAGGGACCCAGAGGTGATGTTTTAAGGTGGTTGTCAAGTTTGAAAATTCATTTTGTGATTTTTATAAGCAATCTTGTGTAAATTTTTAGGTTTTTGGTTTAACATGACGTGTGTATATAAAATGTTGAATATCTCCACAACCACATGGGCTACGAACATAAACATTGTAATAAATGAAAGCTAATGATTGTGGCTTATCTCACTGTTTAGGAGAAAATGGAGGTAGAACATGGAAAAATCATCTCCGCTTCAAGAAAACCACTTTTCAAATTGCATATCAGCTTGAAAACATAATATAGTGGCCAAATTAAATTACTAATTAGTGCCCCAGTGTAGGGGCAAGAGTTACTCCAAGTTATATGCTTGTAGTGTGAGACAGTGCAACACATCACAAGTTAGTACTTTAATGTTCAGGCGAAATTCTAGTGTTCAAGGTGGATGCCTTCAGTGCTATTTGACTTTTGATTCATGTACCGTATTGTGAAAGAAATGACATTAATATGTAATAACTGCACAGTTACAATATATTTAATTGACTCTTTTATTGCTTCATTCCTATTTTTCAAACACAAACAGTTTGAAAAATATTTGAATTAGCTTTTTCCCCATCTGAACTGCCACACTGATCCAGAGGCAACAGGAAAACTTGGCTGCAATCAGAAGACACCAAGGGACTATATGTACTCAGTCTGAATCCTGGTCAGAAACAAGAGGAACGTTTGCTCTTTTGATTTGGTGAAGCATTTATGTTCACAAAACAAAATAACCATGAACATTCTTAACAAATATAAAATCACACATAGTGTGGCAACACCTACCACCAAGTTCTCAAAACAGATGGATTATTTATTTATTGCCAGTTATAACTTTTAGATCATTTAATTCTGTGTTTGTATGATTTGTGTAAATCGTGTATTTATTTAACGTTTCCTCTAGACCACCCAAGAAGGATGGGCCCTGCTGAGTCTGGTTCCTCTCAAGGTTTCTTCCTGTAATGTTCAGTTTTTCCTTGCCACTGTCGCCCTCGGCTTGCCCATTAGGGGTTTTTGTATCTGTTGGTCCTGGATTTTGTTGCCGGTGGTTTAGACATTAATGGCTGTATATTGAGTTATTTTGAGGGAAGAATAAATTTACACTGTTATATAAGCTGCACACAGACTACTTTTCATTGTGTCAAAGTGTCATTTTGTCAGTGTTGTCCCATGAAAAGATATACTTAAATATCTGCAGAAATGTGAGGGGTGTACTCACTTTTGTGATACACTGTATATATATATATATATATATATATATATATATATATATACAGTGTATCACAAAAGTGAGTACACCCCTCACATTTCTGCAGATATTTAAGTATATCTTTTCATGGGACAACACTGACAAAATGACACATTGACACAATGAAAAGTAGTCTGTGTGCAGCTTATATAACAGTGTAAATTTATTCTTCCCTTAAAATAACTCAATATACAGCCATTAATGTCTAAACCACCGGCAACAAAAGTGAGTACACCCCTAAGAGACTACACCCCTAAATGTCTAAATTGAGCACTGCTTGTCATTTTCCCTCCAAAATGTCATGTGATTTGTTAGTGTTACTAGGTCTCAGGTGTGCATAGGGAGCAGGTGTGTTCAATTTAGTAGTACAGCTCTCACACTCTCTCATACTGGTCACTGAAAGTTCCAACATGGCACCTCATGGCAAAGAACTCTCTGAGGATCTTAAAAGACGAATTGTTGCGCTACATGAAGATGGCCAAGGCTACAAGAAGATTGCCAACACCCTGAAACTGAGCTGCAGCACAGTGGCCAAGATCATCCAGCGTTTTAAAAGAGCAGGGTCCACTCAGAACAGACCTCGCGTTGGTCGTCCAAAGAAGCTGAGTGCACGTGCTCAGCGTCACATCCAACTGCTGTCTTTGAAAGATAGGCGCAGGAGTGCTGTCAGCATTGCTGCAGAGATTGAAAAGGTGGGGGGTCAGCCTGTCAGTGCTCAGACCATACGCCGCACACTACATCAAATTGGTCTGCATGGCTGTCACCCCAGAAGGAAGCCTCTTCTGAAGTCTCTACACAAGAAAGCCCGCAAACAGTTTGCTGAAGACATGTCAACAAAGGACATGGATTACTGGAACCATGTCCTATGGTCTGATGAGACCAAGATTAATTTGTTTGGTTCAGATGGTCTCAAGCATGTGTGGCGGCAATCAGGTGAGGAGTACAAAGATAAGTGTGTCATGCCTACAGTCAAGCATGGTGGTGGGAATGCCATGGTCTGGGGCTGCATGAGTGCAGCAGGTGTTGGGGAGTTACATTTCATTGAGGGACACATGAACTCCAATATGTACTGTGAAATACTGAGCAGAGCATGATCCCCTCCCTCCGGAAACTGGGTCGCAGGGCAGTGTTCCAGCATGATAATGACCTCAAACACACCTCTAAGACGACCACTGCTTTATTGAAGAGGCTGAGGGTAAAGGTGATGGACTGGCCAAGCATGTCTCCAGACCTAAACCCAATAGAACATCTTTGGGGCATCCTCAAGCGGAAGGTGGAGGAGCGCAAAGTCTCGAATATGAATATGCTCCGTGATGTCGTCATGGAGGAGTGGAAAAGCATTCCAGTGGCAACCTGTGAAGCTCTGGTAAACTCCATGCCCAGGAGAGTTAAGGCAGTTCTGGGAAATAATGGTGGCCACACAAAATATTGACACTTCAGAAACTTTCACTAAGGGGTGTACTCACTTTTGTTGCCGGTGGTTTAGACATTAATGGCTGTATATTGAGTTATTTTGAGGGAAGAATAAATTTACACTGTTATATAAGCTGCACACAGACTACTTTTCATTGTGTCAAAGTGTCATTTTGTCAGTGTTGTCCCATGAAAAGATATACTTAAATATCTGCAGAAATGTGAGGGGTGTACTCACTTTTGTGATACACTGTATATATATATATATATATATATATATATATATATATATATATATATATATATATATATATATATATATATATATATATAGTATTATAATCAAAGCTGTAGAATTTAAGATAGGCATCATTCCAGCCACTGTCTTTGGATTATTTGATCTTGTCATTAGGTGGTTGAAGCCACTCCAAGCCGGAACAATAGGATCTTGTGTGTTTTGCAGTCTACAGATTACCCATACAAGGTCTTGGTTCTTTGACTGTTGAATTAGAAGTGTGTTAGCATCATACATGTCTGATGTAACTAATCCATGAAATACTGGACGGGGCTTCTGTGTTTCCATTCTGGCATCCTTCAGCTGAAACATGCCAGGACAAACTAGGACTGACTTTGACTTTTCAGATTTTAGTTTTATTTTTGGGTTCTCTTCTTGAGGTGTACTTTTTCTAAAGGCAGCAGTCTGTAAAGCATGAAATGTTCCTTTTCCATCAAGGGTCTCTTTATTAATGTCGATGTTGTTATTTGCATATGTAATATAACGTGCTGACACAATAGTGACCCTTATGGTGTAATAAGCTTTGGATATTTATTGATTATTATTTTTTAAGACGATGCTTACATAAAAGTGTGATTATGTTGCACATTTACTTATAATTACAGGAGGAGATTCAGAAGTTTAAGGAAGCACTATGGGGAAAAAATCTGATTTTACCACTTTTAAGAATACAGTGATAAAATTACCAAACAACCTTTTTCTCAGTTGACAACCTGGCTGGAACACATGTCAAGGGGTCAGATATTAATACTGGATAGGTTGTCAGCTTGTACTCAGAGATAGCACCCAAAGTTGCAATATCAGATTTGGCCCCCTGACTATTTTCATTACAGAACAAAAGCGCTCGATAAATCACGGCACAGCGGCCAAAATCCCAAACACAGCAAAAACAATCATAACCGCTGCTTACCTGAGCTTCTGTTCTTCCAGATGCTATTACATTTATAAGCGTGTGTCCCATTAGGAATAGAATCCGTTATTTTGTAAATGTGCTTATAATTAAAAACCTCCAAACTTTTCCCGGTTGTGAAGTAAAACAGGAAGTGGTTAGAAAGCCAACTGAGCATTTCATTACCGCGTCATCTGTGTGACGCAAACTGAATAAATGCAAATAACAGCATTTCTTACTAACAGTTACAATCAGAAGCTCTGTCTTTCAACCATTTTAAGTTCATCACTACACCGGAAGCTGCTGGAACATTTACACAGTGTGTGTGTTGTGCAAATTTGGGAAAATATAATCCATTTTAAAATTTAAACTGTGCCACCACACCACTATGTTTCCTCTATTTGAAATATATTAATAATTCTTACAAAGAAATCACTGGAAATTCTTACTGATATTGTGGAATCAGTTGCTTCCTGTTGAAGATGATGGATCAGTATTAGAGCTTCTGGACTTTCTTCACTACCTGTGAATTGTAAATAAAACTTGTTATTTTTTTCTCTTTTAATGAAATACGAGAATGGAGATCCTGGACTGTTAAGCAGACAAGCCTTCATGTTCCTCTTGGTTAGCAGTGGAATCACCTCGAAACTCTCCCATCAGTTTTGTTTTGTCTCTTTCAGGAATGCTGATGTTATCTGAAACAAGTCAGGCTTGAAGATCCTTAGAGATGTTTGTAGTGACTTGCTGCGAGTGGGTTGGAACTCTTGGAGGAATGTTAGTAGGTGGGGGTCACTTCCAAGAAGGCTTAGTATTGTTTAAAATCTCACAAATTCATGGTTAATATTCACAATATATAAGGAACTTTCTTTGATCTGCAGAATAGTGAAAGATTCTATTTAGTAATGTTTAGATTCTACTGAGCTGTATTTAGTCTGATTCCCATTCTCCCATTTTCACACTAGGTCAGTTCAATTAAATTTATTTATAAAGCACATTTAAAAGCCAAAGCTAACCAACGTGCTATACAGCAGAATACAACAATAAAAATATTCAGACATATTGAGAAAAGGACAGAACCCAGAACAGAGCCCTGAGGTCAACCATAGTTAATGGGAGCTGGAGTGGAAGCCCATTTACCAGTTGGTGTTGGATAACTTTTTTCTTTAAATAAATGTAATGATCATGTAAAATAACTCAGGTTTTCTATTTTGTTGGTTTAATATTTGATGAAAGATTTGACTCAGTGTTAGAAATGGTAAAGAAAAGTACAAATATCTACAAAATGTTGTTTTTACTACAGATTAAATCATGTTTGTCAATTACCTACAGCATGTTAAACCATGTTGGCCTGAATTACAATATATGGTTAAAAGTATGTAGACACCCTTCTGAATTCGATTAGGTGCTTCACACCCGTTGCTAATGGGAATAAATATTAATAGCCACAGTTTTAAAGCAGGATTTAAAACAAGTTCACTGTGAGGTATCTACATAACCGCTGGTCATGTTTTGTAAATTTTTTTTTAAAACTTTTTGTTCAAGTGCCAGTGTATTGTATTACATAAATAATACATTTAAATATACACTATTACTAATAACTATATTATTTGATATTATTTTTAAACCACTCACCTTTGGGTTGGTTGTTTAGTATAAATCATGCCCTGTTCAGTTCAGAATAAACACAAAAACTTTTGGTTTCTCTCTTTATAATATCAGTGCAGCTCCACCCACCATCTCAACATCACCATCAGAAACAGGAACAAAGTAAGTGGTGCAGTAACACACACATGATATCAGCAGTTTTAAATATCTCCTTTTATCTTAAAACATACTAAAAATAAATAAAAGTGTTAGAACTTCTAACAACTGCAGGTAAAAAGTAAGCCAGTTACAGTTACAGTCCCCTCCACAATTACTGCCACACCTACAGTATTTACAGAATCTGCCCAGATCTTCCAGGGTTCCAGGCCTTCTCTTTTGGAGCAACACAGACTTTCATTTAGATGACGTCTGTCACCCTGCTTGTTTCAGCAAGCTCATTTCAAGCCACCTTCTGCACATGCAACAATAGCATGGTTTTGTGCTAGACTGGCCTGTTGAGCATTGTGAAGTAGAATATACGAGAACAGAGATTCTGGACTGTTGAGCAGATTGTTTTCAGTTCCCATATCATTACAGAAGACAGTCTTAAACATTTCCTGTTCCAACTTTATATTAGAATATATATTTTTTACCTTGTTTACAAAAGTTAACAACTGGTTGTACCATCTTTAGCAGCAGGACAGCCATAAATGTGGCTGAACTAAAGCCTCTATGAAGAAGAAATTCTTTACAAGACGGATCTCTAGTCACCAACAGTGTTTGGTTTTTAGGTGTACACTGAAAATGTTTAGAGGTCATCAGTGTGTTTCTGTAAGACGAGCCTTCATGTTCCTCTTGGTTAGCAGTGGAATTCACCCTGCAATTCTCCTATAAAGGTCACTTTCTGTCTTTTTTTATTAGAGGAATCAGGAATACTGACTTTATCTGAAACAAGTGAGGCTTGAAGAAGTGACTTGTTAAGAGTAACTGATAAACTCTTGGAGGAATGTTAGTGACATTCACTATCGTTTAAAACTAGTTTTCTCTAAAAACATAAAAAGCCTTACAGAATCATGGTTAATATTTACAATATATAAAGAATTTTCTTTAAACTGTAGAATTTAACTATGTGAACTATGAAAGATTATATTTAAGTAATGTCTAGATTCTACTGAGCTGCACTTAGCCTCTTAGACTTCATTACTTTTTCACACTGGGGCAGTTGGTGTTGGATAACGTTTTTCTCTAAATAAATAATTTGATCATGTTGGTTTTCTATTTTTTGTAATGCCAGAAACAGACAAACAATACTTATTTTTGAGGACACTATAATTTTTTTTTTTAAATTGATTACAATGATCGTACATTAGTTATTCCACCAAATTCAGCAGATTCACACTTTACACTTTATTCTGTGTTCTAAACCTAATTCTATCCACCAAGTAGTTACTGTAGTAGCAACAAATGTAAATGTGCACTTATTATACTATTAAGCAGAAAATTGTACTGTATATAATAATAATATTAAATTTGTACAGGTACAAATATCTACAAAATGTACATTAGTGCAGTAAGATAGTATTTCTGCTTTCATGAAACACTTCTGATTCAAGCATAACTGTCTATAGCAGTTTAATCACATCAGTCTAAACTACAATAGACACCCTCTATATTATGGTATGGTAACTATGGTAACTGCAAATCATGCACTGTAAAAAAACTGCTGGAAATGTACAGTTCATATTTCACAGTACAATACTGTATTATACTGTATTTATTATATATATATTATATTTGGGCAAATATGGGCGTGACTTAGTTTACAGTAAACTTTACAAGAAACCGCAATGCATGATTTGATTTCCATCGTTTAGGCGGGAGTTAGAAGCGCACACCAACACCGTTTTCTTTTCATGTGGTAACCACGCTTTAGAAAACAATACTATTGGTTTTTATATCGAATCCATTCACATGTGTCTTGACAGTTGAGGTGGTTCAATCACAAACATCAAATCACAAATAGAGCAGGTCACGACTTAAATAGATTATTTATTTTATCTAGAATAAAAGAAATAGTAAAGCAGGAATAACAAGCAAGTCACGTGATTTAGGGAAGATCAGATCATGTTCCATCAGACTGTTTGAAAGAAGAAATTTACACTGAAAACAAACAAGTAGCAGCAGGTAGAAAAACAGCAGTGAAAGCTGGAACGTCTTTACCTTAGTTATCAAGTTCATTTTTTATTGTTATATTTAGAGATAATAGTAAAAAAAAGTTATTTACATTATATAATGTTTTATATACACTGATCAGCCATAACATTACAAACCACCTCCTTGTTTCTACACTCACTGTCCATTTTAGAAAACTCTAATGTAAATAATTGCTACTACGTAAACATTAAATATCACTGCTGAAGCACAGAAGAAAAAAGTTTCTGCTTTTTACTGTTGTTTTTCTACCTTCTGCTTTTTGGTTTACTCCGGTAAATGTCTCTCTGATGTTAATGGTTGGATGGAACATGAGCTGCTGTTACTTAAAATCATGTGACTTGGTTGGTATGTAAATATTTTGCTTCCTTCCCTTGTGAAAAAGTATAATAAAGCAATAAGCCACGAGAGACCGTGCATTACTGCGATTTTATCACAGGGAAGGATGTTTTGGCACGACGCGAAGCCATGCCTAAAATGTCTTTCCATGTGGCTTTCTCAACATTGAATATAATAAAATACAACAATGTTCAATTTATAATTGTTTTTGTTTACAAAAAGCATTCTTCAACGACACCAGGTAGTCCGTTAACAGTGTTGCTAGGCACATAACAATCGCAATAAACATTCCTCCACAAACTCTATTGATGCATGCTCAATAATCCAGGTACACAAATCCACAAAGTTGAATAAGTTCAACTGGACACAAGTTTGTTGTAGAGATACGTTTCATCACTCAATCCAAATAACGACCGATCACTGCCCACTGCATAACAATAAAATCGGTGATCAGGACACCACCGGGCGAACAGCATCCCCACAGACACTACAGCCAAAGATAGAGAGAAATCTCATGTCAGGAAGGCCCTGGGTGAATGTGGTTACCCCAACTGGGCATTTGTAAAAGCGGGAAAAATGCCCAAACACAGCTCCAGTGGATCGAAGGAAGGAGAAGAACAACCGCGGTCTAAGCGCAAACCAGTGGTGATTCCGTATGTGGCGGGAGTATCGGAACAATTAAGATGGATATTCTCCAAACACCGTGTTTCAGTTGCTTTCAAACCCCAGAACACGCTACGCCAGAAATGAGTTCACCCTAAGGACCGGGTTCCTCGACACAAACAGAGTAACGTAGTGTATGCTGTTAGGTGCCGGGAGGATTGTCGGGAACTGTACATCGGGGAAACTAAACAGCCACTGGCAAAACGGATGGCCCAACATAGAAGATCGACCTCTTCTGGCCAGAACTCTGTGGTTTACACCCACCTGCAAGCCAGTGGCCACTCATTTAAAACTACAATGACTATGCTTGCGCTTTTTTGCGCAAGGGACTTTTGCCTCTCGATCCCCCGCTCCCCTGTTGTGAGCCAATTAGTACCCATTATCATGGTAATGACCCACAGCCTGTCTACACACAAACACCTCTCATCCCCCTCTGCCCAAATTCTACAGACAGGCCTGAGTGAGCTAGTTTCAAGAAACATCTTAGTCCTCAGTCCTAGAACTGCACTGAGAATGATGTAGTGGTGATATATATATATATATATATACTTTTAGGTGTCCCCACTTGATAAATAATATACAGTTATATTAATATAAGTGGATGTACCTTCAAGCTACTCCATTTGTACATCTTTACTGAAACTTAAAGTATTTTTTACAGAAAATGTATGATTTTTGTGTTTAAAAATGTTTACAAATTATTTTTTAAAGCAAAATTGAAACAGAAATTCCTTTGTGTGGCCAAATCCACCTGATGAAATTTACTACCTTAAGTTTGATGTCAAAATCATAATCGCAGATCCAAAGCCATGTACAGCAAGAACCTCAAGGTTAACAACAAAAGATAAAATGTGACTTTAAATGGTTTTCACTGCTGAATAAATTTAGATTTACTGCAGCAATTATTTCACATGTTATGACACAAATTCCACACTTTCGCATTGTTCTGGTGCCTTACAAGTTGTTATGATGGTTTCATTAGCCAAGTTTTAATATTAAAATGCTTTATGAATACATTGAAATGCTTTAACAGCAACCATTTTTTCATGCTATGACAGGACTTTAAATGATCTTAGTTTTATGCAAGTTGCTTGTTTTATTTCAGAATAAAGTTTACATTTTTGATTGCCTTACTTTTTTCATGATGTAGTTTGTTCGTTTATTAGGATTTTAACGTCATGTTTTACACTTTCTGTTGCATTCATGACAGGAAACGGTAGTTTATCTTTACACAAGGTTCATTAGTTCACAAGGCTTAATCAAACACAGTCATGGACAATTTAGTATCTCCAATTGACCTCACTTGCATGTTTTTGGACTGTGGGAGGAAATCGGAGCTCCCGGAGTAAACCCACGCAGACACGGGGAGAACATGCAAACTCATGATGTAGTAATATTATAACACATACTTGCCACTGGTGTGGCATAATTTCATTCTACTACTGCTACTTTAATCAATAAAGTGTGTGAATGCAAGAGAATCCAGGCCTGCTTCATAAAAAACAGAGTTTGATTGGGTTTCAAATAGAATAGAATGTGTAGCAAAAACATCTTGTATACAAATAAACGAAATCCCAAGATGCATTAGAGTACAAACAATGCACAGAATAAGTTTAGATACTAAACTTATAAATTTGAAATGGCTAAGGTTGTTCCTTATGTGTGTATTTTTTCATAAATTAGTCGTTGCACTAAATGACATTTTTGTGCACTTGTTTTGTGTCAACAACACTAAGATTATCAAATAAGCAAAATGCTGAGAAAAAAAACACATATTTACATAGGTGACACATTTGTGCACAATATTGTGTGTGTGTATACATACATACATACATACATACATGTATATATGAATACTATTTGAAAACTACTATAAATGAAACTATGTTTCACCATGTTTGACCATGCTGGCTATAGCTAGAGACAGAATCATAGATTAGTTGGGGGTGGGTTGAATAGTGTGTTACCTGCAAGCATATGCATGACAAAAGAGGACTGATAGTGCTCTAATGGTTATGTAGAAGGAGGGGGGATTGTCCTCAGGATCTAAGATTTTCAGTCAAGCTAGTGTTAATGATGAAGATGTGCAGATTCTTGACAAGGAGGAACGCTGGTTTGAACGTGGAGTCAAAGAGGCCATTTACGTGAAGAGGAAACGACCATCTCTGAACCGGGGAGGGGGCCTGAGAGTACATCTCTCACCATCATACAACTCCGTAATTAGAGCTTTACCCCAATCATGTGTGAAAGACACACATGACCATTGTAATTAATGGTCATTGTGAATTTCATATGGACCTGATCACCAGTTCCATTGCTACGCAATGGGCAGTGATCGGTCGTTATGCGAATCAACTGCATATAAGGTCGGGGGTATTCAACACCAGCTCAGACTGAAGAAGTCATTCAGATTGAGTGACGAAACGTTTCTCTACAACAAACTTGTGTCCAGATGAACTTATTCAACATTGTGGATTCCCCCACAAACACTATTACACTATTTCTTGGGCGAAACACCCGCTTAATGATTAGGATTAGTGTTTATATTAATCTGGACATTTCCATGTATAGTACATGACTTCAAATAGTGTTCAACCAAGTTTGTGCTTTGTCTTTTTAGTGTCGTATTAATATGGAATGCTGTGAGGTGGTCACAGGTGCGTTTATCAGAGATTTTACAACAGCTTCAAGTGCGGCTCAGCCAATCAGATTTTAGGACCGGAACTATCTGTTTTATAAGAATCAATGTCACACTAATCATCAATACACTTAATGAGTGCTGACTATTTTTTCATTGTACAAAAATACTATAAAAACTCGACTTTAATAGTATTACGTATTAAACTAGATGGAGACTAGTTGAAGTATATTTAATTCAACTCAAGTATACTTCAGTGTGTGTGTTTAACTCCATGTTCCACACATTCACACACACACTTAAAGTGAAACAAAAAGCAGGGACGTCTGTCTTCCCTGGGTTATATGTGAATCAGTGGGTGAAAGAACAGGTACAGGAACTACCTCTACCCAAGGCTAAATACAAGCACTGAAGTAAAAAAGTAAAGATACGTGTTTTTCATCGGACAGCGACGATATGCAAATCACCCATGCTGAGATGCACCCCCAAATCATAACAGATGCTTGTTTGTTTTTTTTTTTTTTTTTTTTTTTTTTTTTTTTTTACAGTTTTTCATTAATAACAGTTTGGATGGAATGTGGCGAAACAGTGGAGAGCTACTGTGTCCCAAATACCATCATAAATGCTGAATAGTGTTTAATATCAGGTTTTGACCAATAGCAAAGCTACTATTTTAAGTACACTGTATAGGATTGTGTATGTGAGTTGAGACAAGCAGAGCCATTCAGTTTGCCGTCTAAACAGTCTCCTCTCTCCTCCATCCGGATTAGCCACTTTTATTATACCAATGCATTTCATGTTGAGTTATTATTAGTGATGATGTTTGACATTGAATCTGAACTGATGAATCATGGGTAACCTGAACCTATTTGACCTGTCATTAATGGAACCAAAGTGGAAACCATCACCTTAAAAATCCTAATAAACAAACAACAAACTGAACACGTACATCATTTAAACATGGATCGGATGCATTTTTCACCTGCATGAGTCGAGTTCATACACCGGCGGGCACTGTATACGGAGGGCCACACCCCCATCAGCATTATTCCTCAGACCTGTGCAGGCGGCATCAGTCAGCCAGCAGGGGCCGCAGTCTCACCAGTTATGAGGAACTAAGATCCGACTTTCTTACCCTCTAACCCTGAACAACAAGCCGATCGTTGTTCATGCCGCCGCCCAGCCCAGTCGGAAAGGCAGAGCTGAGATTCAATATGATGTATTTGAAACCCCGACTCTGGTGCTCTAGTACAGTGTTTCTCAACCTTTTTTCAGTCACGGCACCCTTTAAAAGTTTTCAAAATCTTGGGTCACCCTAGTGTGCTACACCCCCCTCCCCTTGGTGAAGCAGCGCTCGGTTGCGTGTCCCGGGCACGTCTTGTAACACGCCCCCCTCCCCTTGCTGGACAGCTTCCGATACACCCTCCTCCCCTTGGTGAGAGACTCAATTCCTTTTGTTTAGTTTAAATGAGTCTTTAAATAGAATCGGATTCAAACTATTCATCACTATAGGCAACGGACGCAACCCGCGTGTGGGACAAGTTTTGCTGTTTGATGCGGCTAATTATCTACATTTTCATGATAAGTTGACTCTTTTTGTATTTTACATGTATTTCATAATATTTATTAATTAAATTCTATTTATTTAAATAACGTCCGAATATTTTTCATGGCACCCCAGGGTGCCACGCCACCCCGGTTGAGAATGGCTGCACTAATGTACTTTATCGCTGTGCCACCTGAGCAGCGGATTTTTCCTTTTTTATTGGTGTAAGATGAACCTAATTCGCCAATTAGCTTCACCAGAAGCTGATCTTCCTTTTTTTTGAGTGTCAATAATTGTGAAGAACTTGGTGTGTAAAAGAAGAAACTGTACACTGATTTACACTAAATACTTTTATTTATAACATGAACATTTTTACAGTAGATTCATTATATTTTACTTTTACTACAGTATAATAAACATTTTAAACTTGTTTATTCAGAAAATATTTACATTAAAGTTTGTATCTTTATTCAGCCTGCTGTGAAAATTGTCAGAAGTTTATTTTATTGCTGAGGACACAAAACTTTTATAATAATTTAAACCCTGAAATATTATTATCAATTATATACAATAAAACATGATTAAATGAATGATACTAATGATAATAAGTTTGCATACAATTAAAAACATCAAACAGAATCAGTTTCCTCAGTTATAATCTACAGGATTATTTATTTATTAGTACATTATTTGTATTAATTTCAATATTATTTATTTTAAATGGATTAAATCTGGTTTTGTTGTGTAACAATAATAAGTGAAAGAAATAATCAGTGGATTAAACTGTGTATTTTTTGTTATGAAATAATGAATAATTATAACAAATATTAAATTAAATATTAAAATATATAATTTACATTTTCTGTATTTTACACTTTTGTTGTGCAGCTCTGAGTTATTTCATTTTAAATTTAATTAAAAGCATCTATAACATTCTGCTTTTACCACTGGCTTCAACTCCTACAGCTACTTCCACACATGAAATCAGATTCCACCCTAATCATTTTCCTGAACCATAGTGACATCAGCCCAATTAGTCCCAGACCATTTCCGAGTGTCACATATCCCAATGCTACGGCTACACCTACTGCTGCTACAGCTAGAACACCAGCTCCAATGTAAAACAGTGTTCTGTGTTTCTCCCAGAATTCCTCCCAGGTCAAGCTTTGTGCTTCCTCATACACCTCATTAGTGTAGAATCCTTTATTCCACTGCACTCTGATGTCAAACTGTAGTAGAGACTTAGCCACCTGCTGTCTGTTCTGTGGTTCTGCTTTGGTAAAGATCTGATTATCTTTATTCTGCTGCACCATCCTGTCTATCTTCTGCAGAAGTTCAGTGACCTGCTGTCTGTTCTGTGGTTCTGCATTATTAAAGAGCTGAAATCTTCCTCCACACTGATCTAAAACCCTTCTTAGATGTTCATTCCTGCTTATTTCCTGATGTATTATTTCCTCTTTTACACCCTCAGCGTGAGTAAACAAAATGATCACATGATCTGTAACCTTCTCACCAAAAAACTCCCGTAAGCATCTAATTATTTCTTCTTCCTGTTCTGTAATTCTATCAAACTTGAAAACCAGAATGAAAGCATGAACTCCTGGTCGTGAGTGATAAACAGTCCTGCCCAACTCCCTTGCTAACTGATCTCGTGGCAGTTTTGTATCAAAGAATCCTGGTGTATCAACCACATGCATGAACTTTTCTCCTACCCGAGTCCCTACATATTCACTGTGGTGTGTTACAGAGCTTAAAGATCGTTCTGTTGTGAATACATTTCTTCCCAGGATGGTGTTTCCTGTTGCGCTCTTCCCAGCACCAGTCTTCCCCAGCAGCACGATCCTCCGTTCCTCCTGGTTCATTTCAGCAGATCTGATCTCTGTTTCAAATTAACACATATAATTAGGGTTCTGTTCACAAGAAAAATGTGCTTAATTTCACAGACCTTGATTTTTCAAAAATCACAGATTTCATTACATGACACACATACATGACATAAATTAATGGATAGAATAAATGGAAGCACAGCACAGCTACATTAATAGATGAAATACTTGTCCGGGTTTTTACACACATTTTCACTAACTGATTTCGAGTGTAACCGAGCAACTTTACTGAGTTTATGAACAAAAAAAAAAACTTTTAACTATGGAGAGCATAATACTTTAGTGGCTTGTTCTTTCAGACTACACAGAGATGATCATGTGCGTAGAGAAGCACACATTTACATTGACTACAGAAATGCTCTCAGTACATAAACACACATCAAACACTGTTAGCACATGACAGTACAGAAACGTCTCTTACACTAACGTCATTACTGTATGATAGGACGCCTCAAAATGATTTGGATTGTCAATCTGACCCCTTCCTCTCTGTATTAGACTGAATATGTAAGAGTTAAAAATTACTCACTGTTACTCTTGATGACGTATCTGTTGCTCTACACAGATTTCTGCACGTCCTCCTTTTATAATTTTAGTTTTACTGCTTTCCCTGTTTTTCTCCTAAAGAAAAGTTATTATTATTATTAGTGTGATTGCTGTAGGCAAGCACACTATTGTTATCCGAAAGTCATATTATTAGTGTGATTGCTGTAGGCAAGCACACTATTGTTATCCGTTAGTCATATTATTAGTGTGATTGCAGAATGCAAGCACACTATTGTTATTGTTATTTTCGTTTTCAATATATTATTGCCATTCCGCCCGTTTTTTGTCTCCCTTTCTTCGTCCGCAATTTTCGAGATATCGACCCCGTTCCAGTGCCAAATCGTCCGGCCCATACGGGAATGGACTGCTTGTATACAGCTTTTGGATCGAACCAACACTGTGGGCACAGTGCCCGTTTTAAGGTACCCGTTTTGCCCCATTGACTCCCATTCATTTTGAAATGAATTTCGAGCTCTAAATCGTAAAGCTCCCTGATGTAACCCCGACTTGGGTACAGCCTGGGGATTCGAACCCACGCCCACCTGCCACGCCCGGTTTTTGGTCCCATTCACTTCCATTCATTTTTTGAAAGTTCGAGATATCAACGCCGTTCCAACTCTAAATCGTAAAGCCCCCTGATGTAACCCCGACTTGGGTACAGCCTGGGGATTCGAACCCACACCCACCTGCCACGCCCGGTTTTTGGTCCCATTCACTTCCATTCATTTTTTGAAAGTTCGAGATATAAACGCCGTTCCAACTATAAATCGTAAAGCCCACTGATGTAACCTCGACTCAGGTACAGCATGGGGATTCGAACCCATGCCCACCTGCCACGCCCGGTTTTCGGCTCCATTCACTTCCATTCATTTTTTGAAAGTTCGAGATATCGACGCCGTTCCAATTTTAAATCGTAAAGCCCACTGATGACACCCCAACTTGGATAAAGCATTGGGTTACGCGCGCCCGCCCGACCGGCACACGGCAATCACACTCGCATTTTCTCCGGAAATGCACATCTCTAGTTATTAGTGTGATTGCAGAATGCAAGCACACTATTGTTATTGTTATTTTCGTTTTCAATATATTATTATTATTCTGCCCGTTTTTTGTCCGTGCTTCTTCTCCCGCAGTTTTCGAGATATCGACCCCGTTCCAGCGCCAAATCGTCCGGCCCATACGGGAATAGAGCGCTTGTATACAACTTTTTGATCGAACCAACACTGTGGGCACAGTGCCCGTTTTAAGGTGCCCGTTTTTCCCCATTGACTCCCGTTCATTTTGAAATGAATTTCGAGCTATCAACGCCGTTCCAACCCTTGATCGACCGGGTCATTAATTAGCGCCCAAATCCAAAAAATCATCCGGATACGCCCATCCGTGTGGCATTTATGCCCGTTTTTGCCCGAATTTTTGGACAAAAATCTTGACACCTTTGGCTTTCCACAGAACGTCAACGTGATGACGTAGACGGCATCTTCAGGCCGTTCTGAGAATAGAAAATGGCGGCCGCCAAAAAATCTGACTTATTTTGGTCTGTAACTAAAGTATTAGTGATTTTTAAGATGAAAACGCTGCACAGAATGAAATTATAGTGCAGTTAGACTTTGCAGTGAGCGTCATATCGTTCGCGCTGCAACAGAAACAAAGATATTTATATCCGTTAGCTTCAAGGCTAACGGATGCATTGAAATCAATGGGAATTGCTAAATGCTAAAAGAGGGACCGAAGTCTGAGTGCACTATGCCTGAAATCTGTAAATGAGACACAGCCGATCATAGATTGCACAATACCATGGCCCCTACAGTGATAATCACATGTAAATGAATGAGTACTGATTTGTAAGCAGTACAAACGTGCAGAAATGCATTTTTTTACAGGTTTGGCTTTTCAAACACCCAGAGTGAACTTGTGCTCACACCACAGCTTGTGCACAGATACACTGGCCTGTCTGGGAGAAAGTATTCACACCCCACGCACCGCACCACTTCTAAACGCATGCGCGCCCCCGACCTGCGCACGCCCGCCGACCGGCACACTGCAATCACACTCGCATTTTCTCCGGAAATGCACTCTCTAGTTATTATTATTATTATTATTCTGCCCGTTTTTTGTCCGGCTTTCTTCGTCCGCAGTTTTCGAGATATCGACCCCGTTCCAGCGCCAAATCGTCCGGCCCATACGGGAATCAACTGCTTGTATACAGGTTTTCGATCCGCCCGCCCGTTCGCCCGCCACGCCCGCTTTTGTAGCGTTTTTTGGTCCCATTGACTTCCATTCATTTCTTTAGAATGGCATTTTCCTATACCCTCCCTCGACTCAAATCGAGAGCTAGGATTTAAAGATAAAGTATTTACCCCCCATACCCCAAACGCACACTGTACCTCTTCTATACAGCATTTAGATATGCTCACTTCCCACTGATGTAACCCCACTCACATACAGCATTTAGATACGCTCACTTCCCACTGAGCATTGGGATTCGAACCCACACCCACCTGCCACGCCCGGTTTTTGGTCCCATTCACTTCCATTCATTTTTTTAAAGTTCGAGATATCAACGCCGTTCCAACTCTAAATCGTAAAGCCCCCTGATGTAACCCCGACTTGGGTACAGCCTGGGGATTCGAACCCACACCCACCTGCCACGCCCGGTTTTTGGTCCTATTCACTTCCATTCATTTTTTGAAAGTTCGAGATATCAACGCCGTTCCAACTCTAAATCGTAAAGCCCCCTGATGTAACCCCGACTTGGGTACAGCCTGGGGATTCGAACCCACACCCACCTGCCACGCCCGGTTTTTGTCCCCATTCACTTCCATTCATTTATTGAAAGTTTGAGATATCAACGCCGTTCCAACTCTAAATCGTAAAGCCCCCTGATGTAACCCCGACTCAGGTACAGCATGGGGATTCGAACCCACGCCCACCTGCCACGCCCGGTTTTTGGTCCCATTCACTTCCATTCATTTTTTGAAAGTTCGAGATATCAACGCCGTTCCAACTCTAAATCGTAAAGCTTACTGATGTAACCCCGACTCAGGTACTACATGGGGATTCGAACCCACACCCACCTGCCACGCCCGGTTTTTGTCCCCATTCACTTCCATTCATTTTTTGAAAGTTTGAGATATCAACGCCGTTCCAACTCTATATCGTAAAGCCCCCTGATGTAACCCCGACTCAGGTACAGCATGGGGATTCGAACCCACACCCACCTGCCACGCCCGGTTTTTGTCCCCATTCACTTCCATTCATTTTTTGAAAGTTCGAGATATCAACGCCGTTCCAACTCTAAATCGTAAAGCCCACTGATGTAACCCCGACTTGGGAACAGCCTGGGGATTCGAACCCACGCCCACCTGCCACGCCCGGTTTTTGGTCCCATTCACTTCCATTCATTTTTTGAAAGTTCGAGATATCAACGCCGTTCCAACTCTAAATCGTAAAGCTTACTGATGTAACCCCGACTCAGGTACTACATGGGGATTCGAACCCACACCCACCTGCCACGCCCGGTTTTTGTCCCCATTCACTTCCATTCATTTTTTGAAAGTTTGAGATATCAACGCCGTTCCAACTCTATATCGTAAAGCCCCCTGATGTAACCCCGACTCAGGTACAGCATGGGGATTCGAACCCACACCCACCTGCCACGCCCGGTTTTTGTCCCCATTCACTTCCATTCATTTTTTGAAAGTTCGAGATATCAACGCCGTTCCAACTCTAAATTGAAAAGCCCCCTGATGTAACCCCGACTCAGATACAGCATGGGGATTCGAACCCACACCCACCTGCCACGCCCGGTTTTTGGTCCCATTCACTTCCATTCATTTTTTGAAAGTTTGAGATATCGACGCCGTTCCAACTCTATATCGTAAAGCTCACTGATGTAACCCCGACTCAGGTACAGCATGGGGATTCGAACCCACACCCACCTGCCACGCCCGGTTTTTGGTCCCATTCACTTCCATTCATTTTTTGAAAGTTCGAGATATCAACGCCGTTCCAACTCTAAATCGTAAAGCCCCCTGATGTAACCCCGACTTGGGTACAGCATGGGGATTCGAACCCACACCCACCTGCCACGCCCGGTTTTTGGTCCCATTCACTTCCATTCATTTTTTTAAAGTTCGAGATATCAACGCCGTTCCAACTCTAAATCGTAAAGCCCCCTGATGTAACCCCGACTTGGGTACAGCCTGGGGATTCGAACCCACACCCACCTGCCACGCCCGGTTTTTGGTCCCATTCACTTCCATTCATTTTTTTAAAGTTCGAGATATCAACGCCGTTCCAACTCTAAATCGTAAAGCTCCCTGATGTAACCCCGACTTGGGTACAGCCTGGGGATTCGAACCCACGCCCACCTGCCACGCCCGGTTTTTGGTCCCATTCACTTCCATTCATTTTTTGAAAGTTCGAGATATCAACGCCGTTCCAACTCTAAATCGTAAAGCTTACTGATGTAACCCCGACTCAGGTACTACATGGGGATTCGAACCCACACCCACCTGCCACGCCCGGTTTTTGTCCCCATTCACTTCCATTCATTTTTTGAAAGTTTGAGATATCAACGCCGTTCCAACTCTATATCGTAAAGCCCCCTGATGTAACCCCGACTCAGGTACAGCATGGGGATTCGAACCCACACCCACCTGCCACGCCCGGTTTTTGTCCCCATTCACTTCCATTCATTTTTTGAAAGTTCGAGATATCAACGCCGTTCCAACTCTAAATCGTAAAGCCCACTGATGTAACCCCGACTTGGGAACAGCCTGGGGATTCGAACCCACGCCCACCTGCCACGCCCGGTTTTTGGTCCCATTCACTTCCATTCATTTTTTGAAAGTTCGAGATATCAACGCCGTTCCAACTCTAAATCGTAAAGCTTACTGATGTAACCCCGACTCAGGTACTACATGGGGATTCGAACCCACACCCACCTGCCACGCCCGGTTTTTGTCCCCATTCACTTCCATTCATTTTTTGAAAGTTTGAGATATCAACGCCGTTCCAACTCTATATCGTAAAGCCCCCTGATGTAACCCCGACTCAGGTACAGCATGGGGATTCGAACCCACACCCACCTGCCACGCCCGGTTTTTGTCCCCATTCACTTCCATTCATTTTTTGAAAGTTCGAGATATCGACGCCGTTCCAACTCTAAATCGTAAAGCTCCCTGATGTAACCCCGACTTGGGTACAGCCTGGGGATTCGAACCCACGCCCACCTGCCACGCCCGTTTTTTGTCCCCATTCACTTCCATTCATTTTTTGAAAGTTCGAGATATCAACGCCGTTCCAACTCTATATCGTAAAGCCCACTGATGACTCTCCGAGTTGGATAGAGCATTGATATACGCGCGCCCGCCCGATCGGCACACGGCAATCACACTCGCATTTTCTGCAGGAAATGCACATCTCTAGTTATTATTATTATTATTCTGCCCGTTTTTTGTCCGGCTTTCTTCGTCCGCAGTTTTCGAGATATCGACCCCGTTCCAACGCCAAATCGTCCGGCCCATACGGGAATCAACTGCTTGTATACAGGTTTTCGATCCGCCCGCTTGTTCACCCGCCACGCCCGTTTTTCCGGAAATTTTGTCCCATTCACTTCCATTCATTTTTGAAAAAATTTTGAGATATCGACGCCGTTCCAACTATATATCGTCCGGCCCGTTATTGAAATAACTTCTTGTTTTTTGCTTTTCAAACCGCCCGCCCGTTCACCCGCCACGCCCGTTTTTTTACCGTTTTTTGGTCCCATTTACTTCCATTCATTTTTTCTGAATGGTTGTTGAATGGTTACTTCTACAACCTTTATTTAACCTATAAGAGTCCCATTCACTTCCATTCATTTTTTGAAAGTTTGAGATATCGACGCCGTTCCAACTCTATATCGTAAAGCCCCCTGATGTAACCCCGACTCAGGTACAGCATGGGGATTCGAACCCACGCCCACCTGCCACGCCCGGTTTTTATCCCCATTCACTTCCATTCATTTTTTGAAAGTTTGAGATATCAACGCCGTTCCAACTCTATATCGTAAAGCTCACTGATGTAACCCCGACTCAGATACAGCATAGGGATTCGAACCCACGCCCACCTGCCACGCCCGGTTTTTGTCCCCATTCACTTCCATTCATTTTTTGAAAGTTCGAGATATCAACGCCGTTCCAACTCTATATCGTAAAGCTCACTGATGTAACCCCGACTCAGATACAGCATGGGGATTCGAACCCACGCCCACCTGCCACGCCCGGTTTTTGGTCCCATTCACTTCCATTCATTTTTTGAAAGTTCGAGATATCAACGCCGTTCCAACTCTATATCGTAAAGCTCACTGATGTAACCCCGACTCAGATACAGCATGGGGATTCGAAACCACGCCCACCTGCCACGCCCGGTTTTTGGTCCCATTCACTTCCATTCATTTTTTGAAAGTTCGAGATATCAACGCCGTTCCAACTCTAAATCGTAAAGCCCACTGATGACACCCTGACTTGGGTACAGCATGGGGATTCGAACCAACACCCACCTGCCACGCCCGGTTTTTGTCCCCATTCCCTTCTATTCATTTTTTTAAAGTTTGAGATATCAACGCCGTTCCAACTCTAAATCGTTAAGCCCCCTGATGTAACCCCGACTCAGATACAGCATGGGGATTCGAAACCACACCCACCTGCCACGCCCGGTTTTTGGTCCCATTCACTTCCATTCATTTTTTGAAAGTTCGAGATATCAACGCCGTTCCAACTCTATATCGTAAAGCTCACTGATGTAACCCCGACTCAGATACAGCATGGGGATTCGAACCCACGCCCACCTGCCACGCCCGGTTTTTGTCCCCATTCACTTCCATTCACTTTTTGAAAGTTTGAGATATCAACGCCGTTCCAACTCTATATCGTAAAGCTCACTGATGTAACCCCGACTCAGATACAGCATGGGGATTCGAACCCACGCCCACCTGCCACGCCCGGTTTTTGTCCCCATTCACTTCCATTCACTTTTTGAAAGTTTGAGATATCAACGCCGTTCCAACTCTATATCGTAAAGCTTACTGATGTAACCCCGACTCAGGTACAGCATGGGGATTCGAACCCACGCCCACCCGCCACGCCCGGTTTTTGTCCCCATTCACTTCCATTCACTTTTTGAAAGTTTGAGATATCAACGCCGTTCCAACTCTATATCGTAAAGCTCACTGATGTAACCCCGACTCAGATACAGCATGGGGATTCGAACCCACGCCCACCTGCCACGCCCGGTTTTTGTCCCCATTCACTTCCATTCATTTTTTGAAAGTTCGAGATATCAACGCCGTTCCAACTCTATATCGTAAAGCCCCCTGATGTAACCCCGACTCAGATACAGCATGGGGATTCGAACCGACACCCACCTGCCACGCCCGGTTTTTGTCCCTATTCACTTCCATTCATTTGTTGAAAGTTTGAGATATCAACGCCGTTCCAACTCTATATCGTAAAGCTCACTGATGTAACCCCGACTCAGATACAGCATGGGGATTCGAACCCACATCCACCTGCCACGCCCGGTTTTTGTCCCCATTCACTTCCATTCATTTTTTGAAAGTTCGAGATATTGACGCCGTTCCAACTCTATATCGTAAAGCTCACTGATGTAACCCCGACTCAGGTACAGCATGGGGATTCGAACCCACATCCACCTGCCACGCCCGGTTTTTGTCCCCATTCACTTCCATTCATTTTTTGAAAGTTCGAGATATTGACGCCGTTCCAACTCTATATCGTAAAGCTCACTGATGTAACCCCGACTCAGATACAGCATGGGGATTCGAACCCACATCCACCTGCCACGCCCGGTTTTTGTCCCCATTCACTTCCATTCATTTTTTGAAAGATCGAGATATTGACGCCGTTCCAACTCTATATCGTAAAGCTCACTGATGTAACCCCGACTCAGATACAGCATGGGGATTCGAACCCACGCCCACCTGCCACGCCCGGTTTTTGGTCCCATTCACTTCCATTCATTTTTTGAAAGTTTGA
The DNA here is from genome assembly GCF_030014385.1 of Trichomycterus rosablanca. Taxonomy (NCBI): domain Eukaryota; kingdom Metazoa; phylum Chordata; class Actinopteri; order Siluriformes; family Trichomycteridae; genus Trichomycterus; species Trichomycterus rosablanca. The sequence goes on from NC_085989.1 coordinate 60,093,695, forward strand.
GATATCGACGCCGTTCCAACTCTATATCGTAAAGCCCCCTGATGTAACCCCGACTCAGATACAGCATGGGGATTCGAACCCACACCCACCTGCCACGCCCGATTTTCGGCTCCATTCACTTCAATTCATTTTTTTAAAGTTTGAGATATCGACGCCGTTCCAACTCTAAATCGTAAAGCCCACTGATGTAACCCCGACTCAGGTACAGCATGGGGATTCGAACCCACACCCACCTGCCACGCCCGGTTTTTGGTCCCATTCACTTCCATTCATTTTTTGAAAGTTTGAGATATCAACGCCGTTCCAACTCTAAATCGTCCGGCCCGTTATTGACGTCAATTCTTGAAGAAAGGTTTTCGATCCGCCCGCCCATTCACCCACCACGCCCGCTTTTCTACCGATTTTTGTCCCATTGACTTCCATTCATTTTTTTGAATGGTTGTTTAATGGTTATTTCTACAACCTTTATTTTACCTATAAGAGCCCCATTCACTTCCATTCATTTTTTGAAAGTTCGAGATATCAACACCGTTCCAACTCTATATCGTAAAGCTCACTGATGTAACCCCGACTCAGATACAGCATGGGGATTCGAACCCACGCCCACCTGCCACGCCCGGTTTTTGTCCCCATTCACTTCCATTCATTTTTTGAAAGTTCGAGATATCAACGCCGTTCCAACTCTAAATCGTAAAGCTCACTGATGTAACCCCGACTCAGGTACAGCATGGGGATTCGAACCCACACCCACCTGCCACGCCCGGTTTTTGGTCCCATTCACTTCCATTCATTTTTTGAAAGTTTGAGATATCAACGCCGTTCCAACTCTATATCGTAAAGCCCCCTGATGTAACCCCGACTCAGGTACAGCATGGGGATTCGAACCCACACCCACCTGCCACGCCCGGTTTTTGTCCCCATTCACTTCCATTCATTTTTTGAAAGTTCGAGATATCGACGCCGTTCCAACTCTAAATCGTAAAGCTCCCTGATGTAACCCCGACTTGGGTACAGCCTGGGGATTCGAACCCACGCCCACCTGCCACGCCCGGTTTTTGGTCCCATTCACTTCCATTCATTTTTTGAAAGTTCGAGATATCAACGCCGTTCCAACTCTAAATCGTAAAGCCCACTGATGTAACCCCGACTTGGGAACAGCCTGGGGATTCGAACCCACGCCCACCTGCCACGCCCGGTTTTTGGTCCCATTCACTTCCATTCATTTTTTGAAAGTTCGAGATATCAACGCCGTTCCAACTCTAAATCGTAAAGCCCACTGATGTAACCCCGACTTGGGTACAGCCTGGGGAATCGAACCCACACCCACCCGCCACGCCCGGTTTTTATCCCCATTCACTTCCATTCATTTTTTGAAAGTTTGAGATATCAACGCCGTTCCAACTCTATATCATAAAGCTCACTGATGTAACCCCGACTCAGGTACAGCATGGGGATTCGAACCCACACCCACCTGCCACGCCCGGTTTTTATCCCCATTCACTTCCATTCATTTTTTGAAAGTTTGAGATATCAACGCCGTTCCAACTCTATATCATAAAGCTCACTGATGTAACCCCGACTCAGGTACAGCATGGGGATTCGAACCCACGCCCACCTGCCACGCCCGGTTTTTGTCCCCATTCACTTCCATTCATTTTTTGAAAGTTCGAGATATCAACGCCGTTCCAACTCTATATCGTAAAGCTCACTGATGTAACCCCGACTCAGATACAGCATAGGGATTCGAACCCACGCCCACCTGCCACGCCCGGTTTTTGTCCCCATTCACTTCCATTCATTTTTTGAAAGTTCGAGATATCAACGCCGTTCCAACTCTATATCGTAAAGCTCACTGATGTAACCCCGACTCAGATACAGCATGGGGATTCGAACCCACGCCCACCTGCCACGCCCGGTTTTTGGTCCCATTCACTTCCATTCATTTTTTGAAAGTTCGAGATATCAACGCCGTTCCAACTCTATATCGTAAAGCTCACTGATGTAACCCCGACTCAGATACAGCATGGGGATTCGAAACCACGCCCACCTGCCACGCCCGGTTTTTGGTCCCATTCACTTCCATTCATTTTTTGAAAGTTCGAGATATCAACGCCGTTCCAACTCTAAATCGTAAAGCCCACTGATGACACCCTGACTTGGGTACAGCATGGGGATTCGAACCAACACCCACCTGCCACGCCCGGTTTTTGTCCCCATTCCCTTCTATTCATTTTTTTAAAGTTTGAGATATCAACGCCGTTCCAACTCTAAATCGTTAAGCCCCCTGATGTAACCCCGACTCAGATACAGCATGGGGATTCGAAACCACACCCACCTGCCACGCCCGGTTTTTGGTCCCATTCACTTCCATTCATTTTTTGAAAGTTCGAGATATCAACGCCGTTCCAACTCTATATCGTAAAGCTCACTGATGTAACCCCGACTCAGATACAGCATGGGGATTCGAACCCACGCCCACCTGCCACGCCCGGTTTTTGTCCCCATTCACTTCCATTCACTTTTTGAAAGTTTGAGATATCAACGCCGTTCCAACTCTATATCGTAAAGCTCACTGATGTAACCCCGACTCAGATACAGCATGGGGATTCGAACCCACGCCCACCTGCCACGCCCGGTTTTTGTCCCCATTCACTTCCATTCACTTTTTGAAAGTTTGAGATATCAACGCCGTTCCAACTCTATATCGTAAAGCTTACTGATGTAACCCCGACTCAGGTACAGCATGGGGATTCGAACCCACGCCCACCCGCCACGCCCGGTTTTTGTCCCCATTCACTTCCATTCACTTTTTGAAAGTTTGAGATATCAACGCCGTTCCAACTCTATATCGTAAAGCTCACTGATGTAACCCCGACTCAGATACAGCATGGGGATTCGAACCCACGCCCACCTGCCACACCCGGTTTTTGTCCCCATTCACTTCCATTCATTTTTTGAAAGTTTGAGATATAAACGCCGTTTCAACTATAAATCGTAAAGCCCACTGATGTAACCCCGACTCAGATACAGCATGGGGATTCGAACCCACGCCCACCTGCCACGCCCGGTTTTCGGCTCCATTCACTTCCATTCATTTTTTGAAAGTTTGAGATATCAACGCCGTTCCAATTTTAAATCGTAAAGCCCACTGATGACACACCAAACTTGGATAAAGCATTGGGTTACGCCCGCCGACCGGCACACGGCAATCACACTCGCATTTTCTCCGGAAATGCACTCTCTAGTTATTATTATTATTCCACTCGTTTTTTGTCTCCCTTTCTTCGTCCGCAGTTTTCGAGATATCGACCCCGTTCCAGCGCCAAATCGTCCGGCCCATACGGGAATGGACTGCTTGTATACAGCTTTTCGATTCGCCTGGCCGGTCGCCAGCCACGCCCGTTTTTCCGGAAAATTTTTCCCATAGACTCCCATTCATTTTTGAAAAAATGTTGAGATATCGACGCCGTTCCAACTCTAAATCGTCCGGCCCGTTTTTGACGTCACTTCTTGTTTTTTGCTTTTCGATCCGCTCGCCCGTTCACCCGCCACGCCCTCTTTTTTACCAGTTTTTGGTCCCATTGACTTCCATTCATTTTTTCTGAATGGTTGTTGAATGGTTATTTCTACAACCTTTATTTAACCTATAAGAGTCCCATTCACTTCCATTCATTTTTTGAAAGTTTGAGATATCAACGCCGTTCCAACTCTATATCGTAAAGCTCACTGATGTAACCCCGACTCAGATACAGCATGGGGATTCGAACCCACGCCCACCTGCCACGCCCGGTTTTTGTCCCCATTCACTTCCATTCACTTTTTGAAAGTTTGAGATATCAACGCCGTTCCAACTCTATATCGTAAAGCTCACTGATGTAACCCCGACTCAGATACAGCATGGGGATTCGAACCCACGCCCACCTGCCACGCCCGGTTTTTGTCCCCATTCACTTCCATTCACTTTTTGAAAGTTTGAGATATCAACGCCGTTCCAACTCTATATCGTAAAGCTCACTGATGTAACCCCGACTCAGATACAGCATGGGGATTCGAACCCACGCCCACCTGCCACGCCCGGTTTTTGTCCCCATTCACTTCCATTCACTTTTTGAAAGTTTGAGATATCAACGCCGTTCCAACTCTATATCGTAAAGCTTACTGATGTAACCCCGACTCAGGTACAGCATGGGGATTCGAACCCACGCCCACCCGCCACGCCCGGTTTTTGTCCCCATTCACTTCCATTCACTTTTTGAAAGTTTGAGATATCAACGCCGTTCCAACTCTATATCGTAAAGCTCACTGATGTAACCCCGACTCAGATACAGCATGGGGATTCGAACCCACGCCCACCTGCCACGCCCGGTTTTTGTCCCCATTCACTTCCATTCATTTTTTGAAAGTTCGAGATATCAACGCCGTTCCAACTCTATATCGTAAAGCCCCCTGATGTAACCCCGACTCAGATACAGCATGGGGATTCGAACCGACGCCCACCTGCCACGCCCGGTTTTTGTCCCTATTCACTTCCATTCATTTGTTGAAAGTTTGAGATATCAACGCCGTTCCAACTCTATATCGTAAAGCTCACTGATGTAACCCCGACTCAGATACAGCATGGGGATTCGAACCCACATCCACCTGCCACGCCCGGTTTTTGTCCCCATTCACTTCCATTCATTTTTTGAAAGTTCGAGATATTGACGCCGTTCCAACTCTATATCGTAAAGCTCACTGATGTAACCCCGACTCAGGTACAGCATGGGGATTCGAACCCACATCCACCTGCCACGCCCGGTTTTTGTCCCCATTCACTTCCATTCATTTTTTGAAAGTTCGAGATATTGACGCCGTTCCAACTCTATATCGTAAAGCTCACTGATGTAACCCCGACTCAGATACAGCATGGGGATTCGAACCCACGCCCACCTGCCACGCCCGGTTTTTGTCCCCATTCACTTCCATTCATTTTTTGAAAGTTCGAGATATTGACGCCGTTCCAACTCTATATCGTAAAGCTCACTGATGTAACCCCGACTCAGATACAGCATGGGGATTCGAACCCACATCCACCTGCCACGCCCGGTTTTTGTCCCCATTCACTTCCATTCATTTTTTGAAAGATCGAGATATTGACGCCGTTCCAACTCTATATCGTAAAGCTCACTGATGTAACCCCGACTCAGATACAGCATGGGGATTCGAACCCACGCCCACCTGCCACGCCCGGTTTTTGGTCCCATTCACTTCCATTCATTTTTTGAAAGTTTGAGATATCGACGCCGTTCCAACTCTATATCGTAAAGCCCCCTGATGTAACCCCGACTCAGATACAGCATGGGGATTCGAACCCACACCCACCTGCCACGCCCGATTTTCGGCTCCATTCACTTCAATTCATTTTTTTAAAGTTTGAGATATCGACGCCGTTCCAACTCTAAATCGTAAAGCCCACTGATGTAACCCCGACTCAGGTACAGCATGGGGATTCGAACCCACACCCACCTGCCACGCCCGGTTTTTGGTCCCATTCACTTCCATTCATTTTTTGAAAGTTTGAGATATCAACGCCGTTCCAACTCTAAATCGTCCGGCCCGTTATTGACGTCAATTCTTGAAGAAAGGTTTTCGATCCGCCCGCCCATTCACCCACCACGCCCGCTTTTCTACCGATTTTTGTCCCATTGACTTCCATTCATTTTTTTGAATGGTTGTTTAATGGTTATTTCTACAACCTTTATTTTACCTATAAGAGCCCCATTCACTTCCATTCATTTTTTGAAAGTTCGAGATATCAACACCGTTCCAACTCTATATCGTAAAGCTCACTGATGTAACCCCGACTCAGATACAGCATGGGGATTCAAACCCACGCCCACCTGCCACGCCCGGTTTTTGTCCCCATTCACTTCCATTCATTTTTTGAAAGTTCGAGATATCAACGCCGTTCCAACTCTAAATCGTAAAGCTCACTGATGTAACCCCGACTCAGGTACAGCATGGGGATTCGAACCCACACCCACCTGCCACGCCCGGTTTTTGGTCCCATTCACTTCCATTCATTTTTTGAAAGTTTGAGATATCAACGCCGTTCCAACTCTATATCGTAAAGCCCCCTGATGTAACCCCGACTCAGGTACAGCATGGGGATTCGAACCCACACCCACCTGCCACGCCCGGTTTTTGTCCCCATTCACTTCCATTCATTTTTTGAAAGTTCGAGATATCGACGCCGTTCCAACTCTAAATCGTAAAGCTCCCTGATGTAACCCCGACTTGGGTACAGCCTGGGGATTCGAACCCACGCCCACCTGCCACGCCCGGTTTTTGGTCCCATTCACTTCCATTCATTTTTTGAAAGTTCGAGATATCAACGCCGTTCCAACTCTAAATCGTAAAGCCCACTGATGTAACCCCGACTTGGGAACAGCCTGGGGATTCGAACCCACGCCCACCTGCCACGCCCGGTTTTTGGTCCCATTCACTTCCATTCATTTTTTGAAAGTTCGAGATATCAACGCCGTTCCAACTCTAAATCGTAAAGCCCACTGATGTAACCCCGACTTGGGTACAGCCTGGGGAATCGAACCCACACCCACCCGCCACGCCCGGTTTTGGTCCCCATTCACTTCCATTCATTTTTTGAAAGTTCGAGATATCAACGCCGTTCCAACTCTAAATTGTAAAGCCCCCTGATGTAACCCCGACTCAGATACAGCATGGGGATTCGAACCCACACCCACCTGCCACGCCCGGTTTTTGGTCCCATTCACTTCCATTCATTTTTTGAAAGTTCGAGATATAAACGCCGTTCCAACTATAAATCGTAAAGCCCACTGATGTAACCTCGACTCAGGTACAGCATGGGGATTCGAACCCATGCCCACCTGCCACGCCCGGTTTTCGGCTCCATTCACTTCCATTCATTTTTTGAAAGTTCGAGATATCGACGCCGTTCCAATTTTAAATCGTAAAGCCCACTGATGACACCCCAACTTGGATAAAGCATTGGGTTACGCGCGCCCGCCCGACCGGCACACGGCAATCACACTCGCATTTTCTCCGGAAATGCACACCTCTAGTTATTATTATTATTATTATTAATATTTATTATAAACTAAACCTCTTACACTGCTCCCTTACCTATAATGCATAAACATTTATCAAAAAATTACATATTAACACTTAACGACATACTAACATTAAAACTTTTAATTGGATAAGAAATAAAATTCATAATAATGTAAAGTTACAGATCATTCTCACAACTACAAGAAAAACAACATACAGATTTTGTGGTAAACGTTTTCAAAAGCACTTTTATAAAAGTGATTTCTCACAACATGGAAAGACATGAAAGTAAATTTAATAATTAAAACTATAATTTTTCTTAGGTTAAAACTTGTTATTTTTAGAAGCAGCATTTAGGCATTTTTCATAAATATAAACATCACACCTCATAAGCTTTTTATCATTAAAATTTAAATTTCTTCAATTCTACATGGAACTGTTGAGTGCAATCTCAAAATCCCAGTTTTACATTATAGGGGTGGTTTGTTATTGTCCGGCTAAACATCTGAACTAAATCTGATTTTATATTTAAATGCTGTACAGGAGCTTTTATTACGGGACCTGATGCTGAATATTTAAATTGATTTGAATAGATAATTCACTGTTTCAGTTTGTTCCAATGTTTTTATAAAGAAAGAATTTGCTGTTGATGTGAATTAAGGGGCCGGGAAAACCGGATCTGTGTTTAGACCGACTACTTACACCATTTATCTTATGACTGAACACAGTCCAAGCAGATGAGGTTTATTGTGTTGAGGCTTGAACCTACTTTCTAATTACTACTCCAGTGCCCTAACCAGTGAGTAACCACTGCATACAGGGTTTCTGGGTATCAAAACACTGTAACACATTAAATAAAAACACACAGATCACTAAATATATTACACTAAATAACAAATAAAACACAACAAATTAATCTCATTCACAAATATTATTTTACATATTTTCTTTATTACATTACATTGCCTGCCATCTCGGTTAAACCACAATGTTTGCAGTATATAATATTAAATCTGTAGGTAAGTTTAAATCATAAAAGGTGCTTGGAAAAAAGTGTTGAATGTTTTTGATGTCATGTTATAAACTATAGTTTAATTACTTAAATGTTATACATGTGACAGAATACACAAGCTTTTTCCAGGCAGTCGGTGGTTTGTAAGATCTATAAACACATTTTACAGAATAAAACTTAACCTGAATTTCAGATAGACTTTAATAAATAAATGTAATAAATGTTCAGGGTTGATAAATGTAATCTGTAGCTCTGAAATAGACAAATAATAATAAATTCCCTCCTTATTTCAGTAAATGAGGAGTAAAACACTCACCTTCAGTTCAGTTTGGTTTTAGTTCTCTCTCTTCCTCAGCTGTACTAAAGCAGATTATCAACACACAGCTTTAAATATTCAGCTCTAAACTCCACCTACCAGAAGTAGTCTCACTTTCAGTTTACAGCATTTATAATAAAACTCACATGCTGACACATGTTTACACATTTAGGTAATAAAGCTCCTGTGGTTTGTTACATGTTTGGTTTTTGGTTTGTTTCTGTGGAAACTGAAAGTAGTTGTAAGTAAAAGTTTGGACGCCTGGTCAATTCAATATTTTTTTTATATTTTTTAAGTGAAAATATTGCACATTTTATTGCACATTTAATCTCTGTTTATTTACTGATTTTAACATGTTAAAAAAATAAAATGTTAATTATTAAATGTGCATCATCTTTTCCCATATGTTAATAATTTAGTAAATTGTAACTGTGACAATGACACTAACATGGTAATTACATCTGCAGCCTTTTTCACTGTAATGATTAAGAAATCTGATCTTGATTTATATCAAACCTTCTCATCTACAAGATTTGAGAAAATACCCAATAATTATGCTCTTATCTGTGCAGAAACATTTCAGTCACCACAGCATTAAAACTGTAATGATTTGTGTAATTAATGATCTAATAACGTTCTGTGTTTAATTAGATACGAATTCAATTCTTTATATTATTGTACAAGACTGTAAAATAAGTCTGTGAGTCTGTACACTGGATCTTTCTAGGTTGGATTTAGGTTTTGAGGAAGTGGTAGCTCCATGGTTAGGGTTCTGCTAATCCAGGTCCGCCAAGCAGCCAATGTTGTGCCCTTAATCAAGGCTCTTTTTCTCTCTATGCCTTAAGGGAGCTAAATGATAGCTTACCATGCACTCTAACTCCAGCTTCCAAACAGTTAAGGATATGTTAAGAAAATAATTTGATTATACTGTTTAAGTGTATATGTACAGTATATGCCAAACATTACGACACTATACGCTCTTAAATCAGCTCTGACCAAGTAAGACTGTAGGGAAGAATTTATATTTTAGCCTATTGAGTATGATTTAAATTGCTTGTGTTAACTCCTCATACAGTGGGGCCAAAAAGTATTTAGTCAGCCACTGATTCTGCAAGTTCTGCTACTTAGAAAGATGAGAGAGGTCTGTAATTTTCATCATAGCTACACTTCAACTATGAGAGACAAAATGAGAAAAAAAATCACATTGTAGGATTTTTTAAGAATTTATCTGTAAATTATGGTGGAAAATAAGTATTTGGTCACCCACAAACAAGCAAGATTTCTGGCTCTCACAGACCTGTAACTTCTTCTTTAAGAAGCTCTTCTGTCCTCCACTTGTTACCTGTATTAATGGCACCTGTTTGACCTCGTTATCTGTATAAAAGACACCTGTCCACAGCCTCAAACAGTCAGACTCCAAACTCAACCATGGCCAAGACCAAAGAGCTGTCGAAGGACACCAGGAAGAAAATTGTAGACCTGCACCAGGCTGGGAAGAGTGAATCTACAATAGGCAAGCAGGTTGGTGTGAATAAATCAACTGTGGGAGCAATTGTAAGAAAATGGAAGACATACAAGACCATTGATAATCTCCCTCGATCTGGGGCCCCACGCAAGATCTCATCCTGTGGGGTCAAAATGATCATGAGAATGGTGAGCAAAAATCCCAGAACTACACGGAGGGACCTGATGAATGACCTGCAGAGAGCTGGGACCAAAGTAACAAAGGCTACCATCAGTAACACACTACGCCGAGAGGGACTCAAATCCTGCAGTGCCAGGCGTGTCCCCCTGCTTAAGCCAGTACATGTCCAGGCCCATCTGAAGTTTGCCAGAGAGCATATGGATGATCCAGAAGAGGATTGGGAGAATATCATGTGGTCAGATGAAACCAAAATGGAACTTTTTGGTGAAAACTCAACTCGTCGTGATTGGAGGAAGAAGAATGCTGACTTGCATCCCAAGAACACCATACCTACTGTGAAGCATGGGGGTGGAAACATCATGCTTTGGGGATGTTTTTCTGCAAAGGGGACAGGACGACTGATCCGTGTTAAGGGAAGAATGAACGGGGCCATGTATCGTGAGATTTTAAGCCAAAACCTCCTTCCATCAGTGAGAGCATTGAAGATGGAACATGGCTGGGTCTTCCAGCATGACAATGATCCCAAACACACCGCTCGGGCAACGAAGGAGTGGCTCCGTAAAAAGCATTTCAAGGTCCTGGAGTGGCCTAGCCAGTCTCCAGACCTCAACCCCATAGAACATTTGTGGAGTCCGTGTTGCCCAGCGACAGCCCCAAAACATCACTGCTCTAGAGGAGATCTGCATGGAGGAATGGGCCAAAATACCAGCTACAGTGTGTGCAAACCTGGTGAAGACTTACAGGAAACGTTTCACCTCTGTCATTGCCAACAAAGGTTATGTTACAAAGTATTGAGTTGAACTTTTGTTATTGACCAAATACTTATTTTCCACCATAATTTACAAATAAATTCTTTAAAAATCCTACAATGTGATTTCCTGGATTTTTTTTTCTCATTTTGTCTCTCATAGTTGAAGTGTAGCTATGATGAAAATTACAGACCTCTCTCATCTTTCTAAGTAGGAGAACCTGCACAATCAGTGGCTGACTAAATACTTTTTGGGCCCACTGTAAGTGGTTCTTATATATGTGAATGTGTTGTGTGTCATTTAAAACAGAGATCAGATCTGCTGAAATGAACCAGGAGGAACGAAGGATCGTGCTGATGGGGAAGACTGGTGTTGGGAAGAGTGCAAGAGGAAACACCATCCTGAATAAAAATGCTTTCAGATCAGAGAGATCTTTAAACTCTGTAACTGAATACAGCGAACTTGTAGGGACTCGAGTAGGAGGAAAGTTCATACGTGTGGTTGATACACCAGGATTGTTTGACACTAGATCACTGACACAAGATCAGTTAGTGATGGAGTTGTGCAGGAGTGTTTACCACTCACAACCAGGAGTTCATGCTTTCATTCTGGTTTTCAAATTAGATCCATTTACAGAACAGGAAGAGGAAATAATTAAGAGTTTACAGAAGGTTTTTGGTAAGAAGGTTACAGATCACATGATCATTTTGTTTACTCATGCTGAGGGTGTAAGAGAGGAAATTATACATCAGGAAAGATGCAGGAATGAACATCTCAGAAGGGTTTTAGATCAGTGTGGAGGAAGATTTCACATCTTTAATAATGCAGAACCACAGAACAGACAGCAGGTCACTGAACTTCTGCAGAAGATAGACAGGATGGTGCAGCAGAATAGAGGAAGAAATCTTTACCACCGCTGAACCACAGAACATACAGCAGGTCACTAATCCTCCACATAAGATAGAAATCACAGTAAACATCCCAGTGCAGTGGAATGGAGGATTTTATACTAATGAAATGTATAAGGAAGCACATAGCCGAACCTGGGAGGAATTGTGGGAGCAACACAAATAACTGTTTTACAGTGCAGCTGGTGTTCTAGTAGCAGTAGTGAGGTATGTGGTACTAGGAATGTAATACCTGTTCATATCAGTGTGGATGATGGGAATGATTAAGGTGGAATCAGCAGCAGCAGTAGGTGTGGAAATAACTTAAAGTAAGAAGCAGGAAGGTTTAGTAGCTTTAATGAAAGACTAAAATAAACACAGAGCTGCACAATATTAGTAAAAGTGTAGATTGCTGCAAATGTAAATTACCATCATATTACCATCATTTAACCCTAGTAAATAATCACTGTAGTGATGTTTAATCTCATCCTGTATCTCTTTGTTTATGGCCTCATTAAACCTAATTAATTAGTCAGAGATGTGGATGGGATGCAGGGCTACAGCCATACCACCATGGACAATTATGTATGAATATATTAGAAATGATTCTAGCAATTGTAACTTTTCATTTCTAACCTCTAACGTAATAATTTCTGAATAAGTTTGAAATGATAATATGTTAATTTTTACTAAAGATGTAAAATAATGATTCTAGAATTTAAAGTAGAAAACTGATTAAATTAAATTAAAAATTAAAAATTAAATAAAAGTTCTTTACCAGATACTAATGTACAGTTTCTGTTTATTTTTAAGTTTTATTACGATTAAAACAAAACAATACAAATGAAAATGTTGATGCAGATGATAAAATATAAACACATTTAGTAATAACATTAAATGATAAAGAAACTAAATTATAAGATAAAATAATAGTATAGAATAAGAACATTAAGAAAATGAAAGTGAAAGTAAAACATGATGTAATCTACAGTGTAATAATTGTACTTACAGCTTCATCTCGCGGTTAAACTGTGTAACTGCAGCTCTTCTGTACTTTCATTACTGTAGCAGAATTATTCTTTATCTTCTGTCTATTTGCTCTTGAGGCCCTCACACATTTAAAGGGCCCCTCATGTCTGTTCAATCTCATTTTACATCCCCAAAGAGAAGCTCCAGCTTCTTCCCCCACACTTAAAAGTATCCTGCACCTCCACCATTCCCCATTTATCACCCCAAAAGTCATGAGTGTCACAGCACAGAACAACTCTGTTCTTTCCTCTCACAACTTCTTTTACAATCTTTCTGGGAAAAGAGGCACCAGAGGCTGGTACTAGAAGAATAACGTGTAATGGTGCTCGTCCAGTGGTGGATTAGAACCCAGAACCTCTGTGCGCTTTACGGGGTGAGCCACCAGACTGGTTAGAAATAGAACCAAATGCTTAGTGGTCTGATGGTGAAACAGATTATTAAAGTTAGAAACAAAGACTTTCTGAGTGGGACTCGAACCCAGATCATTCCATTACTAACTGAGCACTCTACCACTCATCCAAGCAAGCTCTATAGAAGGTGCCTTAACTTAGGTGGATTAAAGAGCAATAGACTCAAAAAAGGTTTTAAACAAAGAGATACAAAAACCCACCCGCTTTGGGGGAATGTTTGAGGGGGAAACTGAGAACAAAGACTGTGAGGGGAAACACTGAGCTGCTCCAGTTTCATGAGGAAAAGAGGAAATTATAACAAAAGCTTCTCCACCAGAAGAGCAGAACTACACCAGATCAACTAAGAGAAGAAACCATTTATTTATTTATTATTTTCTTCTTCTTCTGTAAGAGAGAGAAACCTGAAGCGAGAGAAGAGAGAAGGAAGGTGAGAGTGAAATCTCTCAGTCCTCTACCCACAATCCCCTCTGCTTGTGTTTGCTCAGCGTGAGACAAAGACCCAGCAAGTTCTGACTGCTGTTTGCTCCTCTTTATAGACCTGTGCACAGGTGTTGTGCTTTAGACCTGATTGTCGGCTCACTGTTGACCCCTAGTGGTCGGAGTCTTACTAGCCCCAGGACCGACCCTTACATAAAGACCAGTTACGTCCCCCAATTCTGTATGTAAATCAAGCATCTGGAATTCCAGTGACCTGAATCAGGATCTGATTGCCGCAATATTAGTACATTTATGTATCGTTTCTTTATTAATACTGTGTGTGAGTGGAGATATAGTGTTAGGAATGATGTTATACCAATATCCTGTACACAAGTCTAAAGAACATCTGTACTGCATGCTTAAATCACATCTGTATTGATCTCTGTGTATTAGAGCTGTTTAATCTATATAATCAGTATTTAGATTTAGTTCTGTTATTATGTTAGTGACATTAAGAGTTCACTTCTACAATCAGATCAGTTTCATTTGTGAGGCAACTTAGAATGTTTTTGTCTAAATTAAGCTTTTAGCTTCACCTACTGACCACAAGGGGGTAGCTTATCAGTCTTATCAGCAGGTTTAGAGATCTTCCAGGTTCATCTCAGCTAACAAAATTATGTTCTGAGAACGTTCCCTTAACGTTCCATTTTGGTTGTGGGAACTTTGCATTGTGCATTGGAATGTTCCCTCAACGTTATTTTGTACAGTTTTCTTGATGTTCTTGACTTTTTTTTAAGTTATGAAAACATTCATAGAACGTTACCTAAACCTCATTTGCAAACATAATTGAACATCCTGGGAACGTTGTGTGTTCTAAGAACATTTTAAATAAGGCCCTCTTAACGTTCCCTTAACGTTCCATTTTGGTTGTATGAATGTTTTATTAGAACATTCCCTTAACATAATTTTGTCAGTTTTTTGTCAGTTTTCTTAATATTCTCAAGACATTTAATACAAGTTAAAGAACCCAAAAATTTTTTTAATGTTTCAAATGTTACTTGAACATCCTTTTAACATAACTACAGATAATGTTAATCCAGGACAATGTTAATCCCACTTTCTCTGTGATATATTGGATGAAGGAAATTGCAGGCAGAGAGAGAATCTGTTTAACTCTGCACATTTATTCTCAAAACACACACACACACACACAACAAGATTATAAATTCATGCACATAAATGCAGCTTCATTCTGCACTAGTTTTAATAGAAAAATTAAATAAGTTATTATTTTACATGATGATAAACCAGCCACTAGGGAACACAAGCCGACGTAAAACCCTTTGCCAAAACTAACATGAGAGTTCATCTAAGAGATACCATACCGGATCGGTCGAGGCCCGGGTTAACAACGACCGCCACTGGTGCTGTTGACAAACAGGGTGCCGGTGGAAATTGTGCTACTGTTAGTCGAAGACCACGAGGAGGGAAACGTGTCAGGAGACAGAAAGAGAGGAGGAAATTCAAGAGTGTAGGACTGAGGGTGGCAACTCTAAATGTGGGGACAATGACAGGCAAAGGTAGAGAGCTGGCTGACATGATGCAGAGAAGGAAGGTAGATGTTTTATGTGTTCAAGAGACCAAGTGGAAGGGCAGCAAGGCTTACAGCATTGGAGCAGGGTTTAAACTGTTTTACCATGGTGTTGATAGAAAGAGAAATGGAGTAGGGGTGGTCTTGAAAGAGGAGTTAGCAAAGAACGTAGTAGAGGTGAAAAGAGTGTCAGATAGGGTGATGGGTCTGAAGGTAGAGGTAGAAGGTCTGATGAATGTTGTCAGTGGTTATGCTCCACAGGTTGGTTGTGAGAAAGAGGAAAAAGAGAAGTTCTGGAAGGATCTAGATGAAGTGATAGAGAGTATTCCCAGGGAGGAGAGAGTGGTGATAGGAGCAGACCTAAATGGACATGTTGGTGAAGGAAACAGAGGAGATGAGGAAGTGATGGGTAGGTTTGGTGTCAAGGAAAGGAACCAGGAAGGACAGATGGTGGTGGATTTTGCCAAGAGGATGGAAATGGCTGTAGTCAACACTTATTTCCAAAAATGGGAGGAACATAGGGTGACATATAAGAGTGGAGGAAGGAGTTCACAAGTAGACTACATTCTGTGTAGAAGAGAAAACCTGATGGAGATTGGGGACTGTAAGGTTGTGGCAGGGGAGAGCGTGGCCAGACAGCATCGGATGGTGGTGTGTAGAATGACTGTTGTTGTGAAGAAGAGAAAAAGTGTCAAATCAGAGAAGAAGACCAAATGGTGGAAGCTGAGGAAGGAAGAATGTGGTGAAGAGTTCAGAGAGGAGCTGTTAAAGGCTCTGGGTGGTAAGAAAGAGCTTCCAGATGACTGGGCTACTACAGCAACGGTGATTAGAGAGACAGGTAGGAAGGTACTTGGTGTGGCATCTGGACAGAGAAAAGATGATAAGGAAACCTGGTGGTGGAATAGTGAAGTGCAGGAAGCGATTCAGAGGAAGAGGTTAGCCAAGAAGAAATGGGACACTGACAGGACTGATGAAAGTAGACAGGAATATAAGGAGATGAAACGTAAGGCAAAAAGAGAGGTAGCAAAGGCAAAGCAGAAGGCGTATGAGGAGTTGTATGAGAGGTTGGACACTAAGGATGGAGAGAAGGACTTGTATAGATCGGCCAGACAGAGGAATCAGGCTGGAAAGGATGTGCAGCAGGTTAGACTTGACCAAAGATAGGAATGGTAATGTTCTAACAAGTGAGGAGAGTGTGATGGGAAGATGGAAGGAGTACTTTGAGGAGCTAATGAATGAAGAGAATGAAAGGGAAAGAAAAGTAGAGGTCATAGGAACTGTGGATCAGGAAGTAGAAAAGATCAATGAGAATGAAGTTTGGAAAGCTTTGAAGAGGATGAAGAAAGGGAAGGCAGTTGGACCTGATAACATACCAGTGGAAGTATGGAAATGTCTAGGTGAGATGGCAGTGAGGTTTCTGACTCAATTATTCAATGGCATTGTTGAGAGTGAGAAAATGCCAGAGGAATGGAGGAGAAGTGTGCTGGTGCCCATTTTTAAGAACAAGGGTGATGTACAGAGTTGTAACAACTACAGGGGAATTAAGTTGATGAGCCACACAATGAAGATCTGGGAGAGAGTTGTGGAAGCTAGACTTAGACAAGAGGTAACTATTTGTGAGCAGCAGTATGGTTTCATGCCAAGAAAGAGTACCACAGATGCCATCTTTGCTTTGAGGATGCTAATGGAGAAGTACAGAGAGGGTCAGAAAGAACTTCATTGTGTCTTTGTTGATTTAGAAAAAGCGTATGACAGAGTGCCAAGGGAGGAGCTGTGGTGTTGTATGAGGAAATCTGGAGTAGTGGAGAAGTATGTCAGACTGGTACAGGACATGTATGAGGACAGCAGGACAGTGGTGAGATGTGCTATAGGAGTGACAGATAGCTTCAAGGTGGAGGTAGGACTACATCAAGGATCGGCTCTGAGCCCTTTCTTGTTTGCTTTGGTGATGGACCGACTAACAGATGAGGTCAGGCAGGAATCCCCATGGACTATGATGTTTGCAGATGATATTGTGATCTGTGATGAGATCAGGGAACAGGTGGAAGATAACTTGGAGAGGTGGAGATATGCACTTGAAAGAAGAGGAATGAAAGTCAGCCGTAGCAAGACAGAGTACATGTGTGTGAATGGGAGAGAGACAGGTGGAACAGTGAGGCTACAAGGAGCAGAAGTCACAAAGGTGAAGGACTTCAAGTACTTAGGGTCGACTGTCCAGGAAAATGGGGAGTGTGGTAAAGAGGTCAAGAAGAGAGTTCAGGCAGGATGGAGTGGATGGAGAAAAGTTTCAGGAGTGATTTGTGACAAAAGGGTGACAGCAGGGGTCAAGGGAAGAGTTTACAAGACAGTGGTGAGACCATGTCTATGTTGTATGGTTTGGAGACAGTGGCATTGACAAAAAGACAGGAGAAAGAACTGGAAGTGGCAGAAATGAAGATGTTAAGGTTCTCCTTGGGAGTGACAAGGATGGATAAGGTTAGGAATGAGATAATCAGAGGTACAGCACAGGTTAAACAACTAGGAGATAAAGTTAGAGAGGCCAGACTGAGATGGTTTGGACATGTCCAGAGGAGGGACAGCGGGTATATTGGTAGAAGGATGTTAGATATGCAGCTGCCAGGAAAAAGACAAAGAGGAAGACCAAAGAGGAGATATATGGATGCAGTTAGAGAGGACATGGAAGTAGTTGGGGTGAGGACAGAGGACGCAGTGGACAGAGTGAGATGGAGGAGGATGACTCGCTGTGGCAACCCCTGAAAAGGGAAAAGCCGAAAGAAGAAGAAGACATGCATGTTAATTCAACAAAGATGATAAATCAGATACTTCTTCTTCATTCAGGTGGAAAATAAAGATAAAAGTAGAAACAGAAGAAATATTAATATACAGTCATAAACTCTGGAAATGAAACATTTATGAGTGATCAGTGTTTAATTCCAGTATTTAGTTCATAGTGTTATTATGTGTTTTATATGTTCACATATTACAGTATTTACACCTAACAGCCTCCATTACATCCATTCTAAATAAAGAGCAAGTATCTGATTTATCTGATCCATCTTTATAGAAAAGAATGTACGTACATGTAATATGTATATATTAATCATTGTAGAATCTGTTCAATCTGTTCAGTTCAATAAATAAATATTAAAGCATAAACACCAGGTCAGAACAATAAAAGAAAGAATTGTGTTTGTAAAATACATTTAAAATAAAAGCTTAATAGCTACAGTTTTAATTAAAGATAAATGTAAAATAAAATGTGATGTAAATTCACTCACCTCTGGATGAGTGGTTTAGTTCAGCTTTCTGTTTCTCCTTCTGAAAGCAGCCTGAACTCCTCCTACCATCTATCTCTGATCTCTGGTCCCACGCCCCATGATGTAAAGCTGCTCTGGGTTTAAAACCAGGGTTTGGAGGAACGATCGAGTGAGGAGACTGAAGAGAAGAGAATAAACTAGAGAGTGCATTTCCGGAGAAAATGCGAGTGTGATTGCCGTGTGCTGGTCGGCGGGCGTGCGCAGGTATCCCGACACCGTTTCTAAGCCGGGAGCGGCATCGACGGGCCGGACGGGTCAGAGTCGGAACGACGTCGATCGCGGTGCGGCAGGTGGACGGGCGTGGCAGGTTGGGGGTGCGCATGTGTTTAGAAGTGGTGCGGTGCATGGGGTGTGAATACTTTCTCCCAGACAGGCCACTGTATCTGTGTACAAGCTGTGGTGTGAGCACAAGTTCACTCTGGGTGTGTTTGAGAAGCCGCCATGTTGCTGTGCAATATAAAACCGGGAGTGCTTAAATAATTTCTTTAGTTCACTTCTATAGCACTACATTAGCGAATAAAGCCCGTTTCTATTGATTTCAATGCATTGGTTAGCATGCGAGCTAACAGATTATAAATATCTTTTGTTCTGGTGCAATGCGAACGATTTTACCTTCATTGCCAAATCTAATGTTAGGAACCTCGATGGAATCTTTTATTGAATGAAGACCAGAAACCACGAAATTAGCTGCCAATATAATTATTTATTTAGTCTTCGTCTATCTCTGGCTCTTTTTAAGCTATCCCCACCCCAATGTGTTTGGTTGAAGTCTTAATCGTTACCTTATATGGCGATTTCTAGAAAATCATATCTCTGGGCAGATTTCAAAACAAATCTCAAGTTATTAGTTTGCATTTGCATACACTTCTTGTTTTGTCTAATTTACATATTGTTTTTGTTAGTTCTATCTTCCGCTTTTTAATGGCGTACGTGCAGATTGACATGTTCCATCTAAGGCCTATTGATTATCATGAATACAAGGTACTTTTTGTACTAAAATCCCTACAAACTCCCCCCTTGGGAACTTAAAAGTTCCCAACACAGGAACAGCAGAGAGAAACGATAACAGAAAACAATCACTCAGTACATCTCAGAGCCCCAGAAAGTACATGGTCGCAAAGGACTGTAAAGACAAAAAAGCAACCTTAATGATATGTGAATGTGATTAAGCTAAGAATAAAATAACAAATTAAGTAATGAAAAGCAACCATGCAAACTTAGTGGCATTGTAGGTTAGTTGGATAATAAGTAAGCAAATAATGGAAAAATGCGTAATACACAATGGTTACCTGGGAGAGGTCAGGACAACGAATGAAGTGGTAGTTACACGGTTAAGTTTATGGATATAGAAAATATTGTCCCACACAAGGATAGGCAGCGACAGAAAGTCAAACAGTGTCAGGCCCGTACGTTGTCCACGCACTGCGAACAGTAGGGTCGTAGGAGTTGCAAAAAGCAACAACGTGAGATGGTAGACCACCAAGGACCACGTCTCGCGGCTGGGCTTCGCAGCTGCGCCTGCCGTAGGTTGTCGCCAATCAGGAGATCTTACCCGTCGTTGGCTAACAGCGCTCCCCCAAATTGCGAGACCATCTTGTACAAGCAAGAATGTCCAGCAGCAGAAAGGACTCACGGCGTCACTGCCCACTGTCATGTCTGTCTCAGAACCTGTTCCTGTAGACCAAATCACAATTTTGACCCCTTTGCCAGAATAGTACGGTGTCCTGAACTCTTCCCATGTAAGTGGTAATATGCTAACGTCACTTCCGGTGGTACGCACGCTGAGACTCTAGCCTAGTTGTTTGTTTGTAGCCTTTTGCTAATTAACTTTTTATATACGTATGTTTTAAACATATAATTTATACGTTAATCTTCCGTGTGTTGTTGATTTAGTTTTATTTTGTTTATCGTAAAAAAGCGCTTGTGTTTACTAACGTAAACTCGTGCTGTGTTGGAAACTAAGAAACTTCTGCTACCGGCATCCGAACGAAGCCCGGTTTTGTTTGTTTGTTTTGTACTTCAGCGCATAAACATCTTAATTATCCAGAATTAAAACCGTTTTCGGTCCGCACGAAGCGCGTTTGTGTTTGGTTGTTTGTGTTTGGTTGTGGTCTGTATTTCAGCTCTTAAAACACCTCTGTTTTGTGGGGAGTTATAACCGTTTCTGTTCGTAGGAAGCGCATTTATTTGTTTTGTGCACCAGCGCATAACACCATTCTCCTTTAGAATTACAGCCGTTTTTGTCAGAACGAAGCACGTTTGTGTTGGTTTGGTTGGTGGTTTTTGTATTCCAGCTCATCATCGCCTGTTTCGTCCGGAATTAAAGCCGTTCTTCTGTGACTACCAGCAGAAGCGCCAGTGAATCCAACATAAACATCATCTCCAACTCATCTTCTAAAGCTAAGTATATTTTTTTTTTATTATGGCCCCAGCAGGAGCTCTGTATCCATGTTCTGAGTGTAATATGTTCAGTTATTCCTTCTCCGTGTTTAGTGATAACTTTACATGTGATAAGTGTAGATTAGTTGTTAGTCTGACGGAGAAGATCTCAGTGTTAGAAGGGCGCATTCGGGCGTTAGAACAGACTACTACTAGTGAGGGCTTAGATACAGCTGTAGCAGTCCCGAATGCCAGCAGTTCAGGTACAGAACCCCAGACTCCGGCATTAGAGCCCTCACAGCGGGGCGACTGGGTGACGTCTCGGCGACATAGTCGTAGGGCAAAGCACCGACCATCTCAGTTGCACGTGTCCAACAGATTTTCCCCACTCAGTGACCCACCCGCTGAGAAGCCTGTTAATGTAAGTGCTCTGGTTATAGGAGATTCTCAGCTCCGACACGTGCGTATTGCAACCCCCATAGAGACACCAGCAACCATAGTCACTTGTATTCCGGGGCCAGGGCGCCTGACATCAGAGCAAATCTAAAAGTGCTGGCTAATGCTAATCGTAGATTTTCGAAGATTGTTATCCACGTCGGCACTAATGATGTTCGTTTATGGCAGTCTGAGGTTACTAAGAGTAATGTTAAAGAGGTGTGTGAGTTAGCTAGGTCGATGTCTGAGGCAGTAGTGTGCTCTGGCCCCTTACCGATTCGACCCAGTGGCGAAACCTACAGCAGGTTGTTGTCGCTGAACCGCTGGATGTCTAAATGGTGCTCAGAAAACTGCATTGCTTTTGTAGATAATTGGTCCATGTTTATTTTGGCCTGGTCTTTTGAAGCGGGATGGTGTCCACCCCACGTGGGAGGGTGCTGCTCGCATTTCCTGCAGCATAGGTGACAGGCTTTACCACTGCGTTAGTGTAGCGGCAGATAGTGGTAAATGACTATCCAGAGCCAAGACCAGGCAGCAGACTAACAGGCCTAACCAACTGTCTGCGAGTCGCCATCGGACGTCACCCGGAATCCTTAGGTCACAAACCATTGAGACTGTGTCTGTTTACCGTGGCAGGTGTAAGCCAAAACAAAATCAAAAAGTATGTCATAATAACTTAATTAAAATTAATCTAAATGAGCATCATGAAAACCCTAGTAAAGCTAAACTAAAGTTAGGACTTCTAAACATCAGGTCACTTGCATGCAAAACAGTAATTGTAAACGAAATAATTACAGATAATTGTCTTAGTGCACTTTGTTTAACTGAGACCTGGGCTAGACCTGATGAGTATCTAGGCTTAAATGAAGCATCTCCGCCGGGTTACAGTTATGAACATAAGCCACGTCTTAGCGGTCGTGGTGGAGGAATAGCCGCAATTTATGACAAGGACATACTGTAAGTCTCACTGTAAAATCATCTCCCATAACAAACTCGTTTGAAGTTCTTATCTCTGACATAACCAATAAATGTTCATCTGATAAAACTAGTATGTTTAAACTGGTTACTGTTTATTGACCCCCTGGTCCTTACTCAGAATTTCTTAACGAATTTGCCGATTTTCTTTCTAAATTAGTTTTATCAACTAAGAAAGCTTTAATTGTTGGTGACTTTAATATTCATTATGAGGATAAGTGTAATCCACTCAAAATTGCGTTTGATTCTATTTTAGAATCCTTAGGCATCACCCAAAATGTAACAGGACCCACTCACCGCTGTAAACATACCTTAGATTTAATACTTACTTATGGTATAAACATAGACAACATGGAAATTGTACCACAGAATGACTTAATCTCTGATCACCCTCTACTAATTTATGAAGTGTCCCTGTCCAATAATATACAGCAACCATGTCGTTTTAAATGTAAGCGCACTATTACATCTGCAACTGCAGCAGCGTTCATAAACTGCCTACCAGAATTACCAAATATATCAGCATCAGAACCTAAAGAACTAGATCAGGCAACTCAACACCTAGAGACCGTATTGTGCACAACCTTAGATAACGTAGCCCCACTCAAAACCAAACTGATTAGGGAGAAAAAATTTGCTCCATGGTACAATGACCACACATGCGCACTTAAACAAGCAGCACGGAAATTAGAACGCAAGTGGCGTCACACTACACTAGAGGTGTATAAGATTGCTTGGAAAGATGCTCTAACTGAGTATAAACATGCACTTATAAAAGCTAAATCTTTATATTATTCGTCCCTAATAGAGAAAAATAAAAACAATCCTAGATTCCTCTTTGAGACGGTGTCCAAATTAACTAAAAACCTCAATGAAACTGAATCTAATATACCGCCTGACTGTACCAGCGATGATTTTTTAAAATTCTTTAATGACAAGATAGAAAAAATACGACTTCAGAGTCAAAGTGTGTCACTTGCCAATGTAAAGTATGGACTCACTCCGAGCAGCATTGGTGATAATAGTAACGAGTTAATCCAACTAAATTCCTTTAATCCAATCTCCCAAAACGAACTAACTGTGTTGATTAAATCATCGAAGTCATCATCGTGTATACTCGATCCTGTTCCAACTCGTTTACTTAAAGATTTACTCCCAGCTATTGTAGAGCCCCTGCTTACATTAATCAATGCATCCCTTAGCCTTGGGTATGTACCTAAACTGTTTAAAAGTGCGGTTATTAAACCCCTGATTAAAAAACCTAATCTTGATCCACATGTTTTATCTAATTATAGGCCAATTTCAAACCTTCTTTTTGTCTCTAAGATATTAGAAAAAGTCGTTTCCAAACAGTTATGCTCTTATTTGAATGAAAATTGTATTCATGAAAAATTTCAATCAGGATTTAGACCCAATCATAGTACCGAAACCGCATTAATTAGAGTAGTTAACGAGTTGTTAATGTCTTCTGATAATGGATGTGTCTCTTTTCTTGTTCTATTAGATCTTAGTGCAGCGTTTGATACGGTCGATCAGAACATTTTACTGGAGAGGCTAGAAAATACAGCAGGTGTTAAAGGACTCGCACTCTCTTGGTTTCAATCATATCTGACTGACCGCTCTCAATTCGTTTATGTAAATAATAAATGCTCGGAAACTACAAAAGTAAAGTGTGGTGTTCCACAGGGGTCGGTACTGGGACCGCTATTATTTACACTTTATATGCTTCCACTAGGTGAAAATATTCATAAACATGGCATAAAATTTCACTGCTATGCAGATGACACACAGCTGTATATATCAGCCAAACCAAATGATACTGACACAATCAGTAAGATAGAAGATTGTGTAAACGACATAAAAAACTGGATGTCGTGTAATTTTCTTTTACTTAATTCAGATAAAACTGAGGTTTTACTTGTTGGCTCTAAAGCTGCAAGAGACAAGTTGTGTAACCTGGTGCTTGTTAGGGTGCCTGCGAGGTCTGGTGAACAGAACACCAGTACCCAGCCTCGCAGGCATTACAGAACAAAGGGCAGTGTGGCCTCAAATAGGAGGCCAGCTGATTAGGGCGAACGACCTGCAGGTGCGAGCCTCCTATTTAAGGGGGCGTCGCCACACTGCAGGCGTCGCACCTTTTGTTCTTGTTTGGTCATGGCTGCATCGCATCAGCCTTTTTTCTTTCTCAGGCTTAGTTCGGTTAAGGCACTGTATAGTGGTTGGGTGTGTAGGTCGTAAGGCCGAGGTAATCTAGGGCTTAGATCTCTTTGTTAAGAAAAGCTGGTGCGATTCCGTGCAGCCCTCGCGCTGCGGTTTTGTTTTGATTTCGCTACTTCCCCTGCTTGCATTGTTAGCAACGGGCTAAAGCTAGCGCTGTAGTCAAACTACCGCAGCCCTGTTAAGGCGCTTTCAGATTCCCGGGCTCATTGCCGCCGGTTTGGCTGAGTGGTGAAAGCTCAGCACTGGCAGTGGAGCAACCCCGGTTCGAATCCGCGTCCCTCTTCCTGACCTATTTTCCTTATTCGAAAACGGCTTCATCCCAGCAATCCCGTGCTGGTGACAGTGCCGCTCTAGAGTCTCCAAAGCCCGCTTCTATGGGTCTTTGTGTTTCTCACGGATTAGTATCCGGAGATCCGCTTCTTGTTATTCTCCTTTTACCGTAAGGAGCTGTTGCGCTTTCAGCCACGCCGTAGCGCTGTTGGATAGGCGTTTGGTCCGCGAGTGAGCGACCCGGGTTCGCGCCTCGCGCCTGCCTATTTGTTCTTTTGTGTTTTCTTTCTCTTTTCAGTTGCCAGTGACGTCGGTGGCTCATTCGGGATTCCCCGAATTGTTTTCTGTTCTCCATTTCCCTTTGCTTTGATTGTGTTTTATTATTTATTGTTAAATAATCATTTTTACTCTGCATCTTTGGGTCCGACCTCTCTCGTTATAACAGTGCTAAACCTAAACACTTTCTCTGTTACTCCCAGCCCAGATGTAAAAAACTTGGGTGTCACAATAGATTCAGATCTTTCCTTTGATACACACATTAATAATATTACTAGAGTTGCTTTCTATCATTTGCGTAATATTTCTAAAATAAGAAATGTACTATCTGTTAATGACGCTGAAAAACTTATCCATGCGTTTATAACTTCTCGGTTAGATTATTGTAATGCTCTTCTAACTGGATGCTCTGGTAGATCCATAAACAAACTCCAGTTAGTTCAAAATGCAGCAGCTCGAGTGCTAACTAGAACTAAAAAATTTGATCATATTACTCCTGTTCTATCATCTCTACACTGGCTGCCAGTTAAATTCCGCATTGATTACAAAATACTTTTACTAACCTATAAAGCGCTACATGGTCTGTACCACAGTATCTGAGTGAACTTATTAATCACTACAACCCAGCGCGTCCACTTCGTTCACAAGATGCAGGGTTACTTATAGTTCCTAAAATTATAAAGACCACAGCTGGTGGAAGAGCATTTTCTTACAAAGCTCCACAACTTTGGAATAATCTTCCTGCCTCTGTTCGGGATTCGGACACAGTCTCAATGTTTAAGTCTAGACTGAAAACATATTTATTTTCTCAGGCTTTTGATTAGTATAGACAAAGGCGCAGAGCTTGGGGGTTCTTGGTCATAGAAACTTGTGGTGATCAGGGATGTTGGGTTGCTGTCGTCCTGCCTCTCTTATCCGATCACTCAGGTTTGATGACGGTGGGGAGATGGGCGCTGATGTCCTATGAAAGCCTTCATGACCTTGTTACCTGCTCGCTCTCCCTTTTAGTTATGCTGTAATAATTAGGGCTGCCGGAGTCTAAAACTCTCTGTAAAACTGTTTTACTCAACTAGCATTGTACATTATTAACTACATTCTCTGTTGTTTTACTCCAAAGGCATTCTGATGGAAACCTGTTTACCCGCCGAGGTTAAGGATTAAAGTCGAGACTGCCGTGACAACTATGCTGCTCGTGCCGGATGTGACGGGTCTGGAGTAATTGCACCAAGAATGACAAGAAATCACTACAGACTTTATTGAAGACTAGAGCGAAGAACAACTCTATTATTATTTATCTATTTATTACCAGTTATAACTTTTAGATCATTTAATTCTGTGTTTGTATGCTCTGTGTAAATCATGTATTTATTTAAAGTATCCTCCAGACCACCCAAGAAGGATGGGCCCTGCTGAGTCTGGTTCCTCTCAAGGTTTCTTCCTGTAATTTTCAGGGAGTTTTTCCTTGCCACAGTCGCCCTCGGCTTGCTCAACAGGGATTTTTGTATCTGTTGGTCCTGGATTTTGTAAAGTTGCTTTGAGACAATGTCTGTTGTAAAAAGCGCTATATAAATAAAGTTGACTTGACTTGTTCAGTGAGGGAGAGGGGCGGGGCAGTGAGGGAGAGAGGCGGGGCAGTGAGGGAGAGAGGCGGGGCGAGTTGTGTTCAGTGAGGGAGAGAGGCGGGGCGAGTTGTGATCAGTGAGGGAGAGGGGCGGGGCAGTGAGGGAGAGAGGAGGGGCAAGTTGTGTTCAGTGAGGGAGAGAGGAGGGGCGAGTTGTGTTCAGTGAGGGAGAGGGGCGGGGCAGTGAGGGAGAGGGGCGGGGCATTGGGGTAAAGAGAAAATGTGCAGAGACAAACTGGGAGAAGAGAAAGAGTCGGATCTAATTAGAACGTAACATCTATATCGATATAAGCGATATTGTCTAATCTTATATCGAAATGAAAATATATCGATATTTTATAAAATCTCGATATATCGCCCAGCTCTAATTCAGCATCATCAATTCAACTGCTTTCACTTTCATCTGCAATGCAGTCTGGGTAATATGATCAGATCTGCTACTTGGATTCCACCTACTGCTGCAGGGTGACGTCTTTCATTTCTCTGATTGATCTGATTATTTCTCTCCAGGTTGGATGTCAGCCTGAATTACAATATATGGTGTGTAGACACCCATCTGAATTAGTTTAGGTTCTTCTGTCACACCCGTTGTTAATAGGAATCAATATTAATAGTTTTAAAACAGGATGTACAAGTTCATTGTGGGGTATTTACTTAACCTCTTAACCTCTGGTCATGTTTTGTAAATAAATTATAGCATTTTGTTTAAGAGACGGTGTATTATATTAAATAAATAATACATATAAATATACAGTATTACTAATAAATGTAGTATTTTAAACCACTCACCTTTGGGTTGGTTGGTTGGTTAGTTTAATTCATGCCCTGTTCAGTTCAGAATGAACACAAAAACCTCTCTCTTTATTAAACCAATGCAGCTCC
This sequence comes from Trichomycterus rosablanca, assembly GCF_030014385.1. Taxonomy (NCBI): domain Eukaryota; kingdom Metazoa; phylum Chordata; class Actinopteri; order Siluriformes; family Trichomycteridae; genus Trichomycterus; species Trichomycterus rosablanca. Next base: position 60,121,197 of record NC_085989.1, read on the forward strand.
ACCCACCATCAGAAACAGGAACAAAGGTGTTGTGCTGTAACACACATGATTTCAGCAGGTTTAAACATGTTTACAGAATGTTGGAACTGCTGGTAATGTAGATTCATCTTCTCTAAGTGAACTAAGTTTAGTTTTATAACTTCTAACAACTGTAGGTAGAAAGTAATTAATGAACCAGTTACAGTTACACTTCCCTTCACAATTACTGGCACACCTATTTACAAAATCTGCTCAGATCTTCCAGAGTTCCAAGCCTTCTCTTTTGGAGCAACACAGACTTTCATTTAGAAATAGTCACTGTAGTAGCAACAAACATACATATGCACTTATTATACTATTAAGCAGAGAATTGTAGATAATAATAATAATATTAAATAAGTAAACATAAGTACAAATATCTACAAAATAGTACATTAGTGCAATAAGATAGTATTTCTGCTTTCACTAAACCCTTCTGATTCAATCATAAGTGTCTATAGCTTATTAATCTGAACTACCATAAACACCGTCTATACTATAGTATGGTAACTATGGTAACTGCAAATCATGCACTGTGAAAAAAAATAGCTGTAAATTTACAGTAAATATTTTACAGTTAAATACTGTATTATACTGTATGTATTTGGGCAAATATAGACGTGACTTAGTTTACTGTAAAATACAAGAAACCACAATGCATGATTGGATTTCCATTGTTTAGGCAGGAGTTAGAAGCTCATACTGACACCGTTTTCTCTTAATCAGTGTCAGCAAAACACGATACTGTTAGATCTGAATCCAGTTTTAGTGTACGTCTATATTCGTGTGGTAAACTCAATAATCAATTCATGTGTTAGACTCAATAATTTCCTTTGGGATAAATAAAGTATCTATCTATCTGTCTATCTAAACAATAATATTGGTTTTTATATCGGGTCCATTTAAATGTGCCTTTAACAGTTGAGCTGGTTGAATTGTAAACTTTATTTAAAACGCGGTGCGTATCTGAGGTAAAATATTTTCTAAAAATGTTGGTTTGGAGAGCTAAGTTGTTAATAGTGCTGTAAAACGTTAGCGGTGTGTTGATGTTCTCTTGAGAATGTTAGTTTACCCTTCAACTGATTGTGTTGTTATTGTTACTGATTTTGTTTTACTATAGTAACTTTAAAGATATTTGTCTGTTTCTTACCACACACAGGTGAGACATCGGCGTGTTTAGAGTTAACACAATAATATTAGAGAAGTCCAGATAATCTCCAAAGCTTCAAGTTTATGTTTAGATGTTGCTACGTTTGTTCAGGTTTATATTCTCATTGTTTACTATGTTTTACTGTCAGGATTGTGTGAGAGCCACTAACCTCTTCACATATTTTTTTCTTCTTTTGTAGTCTTCTTCAAGATCTTGTATTAAAATATGAGGTTATTTTTGTAATGAATGAAGGCGTAGGACCCAAAGATGCGGAGCAAAAAATGATATTTATTAACAATAAATATATATATACAGATGAACAAAGGAAAAGGAGTTAAACAAAAACAATTCGGGAAATCCCGAACGACGCCTTTCTCGTCACTGGCAACTGAAAAGGAAACACAAAAACAGAAAATAGAAAAGCAGCCAACGCGAGGCGCGAACCCGGGTCGCTCACTCGCGGCAATTATAATCACCCCGCTACGCTACGGCGTTGCTGAGGTTACACACTCGCCTTCTGAATATGAGGCTGAAATGAGAGAACGGATCTCAGTAAATAATCCGTAGAAAGGGGCAAAACTTGTAAAGATAATTGTGAGGGGAATAATGGATCGGTTGTGTCACCAGTTTAAAAGACTGGGAAGAAACCGATGACTGAGTTTGGAAAAAGGGTTCAGGCGAGTGGATTCGAACCGGGGATTCACGCATGGAGGAGCGGCGACTTACCGCTCAACCAAACAGCAGTGAATAACCCTGACAAAAGTTCACGCCTTTAAAGGACTGCGGAAGGTGGCAATTAGCCTGATGCTAACCCGCTGCTAGCTTTGCAAGCGGGGACCATATGTGGCAACGCCAAAACAACCACAGCTCGAGGGCTGTAAGGAATCGCACCAGCTCTCCCTATTAAATGAAACAAAGACCCTAAGTTACCTCAGTCTTACGACTTACACACCCAACCGCGCTACCAGGCGCCTGGGGATACCAAACTAGCCCTGCAAAAGGAATGGCTGCAGCAGTGCAGCCAGTCGAAAACAAAGAACAAAGGTGCGACGCCTGCAGACTGGCGACGCCCCCTTAAGTAGGAAGCTGACAGCTGCAGGTCGTTGCCCTAATCAGCTGGCCTCCTATTTGAGGCCACGCTGCTCTTTGTTCTGTAACGCCTGCAACGCTGTGAATTGGTGGTACGTTCGCCAGACGTTGCAGGCACCCTAACAGGACCCCCCCCTCTAGGGACAGCTCCCGAGGTCCCAAGACCCGCAGACCGGTTCCTTCGGTACTCACGAATCAGTTCAGGGTCCAGGATGCGTCGAGCCGGTACCCATGAACGTTCCTCGGGGCCGTAACCTTCCCAATCCACCAGGTATTGAGTGCTACCCTGCACTTTCCTGCTATCCAGGAGACGGCGGACCGTAAATGCAGGGGCACCCTGGATGATACGAGGGGCGGGAGGTTGTGGGGGGGGTAAAGCTCCCCTACCCGCGAACGGGCGAAGTTGGGAGACATGAAAGGTCGGATGCGCCTTCATCCTGGGGGGCAACTCCAACCTATATGTCACCGGGTTAATCCGTCGGACTACCTTGAACGGGCCAATGTACCTCGGTGCCAGCTTGTGAGTCGCACCTTTCTGTAATGAATGAAGGCGTAGGACCCAAAGATGCGGAGCAAAAAATGATATTTATTAACAATAAATATATATATACAGATGAACAAAGGAAAAGGAGTTAAACAAAAACAATTCGGGAAATCCCGAACGACGCCTTTCTCGTCACTGGCAACTGAAAAGGAAACACAAAAACAGAAAATAGAAAAGCAGCCAACGCGAGGCGCGAACCCGGGTCGCTCACTCGCGGCAATTATAATCACCCCGCTACGCTACGGCGTTGCTGAGGTTACACACTCGCCTTCTGAATATGAGGCTGAAATGAGAGAACGGATCTCAGTAAATAATCCGTAGAAAGGGGCAAAACTTGTAAAGATAATTGTGAGGGGAATAATGGATCGGTTGTGTCACCAGTTTAAAAGACTGGGAAGAAACCGATGACTGAGTTTGGAAAAAGGGTTCAGGCGAGTGGATTCGAACCGGGGATTCACGCATGGAGGAGCGGCGACTTACCGCTCAACCAAACAGCAGTGAATAACCCTGACAAAAGTTCACGCCTTTAAAGGACTGCGGAAGGTGGCAATTAGCCTGATGCTAACCCGCTGCTAGCTTTGCAAGCGGGGACCATATGTGGCAACGCCAAAACAACCACAGCTCGAGGGCTGTAAGGAATCGCACCAGCTCTCCCTATTAAATGAAACAAAGACCCTAAGTTACCTCAGTCTTACGACTTACACACCCAACCGCGCTACCAGGCGCCTGGGGATACCAAACTAGCCCTGCAAAAGGAATGGCTGCAGCAGTGCAGCCAGTCGAAAACAAAGAACAAAGGTGCGACGCCTGCAGACTGGCGACGCCCCCTTAAGTAGGAAGCTGACAGCTGCAGGTCGTTGCCCTAATCAGCTGGCCTCCTATTTGAGGCCACGCTGCTCTTTGTTCTGTAACGCCTGCAACGCTGTGAATTGGTGGTACGTTCGCCAGACGTTGCAGGCACCCTAACAGGACCCCCCCCTCTAGGGACAGCTCCCGAGGTCCCAAGACCCGCAGACCGGTTCCTTCGGTACTCACGAATCAGTTCAGGGTCCAGGATGCGTCGAGCCGGTACCCATGAACGTTCCTCGGGGCCGTAACCTTCCCAATCCACCAGGTATTGAGTGCTACCCTGCACTTTCCTGCTATCCAGGAGACGGCGGACCGTAAATGCAGGGGCACCCTGGATGATACGAGGGGCGGGAGGTTGTGGGGGGGGTAAAGCTCCCCTACCCGCGAACGGGCGAAGTTGGGAGACATGAAAGGTCGGATGCGCCTTCATCCTGGGGGGCAACTCCAACCTATATGTCACCGGGTTAATCCGTCGGACTACCTTGAACGGGCCAATGTACCTCGGTGCCAGCTTGTGAGTCGCACCTTTCTGTAATGAATGAAGGCGTAGGACCCAAAGATGCGGAGCAAAAAATGATATTTATTAACAATAAATATATATATACAGATGAACAAAGGAAAAGGAGTTAAACAAAAACAATTCGGGAAATCCCGAACGACGCCTTTCTCGTCACTGGCAACTGAAAAGGAAACACAAAAACAGAAAATAGAAAAGCAGCCAACGCGAGGCGCGAACCCGGGTCGCTCACTCGCGGCAATTATAATCACCCCGCTACGCTACGGCGTTGCTGAGGTTACACACTCGCCTTCTGAATATGAGGCTGAAATGAGAGAACGGATCTCAGTAAATAATCCGTAGAAAGGGGCAAAACTTGTAAAGATAATTGTGAGGGGAATAATGGATCGGTTGTGTCACCAGTTTAAAAGACTGGGAAGAAACCGATGACTGAGTTTGGAAAAAGGGTTCAGGCGAGTGGATTCGAACCGGGGATTCACGCATGGAGGAGCGGCGACTTACCGCTCAACCAAACAGCAGTGAATAACCCTGACAAAAGTTCACGCCTTTAAAGGACTGCGGAAGGTGGCAATTAGCCTGATGCTAACCCGCTGCTAGCTTTGCAAGCGGGGACCATATGTGGCAACGCCAAAACAACCACAGCTCGAGGGCTGTAAGGAATCGCACCAGCTCTCCCTATTAAATGAAACAAAGACCCTAAGTTACCTCAGTCTTACGACTTACACACCCAACCGCGCTACCAGGCGCCTGGGGATACCAAACTAGCCCTGCAAAAGGAATGGCTGCAGCAGTGCAGCCAGTCGAAAACAAAGAACAAAGGTGCGACGCCTGCAGACTGGCGACGCCCCCTTAAGTAGGAAGCTGACAGCTGCAGGTCGTTGCCCTAATCAGCTGGCCTCCTATTTGAGGCCACGCTGCTCTTTGTTCTGTAACGCCTGCAACGCTGTGAATTGGTGGTACGTTCGCCAGACGTTGCAGGCACCCTAACAATTTTAGGTTATTTTTATGCACAAAATTCTAAATGCTCACAAACACTGGCAACAATTTTGGGGGTTTGCTAAATTGTTGAATTTGTGTGTTTATGTTCAAAACTCAAAACTAAATTCACACTGATTAAATTAAAGATATAAAGAGAATCGTTGTGTGTGTTTTGGGTGAAATTAAGTTTTGTAAAGACGCCTTAGTTTTTATTGTTCTATTAATTGCAGTTAGGTTTTCACTGGTACCTAGTACTGGAACCTGTGCAGTGTGTACAATTATTATGGTAATAAACTGGTAACCTATTACAGTTCTTTACTGTAAATATACTCCACAGTTAGTTATTGTTGTATTACAGTACTTTACTGGCAACTATGCTGGAAATGTGCAGTATATTACTGTAGGTTCATGGTAATTTTACTGCACTATTATGGTAATTAACTGTTAACACATTACAATTATTTACTGTAAATTTACAATCATGTTTACAGTGTGAATGTAAAGTTTACGCTCATCAGTTTGTGACCTAAAGCTCAAGCACAGTTTGGTTCTGCAACAGGACGTTGATCCCAAACGTGATTTGTGTTGTTTACACTGTTATAAAATGTGTGTCACATGAGGAACAACATCAGATTTGGGACACTTTGACCTGCACAGTGTGAACAGAGCCAGACAGTAACAGAACTGGTGTCAGGGTGGGTTATGGGATTTTTTGGCAGTAACAGATTTATGTAGGATTAAGTTTGTGGTCGTGTTTCCGTAGGAGCTTTAATGAAAGTTAGATCTTTAAAAACAAAAGAATTATTATTAAAGTTATTTATTGTTTTATTAGCAAAGAAACATGAAATAAAATATTAATAATTATTGTGCTGAAGCTTTTAACCTTATGATTTAAATTTGTACATTTATGCCATTTAGCAAACACTTTTTATCCAAAGTGAATTACAATTGTGAAGGAAAACTATGTAAGCAATTGAGGGTTAAGGGCCTTGCTCAGGGGCCCAACAGTGGCTCCTTGCTTGACTGTAGACGGTCTCACCCATCACACGAAAATTACTTCACTTACCAAAAAGACCGACATCATATAAAACAAAATATTTTGAATAAAACAGCTATACTCACCGGATTGATTTCTGTAGAGGAAAATGGCGCTGATGAAGTGAAAAAGTTCAGACAGCCTCGAATGTCCCGGATGAAGAAAGTAGACGCATGTTGAGATAACTCAGAAATATTGCATTGGCCGAAAATGAATTTATTAAGTAAATCGGTGATTCAGCTGTATTTCATTAACTCAACTTAATTGACTCACGTTTTACGCACTTACACGAATATGTTAAGTAACTGTAATGAAAGAAACATGAGTAAAATCAACAACCGCCTGAGATCATTTTTTTCAGTGCATGTGTTAATGGGTGTGGTCGATGTATCTAAACTAAAAGATTTCAGATGTACTTATTTATTTAAAAAATGTGTGTTCCAATAATTCAAGAAGCAAAACTGCCATTAAATTTACGTCTCATTTAAGTTACATAAACCAAATCTTGTGCAAATTTAATCTAAGTTTGAACTCCTGTGATCTTGTAAAATGATGTTGTGGTAAATAGAGCAGGTCATGACTTGAACAGATAATTTATTTAATCTAGAATAAAAAAAAGTAAAGCAGGAAAAACAACCATGTCACGTGATTTTAGGGAAGATCAGATCATGTTCCATCAGACCGCTGGAAAGAAGGAATTTACACTGACAACAAACAAGTAGCAGCAGGTAGAAAAACAGCAGTGAAAGCAGGAACTTCTTTACTTCAGTTATCAAGTGATTTTTATTGTTATATTTAGAGATAATAGTAAAAAAAAAATTACATTAAATCATTTTATATACACTGATCAGCCATAACAATAAAACCACCTCCTTGTTTCTACACTCACTGTCTATTTTGTAGTTCTACAATTACTGACTGTAGTCCCTGTTTCTCTACATGCGTCTCTGACTTTACATCTACAAGGTGGAACAACTAGGTAGGAGTGTCTAATAGAGTGGACAGTGAGTGGACACGGTGTTTAAGAACTCCAGCAGCGCTGCTGTGTCTGATCCACTCATACCAGCACAACACACACTAACACACCACCACCATGTCAGTGTCACTGCAGTGCTGAGAATGATCCACCACCTAAATAATACCTGCTCTGTGGGGGTCCTGACCATTGAAGAACAGGGTGAAATGAGGTAACAAAGTATGTAGAGAAACAGATGGACTACAGTCAGTAATTGTAGAACTCTGAAGTGCTTCTACACTGTAAACCCTAACATTGTATGTATTTAAAAAAATAAGTTGAAATTACTTAATTTCTTACATAAAGTAGACATCACTTAGTCTTGATAAGTAGTTTCTACTTTTTCTTTCAATGATCATGTGTACTTGGTGTTTTAAGAGAAATTAACTCAATAATCCAAGTTTTAGCTTTCCTGTCTGCCACGTGAGCACAAAGTTCTAGAACATTTCCAAATGGCGGGGATTGATTCCAAGAAAACTGTTCGTGTTGAAGATGTGAAGACATGTTGGCTGATGGAGTTATGAATTTTCCTCACTTCCTTTCACATTTTTAGTAAGTATTCACATTTAAACTTGTATTTTGGTTAATTTTCTGAGTTCATATTCAAAATTTGATCGGCTAAGTGTTAACATACAGTTTTAAAAAAGATAGCTAGCTAGCCAGAGAGCTGTTGGAGCTGAATTAGCTGAAGTGTTAAAATAGCTCGCTAGTTTTCTGTCTTTTGCTGAGGTTTGACTGAAATGGTTAAGGTTTGTCAACCAACATTTTTTTTTATGTATTGCTTTATTTGCTAGCTCGGTTAGCTATTAGCTTGTTTTGACTGGCCAATATTTATCAGGTTAGCTTGAATAGTGGTGTTTTGAAAACATAATTTTACATATAGTAATCTATAGCTCACACATTTACTTGAGAAATATAAATCATTTTTCTGAGCCGGTTTATTTGTGTTTGTTCGTTTCATAGACTGTGTGCTCGGTTCCATCTAATTCAGCCGATTCATCTGAGTGATTCGTACGTCACCTCACTTCCAAGTTTAGGCGCACTGTTCCAAGCTGAAGTCTCACGACGCACAGAGTAAAGTAAGCTTATCAACCTCTATATTTATTTAGCATGGCTGCTAGACATTATCTGTAGAAATGCATTGGTCTAGTCATTGAAATCCAATGTTAGCGACAAACAAGTTGTGTTTTATGCAAAAACGCATTCTAGCCAGTGGGTTAGAATCTCGACGACCCGTTCCATCTTAACTGGTGTTGCAGTTCCATTGTAATTGGTACAGCAGTTATATTCGGGTGCCTTTTCTAACTATTTTTGTGTACTTTGCTTTGTATTATTATGAGATTAATAGCAAAGCAATGTAATTAATATATATACATCCATTTCTACCATTTAGGACTGTAACACATTTTTAAAAATGTTGGGATGGGGCAGTTTAAGTCTAGTAATGAGGTCAAATAAATAATGATATGAAGTGGTAATGCGAACAGGTGACTGTAATCATGATTTGGAATCTTTTAATGTTATGTTATGCACTGTAGAGGGTAAACTTACCAAAATCCTCTCCTATCTTTCTTTGAGGGATATTATTTTTAAACATTTTAATCATTTTCTCACACATTTGTTTAAATACTGGCAATTATCTGCCTATCTTTGCTTTGTGAAGGACTAGAAGTATGCTGTATGTCAAAAATGGATGTATATTTATGAATAAAATTAAGTTGGCCAGAGAAAACATACAATTTCATTCTGTTTGCAATAATAGAAGTCAAAGTAAATTTTAGAAAGCTTTCTTTTTTATTTGCATTTTCCATACCGCCCCAGCTTTTTTAGATTTGGGGTTGTAATTTAATGCATTGTGTTTGAATGACTGAAGTGTAATGTTTTGACTTTTTTTTTTTAGGATGCTGATGAAGAGCAGACATTCAGCAGTATTGCTACTGGGATCCTCATTGTGGAGCTTGATGAAGGAGGGCACCCACATGTTTTTACACTCACTGTCTATTTTATTAGCTCCACTTACCATATACAGGGGTTGGACAAAATAACTGAAACACCTGTCATTTCAGTGTGGTAGGTTTCATGGCTAAATTGGACCGGTCTGGTGGCCAATCTTCATTAATTGCACATTGCACCAGTAAGAGCAGAGTGTGAAGGTTCAATTAGCAGGGTAAGAGCACAGTTTTGCTCAAAATATTGCAATGCACACAACATTATGGGTGACATACCAGAGTTCAAAAGAGGACAAATTGTTGGTGCACGTCTTGCTGGCGCATCTGTGACCAAGACAGCAAGTCTTTGTGATGTATCAAGAGCCACGGTATCCAGGGTAATGTCAGCATACCACCAAGAAGGACAAACCACATCCAACAGGATTAACTGTGGACGCAAGAGGAAGCTGTCTGAAAGGGATGTTTGGGTGCTAACCCGGATTGTATCCAAAAAACATAAAACCACGGCTGCCCAAATCACGGCAGAATTAAATGTGCACCTCAACTCTCCTGTTTCCACCAGAACTGTCCGTCGGGAGCTCCACAGGGTCAATATACACGGCCGGGCTACTATAGCCAAACCTTTGGTCACTCGTGCCAATGCCAAACGTCGGTTTCAATGGTGCAAGGAGCGCAAATCTTGGGCTGTGGACAATGTGAAACATGTATTGTTCTCTGATGAGTCCACCTTTACTGTTTTCCCCACATCCGGGAGAGTTACGGTGTGGAGAAGCCTAAAAGAAGCGTACCATCCAGACTGTTGCATGCCCAGAGTGAAGCATGGGGGTGGATCAGTGATGGTTTGGGCTGCCATATCATGGCATTCCCTTGGCCCAATACTTGTGCTAGATGGGCGCGTCACTGCCAAGGACTACCAAACCATTCTGGAGGACCATGTGCATCCAGTGGCGGTGCCGTGTATCAATGCACCAATACACACAGCAAGACTGGTGAAAGATTGGTTTGATGAACATGAAAGTGAAGTTGAACATCTCCCATGGCCTGAACAGTCACCAGATCTAAATATTATTGAGCCACTTTGGGGTGTTTTGGAGAAGCGAGTCAGGAAACGTTTTCCTCCACCAGCATCACGTAGTGACCTGGCCACTATCCTGCAAGAAGAATGGCTTAAAATCCCTCTGACCACTGTGCAGGACTTGTATATGTCATTTCCAAGACGAATTGACGCTGTATTGGCCGCAAAAGGAGGCCCTACACCATACTAATAAATTATTGTGGTCTAAAACCAGGTGTTTCAGTTTCATTGTCCAACCCCTGTAGAAGCACATTGTAGTTCTGTACTACTAACTGTAGTACATCAGTTTTTTTCACATGCTTTTTTTAAGACTGATTTCATACTGCTTTTATCCTTTTCTCAGTCCAGCAGTGACAGTGAGGTGTTTAAAAACTCCAGCAGCTTCTGTATCTTATCCACTCATACCAGCACAACACACACTAACACACGACCACAATATCAGTGTCACTGCAGTGTCGAGAATATCCTGTGGGTTATGATGTGCACCAGAACAGAATTGATTTGGTTTCCACTTTAAAGATTGAATTTTAAGTGAAGTGTGCAATCAAGCAAATGTTTTACGATTTATATTTGCACAACTTTTTGTTAAAGTTTTGTGAGTTGCTGTTAAAATGTTGTGACCTTTTTTTTACAGAGTTTTGTGAAACTGCTGCTCTTTTCCAATAAATAAGATTTGATACCATTGATTTGATGTCATTTGGATTTTTTTGCAGTTGTAATATTAGTGCCATCTTAATTTAAAATATTTTGGGTATAAAACCAGTACAATATGCATATTTTTATGAGTGACAACAACTTTATATAATCATTGCAATAAACTTAAACAAGCAAGTTAGATCAGTTGTGAAATAGTTACTTTGACTTAAAAATTTAAGTGTCAGGTACTTATGGTTTGTCTGTTGAACTTAAAGACATGAGTTTGTTCAACTCAATACAGTATTACACATTACTAAATAAACTGAGTTTTGAAAACTTAATTCATTTGAGGCAACGAATTACCTCAAATTATTTGAGTAAACTTAACTTATTTGGGTTTACAGTGTATAGGGTAAGTGTAGCTGATAACATGGAGAGGTGGTTTTAATGTTATGGCTGATCAGTGTATATATAGTAAAAATATTTTTAGGCTCAGAATGTTTATTTATTTATTCAAACAGTAAGTCTGGAATAACATACCGTAAATAAACAATGGACTCCCATATTAATCTAAAAATGTTGTATATTTTGTGATGACGATCCATTATCCAGGTAATTAGACGGTTTCTTCCTAAACATTTAATAACGTGATGGTACAGTTTATTTACATTTTTAAAATACCAACCATAATTCAACATACAAGACTGCAAAATAAATAAATAAATAAATAAAAACCATATTGTTAACATAAGTTTGGCATGCTACCCCCATGTTTGGCATGATACCTGGTTCAAGCCCAGGGCAGCTACATCGTATTGTAAGTGTTGATGACACCTCCAATAGCTCCAGCTAACCCTGCTACGCATCCTTGCACATAAACTAGCTAAACCACTTCTTTAGCATAAAAAAAAGAAAACAGGAAATCCCCCAAACTGTTGCCACAATGTCAAAAGCATATCATTTACCTTTCATCATTTTAATTAACTTGTTAGCAATAAATGTTTAAGAAACCACTGAATTATTAGACAAGGTGTCCACATACATCTGGCCATATAGTGGATTAGTAATTAGTAATAGTAATTTCATCCTTCAATACAAACTTATTCTGCATTATAATACTCAGATTAGTATCTATCTTAACCGCTTATCCAATCAGGGTCGTGCGGTGCTGGAGCCTATTCCAGCTTTTCAATGGGCGCAAGGCACACAGTAACACCCTGGATGGGGCACCAGTCCACCGCAGGGCGCACACACACACACACACACACACCTATAGGGCAATTCAGTGTCTCCAATTAGATTAGATGTAACTTTATAATCTTTACACGTGTACAAGTACGAGGCAACACAATGCAGTTTAGCATCTAACCAGAAGTGCAATAAGCAGCAAGTGCGGGATGTATAGTATTTATGAAATACATTATTTACAGGATATGCGCAGTGCTATGAACAATATATCAGACATCCCAAGTCTCCCGGATATACATAGCGGCTCCCTGATGCCCGCAAGTACGATAAAATCTCCCGAAATCTAGAACAAGTCCAAACACACACACACACACACACTTTTTTCCCGATCGTGTATTAAATCCGGTATCTAATACTGTTTAGTACACTAAGTAGGGAACATGAATTCATATCTAAAATACTATGTAGTATGCGCTATGTAGGTAACATGAATCTGTTATCTGATATAAAACTTAGCGCACTGTGTAGTTAACATAAATCCGTTAAATTAATGTGGTTGTGATGCGAACAGTTAGCTAAGTAGCTCAGTAAGCAGCTTCTAAAAGTTCTGTTATCACCCATGTCCTTTGATGTGTGCGAGAGCTTTTTTACCTTAAAAAAAAAATTAAAGGGGGCGTGGTCCGGGGGTACCTCCCGGAAATGAGTTTTTGCAACTTGGGAAGTCTGATATATACAGGTGAATTTATTATAGAATGTACTATAAACACGATATATACAGTAGATGGGAGTGCTATAGACATAATATACAGATTAGCTTCCAGATTTAGAATAAGGTGCTATAAACATGACAGATGTATACAGTATAGGTGGAAATTATGTACAAATGATATATTATATTAAGAAGAAACAGGTTTGTAGTGAAACCTTTAACAGGAGGAGAGATGTGGGGGGTTAATGGGGGACAGAGTTCAGTATGGAGACAGCTCTGGGGAAAAAGCTGTCACGATTAACCTGACTGCATGTTTTTGGACTGTGGGAGGAAACCGGAGCTCCCAGAGGAAACCCACACAGACACATTTACATTTTTACATTTTCAGCATTTAGCAGACGCTTTTTATCCAAAGCGACTTACACGATGAGCAATTGAGGTTTAAGGGCCTTGCTCAGGGACCCAACAGTGGCAACTTGGTGGTGGCGGGGCTTGAACCGGCAACCTTCTGTTTACTAGTCCAGTACCTTAACCACTGAGCTATCACTGGCAACCTTCTGTTTACTAGTCCAGTACCTTAACCACTGAGCTATCACTGGCAACCTTCTGTGTACTAGTCTAGTACCTTAACCACTGAGCTATCACTGACACAAGGAGAACATGCAAACTCCACACAGAAAGGATCTGGACAGCCCTTGGATTTAACGAACTTTATCTGTAGTGACTTGTACACGCGAAAATAAATTTTTCTTGATTTAAGCTGTTTTTTTTAACCCACAGTGGCTGAAGGGGGAGAAGAAACTGATTTGGTCGCAGATTTACTTACAAACCCTTTTTTCAAGACGGACCTTTTAAGTAAAGCTGGACATCGTTAACAAGGGACGAGTAACCCCGAAGTTAGTCATGTTTAGTCTTGTTATTTTGTTTAGTCTGTCTGTTTAGCCTTTGTTTAGTCAGTTTAGTATGTTCATGCCTGTTTAGTTTGTTTAGTCCTTGTATAGTCTTTGTTAGCCTTTGTTTGTTCACCCTGTTTTGCCTTGTTTGCTCTGTTTTGCCCTGTTCACCCTGATTATTCTTGTTTAGCACAGTTAGCCTTGTTTAGTCTAGTTAATTTTGTTTAGCTGTCTTTCTTCTTGTTTGGTCCTGTTTGTTCTGTTTGCACTATCTTTTCTTATTAATAAATCTTAGTTTGCTTTGTACATCTCTGCGTGTGTGTCCACCCTTTTGTCTCATCTAGACCCTGTGTAACACTGTCTATAACTAACTGTCTTTCTTTCTTACTCAGAATGACCTCCACGATCCGTACCAGTCTGGCTTCAAGGCAGCGCATTCTACAGAAACAGCACTTGTAGCTGTTACTGAGAAGCTTCATGCAGCCACAGCAGCCAAACTGTCATCTGTCCTTATTCTTCTTGACCTCTCTGCAGCCTTCGACACAGTGAATCACAGCATTCTCCTGACCACTCTCTCCAACCTTGGAGTAACAAGTTCAGCATGGCAATGGATCTTTATTCCCTCCATGCACTCTCTCAACCGGTGTTCCTCAGGGCTCTGTACCTGGCCCAATTCTATTCTCTATCTACAGTTGTCCTTGCATTCTTTTGTTTTCTTTAGTTATTTTGGACCCTCTTTAGCTTCTCCTTATCTTTAGATCTAAAAGTCCTCATATTTTTGTTAAGAAGTGCTTTAAGCTCAGGAGTTACCCAGGACTTGTTATTAAAGAAGCATTACACTTCTCTACATTGTACTGTACTTCTGCTTTTACTACACACCCAGGTTCAGCAGGTTCTGCTTCAGAATAAAACTAAAAATCATCAACATCAAAAGTAAAGCTGTACTGCAAACTATAGTGCCATGCAAAACTATTGGCCTCTTTCTGATTATTTCTGGCAACTGTATGTCAGAACTAAGTTACTGGCAACTCTGGTAAAGGTGGAAGTAAAAAGGGTTATCAGAAATATACTCACATACACATGTAAATTTAGATACATTTTGTCCTGATTTTGGTTGAGGACTTGAATAGCTTGTGGGAAAAAGCTCCTCCTCATCCTCTCCGTTTTGGCTTTTAGAGCACGAAAACACTTCCCAGATCGTAACAAAGAAAACAGTCCATTACTGGGATGACTGGGGTCCTTTACTATCCTCCTGGCCCTTGTCCAGCACTGTTTCCTGTATATGGACTGCAGGTCAGGAAGCTCAGTCCGGATTATGCGCTCAGCTGAACTCACCACCCTCTGTAGAGCCGCCCGTCCTGCTTGGTGCTGTTTCCGAACCAGGTTGTGATGTTTCCTGTTATGATGGATTCAATGGTGCAGGTGTAGAAGTTACGAAGCACCTTGGATGGTAGTTTGAAGTCCCTTAAGCGTCTGAGGTGATAAAGATGCTGACGTTAAGGAGGTGATTGTTATCCTGGCACCAGTCCTCCAGGTGTTTAATCTCCTCTAGGTAGGCCCTCTTACCATTGTTAGACATCAGGCCCACCACAACAGTGTCATCAGCAAACTTGACAATGGTGGTAGAGCTGGAAGTGGCCACACAGTCATGTGTAATAATAATAATAATAATAAATTTTATTTATAAGCGCCTTTCATAACACTCAAGGACACTTTACAAGAGTTTTTAAAACATACATACAAAAGGACACCAAACATACAAAAGGACACAAAACAAACAGGGACAATAAAGTGGAAATTACAGAGAATAGGCTATTTTGAACAGGTGAGTTTTGAGTGTAGATTTAAAAAGAGGAAGAGAATCTATGTTACGGATGTCGGGTGGGAGGGAGTTCAGACAGGTTTTAATTTATCTTACCATTCCTTCAGAAAAGCAGCTGATTGGGAACGGTTTTATTTTTCAGCCATCCAAAGCACACTGCTAATGCAGTGAAATCATATTCTGAGAGAAAAACAACTGATAAAACACTGACAGTAATGGACTGACCTCCACAGAGTCCAGACCTGGATATTATAATGGCAGTATGGGATCATCTGGACTGAAATATATAAGAGAGCCTAAATCTAAAGAAGAACTCTGGAGGGGACAGTGTTAATACCCAGCAATGATCTCATCCCTGTTTTGTTCTTCATGACATATCAGTGCCCATGTGAACAGTAACTGGTTGTGAGGTTTAAACCCAAGTCTTTAGGACCCTAAAGCTGTGTGGTACCTACACTACCTGCTGTAGCTTCTTAATGATTGTTCATTTTATGTTTATGTAAACCACTATATAATATAACGAGTCCCTGTAATTATTACCTGCTGTTTCTTGGTTTACTCTGGTAATGCCAAGTTCACACTACACGACTTTCCAAGCCGTCAGGTCGCTGTACAGTTCACACTATACGACTGAATCTTTTGCACTCGGGGGTCTTTCAGTCGGTGTATATTTCACACTACACGACTGATCGGTGATAGGGGGTTTCACACTACACGATCCATCACCAACTGGAATCGCAGTGAGCTTCTCTGGTCTCCCTTTTTTTTCTTCTTTACAAAAACACGTGAGAAGTGACGAGGGGGTTTTATGATACCACGTCCAAAATAATAAGATAAGATAAGATAAGACTTTATTGATCCCCTTAGGGAAATTAACTTGTTACAGCAGAATGAAGACAGGAATACAAGAAATACAACTAAGTAGAAAATATTGCACACATAGTGTGTAGTTATTTACTCTATAAAATATCTAAAAAATAATATATACATTAAAAATATGCAAAATATATTAAGTTATTGCACTTATTGTGAATAGGTTACATATTGCACTTGTTATTACACCCAACATGAAAGATTAGGAATGAGTGATATTATTATATATTATTACTGTTATAAGCTCTGATGGCTGCAGGAATAAAGGACCTGTGGTAGCGCTCCTTCTTACACAGGGGGTGGAGGAGTCTGGTACTGAAGGAGCTTGTTAGGTCTCCTACAGACTCATGTAGTGGATGTGTGGTGATGTCCAGGATGGATGACAGCTTGGCTATCATCCTCCTTTCTCCCACCTCCTCTACAGGTTGGAGAGGACAGTTTAAGACAGAGCTCGCTTTCTTGATCAGCTTGTTCAATCTTTTTCTGTCTCTCTCTGATATTGCACCCCCCCAGCACACCACTCCGTAGAAGATGGCTGATGCTCCCACAGTGTCATAAAAGGATCTAAGCAGTGTTCGGCACACTCCAAAAGACCTCAGTCTCCTCAGAAGGTGGAGGCGACTTTGGCCCTTTCTATATAGGGCATCCGAGTTGCTAGACCAGTCCAGTTTATTATTGAGGTGAACACCCAGGTATTTGTACTCCTTCATTGTCTCAATGTCCAAACCCTGGATGCTCACAGGTGTGGTGTGATGCGACTTTTTCCTGAAGTCGATCACCAGTTCTTTAGTTTTGCTGGTGTTAATATGAAGCACATTCAGTTCACACCAGGTAACAAAGTCCTTGACGATACTCCTGTAATCCTGTTCATTCCTGTCAGATAAACATCCAACAATGGCTGTGTCGTCCGAGAACTTTTGCAGGAAACAGTCTTGTGTGTTATGTTGAAAGTCTGAGGTGTATACGGAAAAAAGAAATGGAGAGAGGACAGTCCCTTGTGGTGCCCCTGTACTGATAACCACTACGTTGGACACACAGTCCTGAAGCCTCACGTACTGTGGTCTGTTGGAGAGGTAATCAATCGTCCACACAGTGAGGTCACGGTCAACTCCAGCTACCTCCAGCTTCTTTCCAAGTAGTGATGGTTGTAGAGTGTTGAAAGCACTGGAGAAGTCGAAAAACATGACCCTCACAGTATTTCCAGGGGTGTCGAGGTGTGAGAGGGATCTGTGTAACAGGTGGATGACTGCGTCCTCTACACCAATGCCAGTTTTGTAGGCAAACTGCGTCCAGCGTTGTGTCCACTATCGGTCGAAGGTGGCTGAGTATAATCCGCTCTAGAGTCTTCATTAGATGTGAAGTAAGGGCCACTGGTCTGAAGTCATTCAGCTCCCTGGGGTGTGCAGTCTTAGGCACTGGAACCAAGCAGGAAGTTTTCCATAGGACTGGCACCCTCTTAAAACTCAGGCTTAGATTGAAGATGTGAAGAACCACCCCAAAGAGTTGGTCTGCACAGTCCTTGAGAAGTCTGGAGCTGATGCCGTCTGGGCCTGTGGCTTTTCTCACTTTGTTCCTCTTGAGTTCTCTCCTCACCTGCTTAGCCGTTATAGAGATGAATGGGGAGGAATCTAGAGGTGGTAGACACAAGGAGGTTTCACCAATGAGTTGTGGGGGGTGGATTGGACCCAAGCTGTGCATGGGTGACGCCGTATTTGAGGGTCAATCCCAGGGTTTTTTTAAGTGAGATAGCATGGATTGTTGTGGATTGGACACTGTTTGGTTCATATGCATGTGAATGGGGGGCATGGACGAGCCTGAGTCGAATCTGTTGAAAAACAAATTCAGCTCGTTAGCCCATGTCCTGTCTCCACACACTGGTCCGTTTCCGCTGCTACTCCGTCCTGAGATTTTATTTAGTCCTCTCCAAACTTCTCTTGCATTGTTTTGTTGAAGGTGTGCCTCCATTTTAAGAAGTGCTTTAAGCTCAGGCGTCACCCAGGGTTTGTTATTAGTGAAGCACTGTACAGTTCGTGCTGGTACGGTGCTCTCAACACAGAAGTTTATGTAGTTCGTTATGCAGTGAGTCAAGCTGTCAGTGTCCTCCCCGTGTGGACTGCATAACACCTCCCAGTCTGTGATCTCCAAACAGTCCTTTAATGCCTCACTGGCCTCTGCAGACCAGTTCCTCACAGATCTTGTGGTAGGGGGTTGTTTCTTAACCATGGGGGTGTAGACAGGCAGGAGGTACACCAAGTTGTGATCAGATCGACCAAGTGGGGGGAGGGGTGAAGAGCTTTATGCATCCTTTGTGTTAACATACAGTAGATCCAACGTTTTACTGTCCCTTGTATGGCATTTAACATACTGAGTGAAGGTGGGGAGAGTGGAGGACAGGGATGCATGATTGAAGTCCCCGGAGATGAGGAGGAGGGACTGAGGGTGTGAGGTCTGCAGCTCTGATACGACGGTGTGTAGGCGATCACATGCTGCAGCAGCGTCGGCAGAGGGCGGGATGTAAACAGTGATCGCAATAACATGCGAGAATTCCCTCGGAAGATAGTATGGCCGAATGCCGACAGCTAGAAGCTCAATGTCCTTTGTACAGCACTGTTTTTTAACAATGATGTGTCCAGGGTTACACCACCTATCATTTACGAACATCGCTATCCCTCCTCCCTTCCTCTTACCAGTGTCCGCTGTGTTCCTATCCGCTCTCAGGAGCTTAAAGCCGTCCACCATGACTAGCGAGTCCGGAGTGAGTCCATGCAGCCAAGATTCAGTGAAGCACATGATGCTACATTCCCGGTACTCCTTCTGTAGTCTGACCGGCGCCGTTAGTTCGTCCATCGTATTTGGAAGCGATCTTACATTCCCCATAATAAGAGACGGAAGACGAGGTTTATACCGTCTTTTTCTCACATGCCGTCTCACTCCGGCTCTGCATCCCCTCCTCTTTCTCCTTATTTCTGCCGGTATCGCTGATGTGTCCGCGAAGAGAAACTCTGTGTGGCTGAGCTCCAGCAGTTGTTCCCGAGTGTAAACAATAGATCCATGGCTGAATGGGTTTGCAGATGCGATAGCGATGATTCCGAAAATAAACAGAAAAAACACTGCTAATTTTGCCAGTTTTATGTCCATGGCTGTACAGGATTGTGTAGAGATACGATACGTAAAAAGAAAAAAACGCGAGAAAAAAGACAAAATTAAAATAAACACACCAAAAGAAACAAGAAAGACGGACCTGCTGTAACGGGCAGCCGCTACAGTAATGTTATGACCTGTAGCGATCTAGGGGTGACAGGGGATGCAACATTATAATACTTAAAATAATGAAATAATAACAAGGAAAACAATCTATCCAAAACACGCTATTTATTTGTAGAATTCAGAATCATAACGAAAAACATAACAAAAAGAAAACCAGCTCTGAGCAAACTCTGTAAAGAAAAGAATGAAAACGATTAGACCAATAACTGATCAAGTATATCAAAATACACAACAATCTTAACCTAAAGAAACACACAATCTCTATCAAACAGAGACCACTTCTAAACTTCAAACACACACGCTCGAACAAAGCACAGCGTGCAAACGACACGCCCCCTCTCCTTCCGGTCCTCACTTTCCAGCCTTTTATACGCTGGCAAATAATGCCGGTACCTGAAACACACACACACACACACACACACACACTAATGCTGCCTTCAAGTCCTCCTCGGAAGTTCCTACTTACGAGTTCGGAGGTCTTAATTACGACATGATGTGGTTCAAGTGGTTTTTGGTCGGGTAAAAATTGACAATTGCTATTCTTCATCAGAACAAGTGCACGTTGTGTACAAAATGTATACAAGCTTGAACTTTACATTTAACATGCAAAACTACCGCCAATAAACTCAAACTTTTACCGTTTACTGTAGGGGCAGCATCCATACCGGCAGTCGCCATGATGTTTTGTTAATGATACGCCCCCACATCGGAAACTCTGGGCTTATCAAAAAATCAGAGTTTCCCCACTGGTAAATACGACATTGAGTTGCTGTTCATGTGCCCTCATCTCGTAAATACGATATTTCCGGCACGACTTGAAGGCAGCAATACAACAAACACACTAGAATGTCCACAGTCATAACAATGCACATCAACAAGTAGCGAGCGATCAAAGCTGTTTGTGGTCTGATGTGCAGCGTAAAATCAAAGAGAAAAAATAAATGAATCTGAGTGGATTTGGCTACAGTATAGATTGTTCTATAGTGAGTTGGAGGTTAATTAATAATTTTGCAATGCAGCGTGGGTATTATGTTTTGTAGAGGATAAAATCAGAAATACTGTAACGCGTGTGTGCCGGTGTATTCTGATATAAACTATATTAATTAAGCCCCTGCCCCAGTGTTTACACTCGTCTTCTGCGTTTCCCCTCACACCGTATCCTGTGTTCTCATTGGCTGTTCGACATGTCCCTCATTCCCAGTTGCCCATCTGAGATCAGATATCTGGCGTGCTAGAAAACTCGATCCAGTCACCGAGCGCTCGGCGAGCCGGTCGGATCGAGTTGTTGGATAGTTCACACTTGGCGACAGAGAGCCGAGTTTTGATCGCAGAGTGAACGCTGAGTTGTTCCCGACCCGGAAAATTAAGCTCCGACCAGTCGCCGATCGAAAATCAGGGCAAAAATCGTGTAGTGTGAACCGGGCATAAACGACTCTCTGTTGCTAACATGAGCTGATGTTTCATAAAAACATTTGACCTGGTTGTTAGGTAAATATTTTCCCCTTGTTTTAAAAGTATTTACAGACCAGTCTGGACTGGCAGGGTGTGGTACCTGTGGTTTCTCCACCAGGTGCTTTACATTCTAGAATAAATAAATGATCTGTTTAATTTATGACCTGCTTTAATTAATAGCACAACATCATCTCACATGCTCACCAGTTATAAAACTCAAATTTGCACAAGGATTGGTTTATGTACATGGGTGTGGCAGTTTTGTGGTTTTAATATTTTCTGTAATTGTACTTTTTTCTCTGACTGAATTATTGAAACACCAACTTCTTTTTTTCCCAAAATAAATAATTAAATACGGTAGTTGCTAACAGTACAGTCTAAACAAAGAAAAAAAAAAACACAATTAGCCACCCATCTCAATATTTCTGGAACTTTCCCTTAAAAACAAAATACACAGGAGCATTAAAATAACTTACACAGTCTGTGTGGCTGCTCCCACTAATCACATGGCACATTCACAATGTACAGATTTACCTGAAAACAATGTGCAATAAAATAAAACAATGTCATAAAAAATACACTAAATAACATTTTTGCACTTGTTTTACAAACATCACCTATCATCACATGTCTATTTGGACGTCTATTAACCCTCCTATTACCTTTGGGGTCAATTTGACCCCATTCAGTGTTTAACGACTTCAAATAATTGATTGACATCATTTTTTTTTGCTTCATATTTAATGAATTTGACTAATTTAATGGGGACAACTGGGTAAATATAAAATTAACATGAAAATATGTTTTTAATGTCCTGTACGCATGTTGTACGCATCGGTGTTCTTTGGGGTCAATTTGACCCCAGACTGTTTTAGCTGTATAAAACATATAAGAAATATCAACATTTTACACACATTTGTTTTGGTTGTTTAGGAAGATATTGGTCACTATGATATGCAATTTTATAATCTTCAAAAAACTTTAAGGCCCTAACCTAACATAACCATAACTGTAGTAGTGCGAGAACCATTGATAGTTCACACAACCTGGGGGAGGGGGAAACATCATCCTCGTGAGATTTTTAATATTTCTCATGCTGTGGGGACAAGAAAATGTGGTTCCCGTGAATAGAAACAGAGGATGATGTTGAGGAGGTCCCGGATTATTAGGCATCCTCCTCTGATAAGAATGAGACCCACAGTGTTGACCCATCTTTTGTCTCTCAACCACCAGCAAACACACGACCTTCCAAAAATGAAAAGTTATTATGGTCTGTCTCCCCACTGGAATAACAAGGCAGACTTAGTGCTGCTAATGTCATCAAAATGGTTCCAGGCCCCACCAGATACACTGTCAGTCATGTCCAAGACATAAAATCAGCATTTGGGCTCTTCATAACACCATCAATTGAAAAGGATATACTTGAGATGACAAAGTTAGAGGGGAGGTGTGTGTATGGGGACAGTTGGAAAGACTTGGATGTGACCCACTTGCAAGCCTACATTGGGTTGCTTATTTTGGCAGGAGTGCACAAGTCAAAAGGTGAAGCAACATCAAGCCTTTGGGCTGCTGACACTGGAAGGGCAATATTTCCAGCCACCATGTCTCTAAACACATTCCATGTTTTCTCCCGTGTCATATGCTTTGATGATGAGAAACAAGGCAGGGCAGATGAGTGTGACAGACTTGCAGCAGTATGGGATGTATGGGACAAGTGGGTTCAGCGATTACCCCTTCTTTACAATCCAGGCCCCCATGTGACTGTGGATGAATGTCTGGTTGCATTTCGTGGGCTCTGTCCCTTCGGACAATATATTCTGATGATGATCTGTTTTACAAAAAAAAATCCTTCTAAATGTTTTAAATTGTGTGTGTCAAATTGACCCCAAACATAATACATGTTACTACTACCAAATGTTATAGATAACAAAAATATGTTAGAAATTGTATAAAGTCATTAAAACAGCAAAAAGATCCCAATGTCCAATGAGATTTTATGTTTATCTGCATATTTCTTCATAGTCGCGCAACAGGTATTCTGGATGTATGGGGATTTATTTTTTTAATTTTTTTAAAGGCTATTTAAGTGGTCAACAAACAAGTATGTGACATAAACTTGGTAACAATTTTAATTTTAATCATTTTATGGAGGTTTAAATTGCTGGGGAGGGTTAAACTTACCAGGCCACGCTGTGAAAAATTGCCATTAAACCACTGTACAATCCAATGTAATCTGGTGTAAATAAACACCATCTACACCTGAAACATGACAAATATGCATCTATTGGTGCTTATCTTTACTTATTGATGAAAAGTATTCTTTTTCTTTGGCTCTCGTGGAGACAGGACGCACTTTTCCCTCCTCCCTTATCTACCCTGCTTGGCTTCTCCTGTATCGTCTCGTCTCGTCACTCTGCTTTACAGAGTTTTTCTCAGCACAGCTCTTCAAAGAACAAATTATGGAATTGGTTAAATGGTCTCTGAATGCTATTGACACCATCTTCTCATCGAGAAGTTCGGTTTCGGGGGAACCCACATGCCTCGACGGAACGCAGATGGCAGGACACGCGATGGACTCGTGGGGGAAGTGGGGAGTCGTGTGCACCTGGCACCTCTTTCGCTGGAGGACATCGAGGATGTTTATCTATTTGGAACTTTGATCGTGGGGTTCGCGCTGATTGGATTAGGCGGTACCCTGCTGTATCGGGAAATTAAAAGAGTTGGGTCAGTTGTCAAAGGTCCCCAGAAACTGCCCAACCTGATTGAGATGGTGGGTAGAGCCGTGGGAACTCAAACTATGAATTTGATTCAGTGTATGGAATCCATCTTGCATAATAAAGCGGCTCTGCGAAAGGAGTTGAACCAGAGATGCATTAATTCTGACAGTCTGTGTTAAATTTTTGCCTCAGACAAAACAAAAGTCATTTCTGCTTCTGGCTCCCCTGTTATCAGCAACGGCCTTGCTGATAAGTAAATACCTCCGGAAGAGATCTGCTGCTACGTTCCTACTCGCCTCACTGTCTGTTTTTCATTCTGGCCAGTAAGAGTTGAGAGAGAACAGCCATTTTATCGCGAACTGTACAGACTTTTCCTTCTTGCTGCTGAATGGGAACTGACAGAAACTCTTTCCTTACCCAAACCAACGTCTCCACTCTTTTAGCTTGATCCCACCAATACGGCAAGACGGGTCTGCAGTGTGCGCCTGCATATGGCTGCAAATCGCTGAGACTGCTTGTTGTAGTTGGTTACTCTCCCTCCCTTATCACTAACCCGTGGCTCGTTGTGTGACTATGTTATGTTCTTATGTTTACATGTGCTTGTGTGCTGTTAGGGGCTTTTTTTCATGCTATCACAGTGTGCTCCTCAAGGAGCACAATCTGGTTGCTAGTTTTTTTATCTCCTACTCTCCCAATGTGTTACCATTTCTTGTTTAACGATGTAAATTTCCCCATTGTGGGACTAATAAAGGATTATCTTATCTTATCTTATAAATCTTAATATATACCACACTTATCTGCCAATGCTGCACACACACTCAGCACTATAACCAGCCATGCTTCAACTGCTTATTTCACCTGTGCATCATTAGCGCTACACTTACACTGGCAAAAAGGGGAGGAGTCTTAAAGGGACAGCACCTTTTTTTTTTTTTTTTACCCTATGCTTATCACTTGGCTACACTCATCCTGGCTCTACGTAGTATAGTTTTTTACCCCAGACCATTCTCATGTGCATCCATACATGAAAATACATGAACACAAGTTAATTTATAACAGCACATTTCATACACTGTGGTTGTTTAAGGTGCTTTACAAATTCCAATTTACTTTTAAACTAGACAGCAAAACTATATGACACAATCCTGAGCCCCTGATTAAAGCACTTATCCTTAAATTTGTTGCAGTTGTAAGTTGCTTTGAATAAAAGTGTATGTTAAATGTTACACAAATTCATTTATTCCTGATAAAGATGTGTTAAAAACCTATATTACCCATGTAAAAATTAATTACTACCAGTCAAGTCAACTTTATTTATATAGCACTTTTTACAATAGACATTGTCTCAAAGCAACTTTACAAAATCCAGGACCAACAGATACAAAAACCTCCTGTTGAGCAAGCCGAGGGCGACTGTGGCAAGGAAAAACTCCCTGAAAATTACAGGAAGAAACCTTGAGAGGAACCAGACTCAGCAGGGCCCGTCCTTCTTGGGTGGCCTGGAGGATACTTTAAATTATAACTGGCAATTTAAGTTATAACTGGCAATAAATATTTAAATAATAATAGAGTTGTTCTTCGCTCTAGTCTTCAATAAAGTCTGTAGTGATTTCTTGTCATTCTTGGTGGAAAATACTCCAGACCCGTCACATCCTGCTGGAGCAGCATCGTTGTCACGGCAGTCTCGACTTTAATCCTTAACCTCGGCGGGTAAACAGGTTTCCATCAGAATGCCCTTGGACAGGTCTAGCCCAGGTCTCAGTCTCGACTTTAATCCTTAACCTCGGCGGGTAAACAGGTTTCCATCAGAATGCCCTTGGAGTAAAACAACAGAGAATGTAGTTAATAATGTACAATGCTAGTTGAGTAAAACAGTTTTACAGAGAATTTTAGACTCCGGCAGCCCTAATTATTACAGCATAACTAAAAGGGAGAGCGAGCAGGTAACAAGGTCATGAAGGCTTTCATAGGACATCAGCGCCCATCTCCCCACCGTCATCAAACCTGAGTGATCGGATAAGAGAGGCAGAACGACAGCAACCCAACATCCCTGATCACCACAAGTTTCTATGACCAAGAACCCCCAAGCTCTGCTCCTTTGTCTATACTAATCACACGACTGAGAAAATAAATCTGTTTTCAGTCTAGACTTAAACATTGAGACTGTGTCCGAATCCCGAACAGAGGCAGGAAGATTATTCCAAAGTTGTGGAGCTTTGTAAGAAAATGCTCTTCCACCAGCTGTGGTCTTTTTAATTTTAGGAACTATAAGTAACCCTGCATCTTGTGAACGAAGTGGACGCGCTGGGTTGTAGTGATTAATAAGTTCACTCAGATACTGTGGAGCCAGACCATGTAGCGCTTTATAGGTTAGTAAAAGTATTTTGTAATCAATGCGGAATTTAACTGGCAGCCAGTGTAGAGATGATAGAACAGGAGTAATATGATCAAATTTTTTAGTTCTAGTTAGCACTCGAGCTGCTGCATTTTGAACTAACTGGAGTTTGTTTATGGATCTACCAGAGCATCCAGTTAGAAGAGCATTACAATAATCTAACCCAGAAGTTATAAAGCATGGATCATTTTTTCAGCGTCATTAACAGATAGTACATTTCTTATTTTAGAGATATTACGCAAATGATAGAAAGCAACTCTAGTAATATTATTAATGTGTGTATCAAAGAAGAGATCTGAATCTATTGTGACACCCAAGTTTTTTACATCTGGGCTGGGAGTAACAGAGAACGTGTTTAAGTTTAGCACCAGGTTAGACAACTTGTCTCTTGCAGCTTTAGAGCCAACAAGTAAAACCTCAGTTTTATCTGAATTAAGTAAAAGAAAATTACACGACATCCAGTTTTTTATGTCGTTTACACTTTAATCTTCTATCTTACTGATTGTGTCAGTATCATT
The DNA here is from genome assembly GCF_030014385.1 of Trichomycterus rosablanca. Taxonomy (NCBI): domain Eukaryota; kingdom Metazoa; phylum Chordata; class Actinopteri; order Siluriformes; family Trichomycteridae; genus Trichomycterus; species Trichomycterus rosablanca. The sequence goes on from NC_085989.1 coordinate 60,147,887, forward strand.
TGGTTTGGCTGATATATACAGCTGTGTGTCATCTGCATAGCAGTGAAATTTTATGCCATGTTTATGAATAATTTCTCCTAGTGGAAGCATATAGAGGGTAAATAATAGCGGTCCCAGTACCAACCCCTGTGGAACACCACACTTTACTTTTGTAGTTTCTGAGCATTTATTATTTACATAAACAAATTGCGAGCGGTCAGTCAGATATGATTGAAACCAAGAGAGTGCGAGTCCTTTAACACCTACTGTATTTTCTAGCCTCTCCAGTAAAATGTTATGATCGACCGTATCAAACGCTGCACTAAGATCTAATAGAACAAGAAAAGAGACACATCCATTATCAGAAGACATTAACAACTCGTTAACTACTCTAATTAATGCGGGTTCGGTACTATGATTGGGTCTAAATCCTGATTGAAATTTTTCATGAATACAATTTTCATTCAAATAAGAACATAATTGTTTGGAAACGACTTTTTCTAATATCTTAGAGACAAAAGGAAGGTTTGAAATTGGCCTATAATTAGCTAAAACATGTGGATCAAGATTAGGTTTTTTAATCAGGGGTTTAATAACGGCACTTTTAAACAGTTTAGGTACATACCCAAGGCTAAGGGATGCATTGATTAATGTAAGCAGGGGCTCTACAATAGCTGGGAGTAAATCTTTAAGTAAACGAGTTGGAACAGGATCGAGTATACACGACGATGACTTCGATGATTTAATCAGAACAGTTAGTTCATTTTGGGAGATTGGATTAAAGGAATTTAGTTGGATTAACTCATTTCTATTATCATTACTATTCTCACCAGTGCTGCTCAGAGTGAGTCCATACTTAACACTACCCTTCCTTCCCAAACCTAATAACTGGTTGTTCCACCCTTGGCAGTAATGACTGTAATCAAGTGTTTGTGATATGCATGATGAGTTATTTTATTTTTTTAAGTCACTGATAGTTAAGAGAAAATCTTTGGTGGAATTTAAAAAAGCTGTTAGAGCAGAAAAACATCAAACCTGAATGAGCTGGAAGTCTGTGCCACCAGTACAAAGTTTCAATGGGCAAAGTTTCCAAATCAGAGGTATCATCTGGACGGTGGGGTGAGCAAGTGCTTTACTCCACACAACTACATGTAATCCAGGTACTGGGTGCTGCACATTACTGTATTCAAGTACTGTCACTCTGAGAGAGATAAGTAAAGTTAGTTAGTTAGTGCACAAAGTAAAGGAGACAAGCCACCATCCTACAGTGACTCAGACAGTTAATACAGTGAAATTTTGAAAATAAGTCTGATCCACTTAAAATTGCGTTTGACTCTATTTTAAAATTTATAGGTGTTACCCAAAATGTAAGTGGCGGCATACCACACTGGAAGTGTATAAGATTGCATGGAAAGCATGGATAAAGCACAATGCCTTATTAATAATTCATATTATTTAATGTAATGATATAAAATAATTATACTGAAATAAAAAAAATGTTTTTGGTCATTACAGTCTCTGTCTGATGGACTAAAAGTCATGATCTGTTAAGGCCAAGCCCGGAGTGGCTAATCGGGAGATTCGGGAGGATTCCCGATGGGCCGGCTCATGTCATTATCGAGTTTGGGCCGGTTGGATGGCTTAGTGGGTAGCACTGTCGCCTCACAACAAGAAGGTCCTGGGTTCGATCCCCAGGTGGGGTGGTCCGGGTCCTTTCTGTGCGGAGTTTGCATGTTCTCCCTGTGTCCGCGTGGGTTTCCCCCGGGTACTCCGGTTTCCTCCCACAGTCCAAAAACATGCCACCAGGTTAATTGGAAACACTGAATTGTCCTATGGATACCTAGCCGCTAGATGCACTAGTGCATTGTAGTGCCGGTCCCAAGCCCGGATAAATTAGGGAGGGTTGTGTCAGGAAGGGCATCCGGCGTAAAAATTGTGCCAAATCAATGAGCGATCATGAGGATGACTCGCTGTGGCGACCCCTGAAAAAGGGAAGGAGCCGAAAGAAGAAGAAGGATGGGGAAAATAATTTTGACACTTACCTGTCACTTATCTAATCTTTTTTTTTTTTGCATTCATTCTCCATTAATCTGACAGCGCAGCCCTTACATCACAGTAGATTAGATTATACCATCTGAGGGAATTCTTCCCTCCCACATGTTTAAGTTGGTTGGGCCCACGAGGCGTCTTTTCTGGAGTGCCAGTAAAAGTAAATATAGCAAAATAGTGCAAACCATCAGTCGGTGGTGATAGAGGGCAGGGAGAGGCCAGGTGGAGCCGAAAAGGCCAGGTTAAAAAAAAGAAAGGTGTTGGAAGAAGATGCTGTCAAATGTGCCAGATTAACAGACCTGTTTTCCAGAGGACAGACCCCATGCAGCCGGTAAAGTGAGATATGGAAATAATGTTGTATTGTCACTGTAAGGCTATTGTGCAACATTTGCAACGTCAACTTAGCATAGTTTATTTTGTAGAACCCAACACACACCATTAATCACAAATATCCAGTTTCAAGCTGAAATGAATAAACATAATTTAAAGTGTAATATATTAAATAGCCTAAATCACTATCAATTTTACACCATCATAATATAGGCTAAATTGTTAAAAAAAAAAAAAAAAAACTTTAAGCATGTTATGTTATTCAGCAAAATATGTTAACCCTTAATAAAATGTTTTTTTTTAGCCTCAGAGCAGCAGATAAGCCATGTCTTATGTCTATAGACAATGACACCGTTATTAATGAAGTAGGTATGCTGTAGGTAGCCTACTAAATATGCGTGTAGTGAAGCTACAGTGGGGCCAAAAAGTATTTAGTCAGCCACTGATCGTGCAAGTTCTCCTACTTAGAAAGATGAGAGAGGTCTGTAATTTTCATCATAGCTACACTTCAACTTTGAGAGACAAAATGAGAAAAAAAATTCAGGAAATCACATTGTAGGATTTTTAAAGAATTTATTTGTAAATTATGGTGGGAAATAAGTATTTGGTCATTAACAAAAGTTCAACTCAATACTTTGTAACAGAACCTTTGTTGGCAATGACCGAGGTCAAACGTTTCCTGTAAGTCTTCACCAGGTTTGCACACACTGTAGCTGGTATTTTGGCCCATTCCTCCATGCAGATCTCCTCTAGAGCAGTGATGTTTTGGGGCTGTCGCTGGGCAACACGGACTCCACAAATGTTCTATGGGGTTGAGGTCTGGAGACTGGCTAGGCCACTCCAGGACCTTGAAATGCTTTTTACAGAGCCACTCCTTCGTTGCCCGAGCGGTGTGTTTGGGATCATTGTCATGCTGGAAGACCCAGCCACGTTCCATCTTCAATGCTCTCACTGATGGAAGGAGGTTTTGGCTTAAAATCTCACGATACATGGTCCCGTTCATTCTTCCCTTAACACGGATCAGTCGTCCTGTCCCCTTTGCAGAAAAACAGCCCCAAAGCATGATGTTTCCACCCCCATGCTTCACAGTAGGTACGGTGTTCTTGGCATGCAACTCAGCATTCTTCTTCCTCCAAACACGACAAGTTGAGTTTTTACCAAAAAGTTCCATTTTGGTTTCATCTGACCACATGATATTCTCCCAATCCTCTTCTGGATCATCCATATGCTCTCTGGCAAACTTCAGATGGGCCTGGACATGTACTAGCTTAAGCAGGGGGACACGCCTGGCACTGCAGGATTTTAGTCCCTCTCGGCGTAGTGTGTTACTGATGGTAGCCTCTGTTACTTTGGTCCCAGCTCTCTGCAGGTCATTCATCAGGTCCCTCCGTGTAGTTCTGGGATTTTTGCTCACCATTCTCATGATCATTTTGACCCCACGGGATGAGATCTTGACCCCAAGGGAGATTATCAATGGTCTTGTATGTCTTCCATTTTCTTACAATTGCTCCCACAGTTGATTTATTCACACCAACCTGCTTGCCTATTGTAGATTCACTCTTCCCAGCCTGGTGCGGGTCTACAATTTTCTTCCTGGTGTCCTTCGACAGCTCTTTGGTCTTGGCCATGGTTGAGTTTGGAGTCTGACTGTTTGAGGCTGTGGACAGGTGTCTTTTATACGGATAACGAGGTCAAACAGGTGCCATTAATACAGGTAACGAGTGGAGGACAGAAGAGCTTCTTAAAGAAGAAGTTACAGGTCTGTGAGAGCCAGAAATCTTGCTTGTTTGTGGGTGACCAAATACTTATTTTCCACCATAATTTACAAATAAATTCTTTAAAAATCCTACAATGTGATTTCCTGGATTTTTTTCTCATTTTGTCTCTCATAGTTGAAGTGTAGCTATGATGAAAATTACAGACCTCTCTCATCTTTCTAAGTAGGAGAACCTGTACAATCAGGGGCTGACTAAATAATTTTTGGCCCCACTGTACTTAAGAGTTTAGTGTAAATCTAACAATAAAGCACCTCTCTGTTGGGAAGACAAATGCAATCTTAATTTCAAATTATTTTTATTTCAACTTATTGCTCCTGTACAAATGTAAATACGTTTTCATCTTTATCACATTTTTTACCTTTTAAATCTTTATCTGATTTAAATTAAACATGTTTAAGTGAAGTGATTTCTGTTAACTTACCAACATATACCTGAACTTATATCCAATAAAAAAAGCATTGTAAGAGCTAGCTGCTGTTTCATTTATTCAAATTCCTCCTCCATGGAAAAAGTGGGCCGGGTTTGGGCATGAAAATCCCGGGCTGAAAAAGTTGCCCACTCCGGCCCTGGTTAAGGCTCACAATGACTGGAATGAAAAGCTGTGACAAAGAGTATTATGGAGTGATGAATCCAAGTTTGAAATCTTGGGTCCAATCGTGCTGACCAGTGGCATTGGCAATGTTGTCTGAATTGATAAAATTATAAATTCTGAAAAGTCAAATCACAGTCAAATCAAGGTTTATTTGTCATACACAGTACAACTGGCAGTGAAATGCTTTTGTGACTGCTCACCCACATTAGTTACAGAATAAACAAAGTAGACAAAAATATATATTATTATTATTATTATTATAAAAAATATAGAAACATTTTAAAATCTAAAAGTGTAGAAAAATACAACAATTTTAAAATTAAAATGAAAAAGAGACAAAATTTAAAAACAGTGAACAAAGTGACAACAGTTGTGCAAGAACTGAACATTATACTGAATCTATATTGTGTAACATAAGGCAACAAGAATGTGAATATTGTTCTAAAGAAGAACTCTGGAAGGTTGTAAAAGAAAATTACTTGAGAAAACTTCAGGACAGTGTTAATACCCAGCAATGATCTCATCCCTGTTTTGTTCTTCCATCTTGTTTTTGTATGTACAGCCGTTTTCATTTTTTTCCACCTATTTTTGTTTGCACACCCGTTTTCCCCTGATTGCATTAACATGTTTCTCATGTGTCCAGTTCTGTGCTGGTATTTAAGCCTCTTTGTTTTTACAGACCAGTGGGAGATATCAGTGCCCATGTGAACAGTAACTGGTTGTGAGGTTTAAACCCAAGTCTTTAGGACCCTAAAGCTCTGTGGTACCTACACTACCTGCTGTACCTCCTTAATGATTGTTCATTTTATGTGTATGTAAACCACTATATAATATAACGAGCCCCTGTAATTATTACCTGCTGTTTCTTGGTTTACTCTGGTAAACGACTCTCTGTTGCTAACATGAGCTGGTGTTCCATCAAAACATGTGACCTGGTTGTTAGGTAAATATTTTTTCCCGTTTTAATAATATTTACAGACCAGACAGGACTGGCAGGGTGTGGTACTTGTGGTTTCTCCACCAGGTGCTTTACATTCTAGAATAAATAAATGATCTGTTTAATTTATGACCTGCTTTAATTAATAGCACAACATCATCTCACATGCTCACCAGTTATAAAACTCAAATTTGCACAAGGATTGGTTTATGTACATGTGTGTGGTACTTGTATTTCATGGCAGTTTTGTGGTTTTAATATTTTCTGTAATTGTACTTTTTTTCTGACTGAATAATTGGAACACCAACTTCTTTTTTTCCCAAAATAAATAATGAAATAATTTTTTAGTTCAACTGCTTTGACTGCCCCCATAAAAAAACTTCAGTCTTTAGTCGAGCAGGTTTTAGATCATCCAGAGCCTACATGCTGAGACTTCAGGTGAGGTTGTGGTGGGTCTGCTACCACCGAAAGCTTCTTTATATCAGACTCTGAGCCCTTGGTGAACTGATGTTTGCTTGATCAGTGAAAATGACACCTGTGTGATGCAGTAGAACTATCTTGTGTCTTGTTGCTGTGCTCAGTTTTACCATGATGTGACCTGTGACATGAGACTGTCTTCTACAACCTGACCTATCTAGCAGAGTTTGATTGTTCCTCAACCAGTTCTAAGCCTCTTACAGAGCTGATTCTATTTCAGAGCTGATTCTATTTCTATACAAAACCCCCGAGTCCAAAAGTCCAAGTGTACCTAGAAGAATTGATGGCATTTTGAAGACAAATGGTGGTCACACCAAATATTAATTTAATTTAGATGTCTTTTGTTCATTTTGCAATTTGTAAACTAAAAAACTAAAAAAAAAACAAATAAAAATGTTGCTTTGAATAAAAGTGTATGTTAAATGTGACACAAATTAATTTATTCCTGATAAAGATGTGTTAAAAACCTATATTACCCATGTAAAAATTAATTACTACCCTTCCTTTCTAAACCTAATAACTGGTTGTTCCACCCTTGGCAGTAATGACTGTAATCAAGTGTTTGTGATATGCATGATACATTTTTTATTTTTTTAAGTCAATGATAATTAAGAGAAAATCTTTGGTGGAATTTAAAAAAAAAGAGCAAAAAAAAAACAAAACATCAAACCTGAATGAGCTGGAAGTCTGTGCCACCAGTACAAAGTTTCAATGGGCAAAGATTCCAAATCAGAGGTGTCAGCTGGACGGTGGGGTGAGCAAGTGCTTTACTCCACACAACTACATGTAATCCAGGTACTGGGTGCTGCACATTGCTGTATTCAAGTACTGTCACTCTGAGAGAGATAAGTAAAGGAGACAAGCCACCATCCTACAGTTAATAAGTGAGGAAAATAAGTATTTGATACACTGCCAATTTTGCAAGTTTTCCCACCTACAAAGAATGGAGAGGCTGTAATTTTTATCGTAGTGACACTTCAAATGTGAGAGACAGAATCTAAAAAAAATAGATAATCACATTGTATGACTGTGTGTTTCGGGTCATTGTCATGCTGGAAGACCCAGCCACAACCCATCTTCAATGCTCTTACTGAGGGAAGGAGGTTGTTGGCCAAAATCTCGCGATACATGACCCCATCCATCCTCCCTTCACCGTTGGGACGGTTGTACTCATCTTCCTTCTTCCTCCAAACATGGCGAGTGGAGTTGATACCAAAAAGCTCTATTTTGGTCTCATCTGACCACATGACCTTCTCCCATGCCTCCTCTGGATCATCCAGATGGTCACTGGTGATCTTCAAACGGGTCTGGACATGTGCTGGCGTGAGCAGGAGGACTTTGCGTGCCCTTCAGGATTTTAATCCATGGCGGCGTAGTGTGTTACTAATGGTAATCTTTGAGACTGTGGTCCCAGCTCTCTTCAGGTCATTGACCAGGTCCTCCCGTGTGGTTCTGGGCTGATTCCTGACCTTTCTCAGGATCATTCTTACCCCACGAGGTGAGATCTTGCATGGAGCAGCAGACCGAGGAAGATTGACAGTCATCTTGTGTTTCTTCCATTTTCTAATAATTGCACCAACAGTTGTTGCCTTCTCACCAAGCTGCTTGCTATTGTCCTGTAGCCCATCCCAGCCTTGTGCAGGTCTACAATTTTGTCCCTGGTGTCCTTAGACAGCTCTTTGGTCTTGGCCATGATGGAGAGGTTGGAGTGTGATTGATTGAGTGTGTGGACAGGTGTCTTTTATACAGGTAATGATTTCAAACAGGTGCAATAAATACAGGTAATGAGTGCAGAATAGGAGGAGCTTCTTAAAGAAAAACTAACAGGTCTGTGAGAGCCAGAATTCTTGCTGGTTGGTAGGTGATCAAATACTTCATGCAATAAAATGCAAATTAATTATTTAAAAATCATACAATGTGATTATCTGGATTTATTTTAGATTCTGTCTCTCACAGTTGAAGTGTAGCTACGATAAAAATTACAGCCTCTCCATTCTTTGTAGGTGGGAAACCTTGCAAAATCGGCAGTGTATCAAATACTTATTTTCCCCCACTGTAAATATACATATACACTGCCAATCTTGTATCAAATACTATATATACAGTGGGGAAAATAAGTATTTGATCCCCTGCTGATTTTGTAAGTTTACCCCATTACAAAGAAATGTCTATAAATTTATGGAAGGTTTATTTTAACAGAGAGACACAAAATATCAACAAAAAATGCAGAAAAAAAACATTAAATAAAGGTTATAAATTAATTTGTATTTGATTAAGTGAAATAAGTATTTGATCCCCTAGCAAAACGTGACTTAGTACTTGGTGGAGAAACCCTTGCTGGCAAGCACAGAGGTCAGACATTTCTTGTAGTTGTTCACCAGGTTTGTGCACATCTCAGGGGGGATTTTGGCCCACTACTATTTACAGAATCTCTCCAAATCCTGAAGGTTTCGAGGCTGTTGCTTGGAAACTGGAAGTTTGAGCTCCCTCCACAGATTTTCTAGGGGATTAAGGTCTGGAGACTGGCTATGCCACTCTAGGATCTTAATGTGCTTCTTCTTAAGCCAGTCCTTTGTTGCCTTGGCCGTATGTTTTGGGTTACTGTCATGCTGGAAGACCCATCCATGACCCATCTTCAGTATTCTGGCTGAGGCCAGGAGGTTCTCATTCAAGATTCTACGGTACATGTCCCCGTTCATCAGCCCCTCAATGGGATGAAGTCTTCCTGTACCCTTAGCAGAGAAATAGCCCCAAAGCAGAATGTTTCCACCTCCATGTTGGATAGTGGGGATGGTGTTCTTGGGGTCATATCCAGCATTTCTCTGTGTGAAGTTGGAGTGGAGCATTTCTCTGTGTGAAGTTGGAGTGGAGTTGATGTCAAAGAGCTCAATTTTGGTCTCATCTGACCATATCACATTCTCCCAAGCTTTCTGTGAATCATTCAGGTGTTAATTGGTAAACTTCAGACGGGCCTGTACATGAGCCTTCTTGAGCAGAGGGACTTTGCGGGCATTGCGGGATCTCAATCCGAAGTGTGTTACTAATGATTTTCTTGGTGACTGTGCTCCCAGCTCCCTTGAGATCATTGACAAGCTCCTCCCGTGTAATTGTGGGCTGACCTCACCTTTCTCAGAATCAGGCGAGATCTTGCATGGAGCTCCAGAGCGAGGGTGATTGACTGTGATCTTGTATTTCTTCCATTTTCGAATTATCACGCCAACAGTGGTCTCTTTCTCACCAAGCTTCTTGCTGATGGTCTGGTAGCCCATTCCAACCTTGTGCAGGTCTACAATCTTGTCCCTGACGTCCTTTGATAGCTCTTTGGACTTGGTCGAGAGTTTTGAATGGAAGAAACTGATTCTGTGACAGGTGGCTTTTATACAGGGACAGGACTAATTTGTGTGCCTCATGTAAACATAACAGGTCTGTGGGGGTCAGAATTCTGTCAGTGCCCAACACACCTAAACCAGCTGTTAAATAAAATAATTTCTTGTTTTTCTCCCTGAATTCCTCCCAGGTTAAGCCCTGTGCTTCCTTATATGTATCATTAGTGTAGAATCCTCCTTCATTCCGCTCCACCATGCTGTCTATCTTCTGCAGAAGTTCAGTGACCTGCTGTCTGTTCTGTGGTTCTGCATTATTAAAGATGTGAAATCTTCCTCCACACTGATCTAAAATCCATCTAATCTGTTCATTCCTGCTTCTGTTTGGATCTTTTTCTCCATCTTTTATCTGATCACCATGTGTGAGAAGAATGGTGTAATCCATCACACATTTACCAAAAACCTTCTGTAAGCTCCAAATTACATCTTCCTCTTCTGTGAACCTCCCAAACTCTACAACCAGAATGAAAGCATGAACTCCTGGTTCTGCACAACTGCAGCTCTAACTCATCATGTGACGTTGTGTTAAAGAATCCTGGGGTATCAACCACACGTACACGTTTTCCTCCTATCACAGCTTCAGCAGGTTCACTGTGTTATGTTACAGAGTCTAAAGATCGTTATGATGCAAATGCAGTTCTTTGACATCAGGCCAGATCGGGCTGTCGGATGTGGGCTGACACAAAAGGTTCCGGCATGATGGCTATGGCCCAGAACTGGGCCATTAATTTTTTGCTAGCTGGGTATGCCTTGAACCAGCAACCAATTACAAGTTAAGTACTTTAATGGTTACAATCCCCTTGAATCCCCTTAATCCTCTCTAAAAGCTTGAGCAAGGCCCTTAACCAGCTGTACAATGGCGGCCACTGCAGCTTTCTTGGAATCTAAGGTCAAAGAAGCTGAGAAATCCAACAAAAAATAATTGTAGTGTACACATGTAGGTGTATACCCGACAAATAAAGGTATTTAATCTCTTCTAGATTATCCTTTGTCATGGTTGGCTGCACAGATTTGTCCAGTGCCCTTTGTCTCATGTCTGTATCAGATTAGTTCTGATAATGGAAACTACAGTGGTGTGAAAAAGTGTTTGCCCCCTTCCTGATTTTCTGTTTTTTTGCATGTTTGTCACACTTAAGTGTTTCGGGAACATCAAACCAATTTAAATAGTAGTCAAAGACAACACAAGTAAACACAAAATGCAATTTGTAAATGAAGGTGTTTATTATTAAGGGAGAAAAAAAATCCAAACCTACATGGCCCTGTGTGAAAAAGTGATTGCCCCCTAAACCTAATAACTGGTTGGGCCACCCTTAGCAGCAACAACTGCAACCAAGTGTTTGCGATAACTTGCAATGAGTCTTTTACAGCGTTGTGGAGGAATTTTGGCCCACTCATCTTTGCAGAATTGTTGTAATTCAGTTACATTAGAGGGTTTTCGAGCATGAACGGCCTTTTTAAGGTCATACCACAGCATCTCAATAGGATTCAGGTCAGGACTTCATTCTAGGCCACTCCAAAGTCTTCATTTTGTTTTTCTTCAGCCATTTAGAGGTGGACTTGCTGGTGTGTTTTGGATCATTGTCCTGCTGCAGAACCCAAGTTCGTTTCAGCTTGAGGTCATGAACAGATGGTCGGACATTCTCCTTCAGGATCTTTTGGTAGACAGCAGAATTCATAGTTCCATTTATCACAGCAAGTCTTCCAGGTCCTGACGCAGCAAAACAGCCCCAGACCATCACACTAGCACCACCATATTTTACTGTTGGTATAATGTTCTTTTTCTGAAATGCAGTGTCACTTTTACGCCAGATGTAATGGGACACACACCTTCCAAAGAGTTCAACTTTTGTCTCATCGGTCCACAGAATGTTTTCCCAAAAGTCTTGGGGATCATCAAGATGTGTTTTGGAAAAATTGAGACGAGCTTTAATGTTCTTTTTGCTTAGCAGTGGTTTTCTTCTTGGAACTCTGCCATGCAGGCCATTTTTGCCCAGTCTCATTCTGATGGTGGAGGCATGAACTCTGACCTTAACTGAGGCAAGTGAGGCCTGCAGTTCTTTGGACGTTGTTGTGGGGTCTTTTGTGACCTCTTGGATGAGTCGTCGCTGCGCTCTTGCGGTAATTTTGGGTGGCCGGCCACTCCTGGGAAGGTTCACCACTGTTCCATGTCTTCGCCATTTGTGGATAATGGCTCTCACTGTGGTTCGCTGGATTCCCAAAGCTTTGGAAATGGCTTTATAACCGTTTCCAGACTGATAGATCTCAATTACTTTCTTTCTCAATTGTTCCTGAATTTCTTTGGATCTCGGCATGATGTGTAGCTTTTAAGGTTCTTTTGGTGGACTTCACTTTGTCAGGCAGGTCCTATTTAAGTGATGTCTTGATCGAGAACAGGTGTGCCAATAATCAGGCCTGGGTGTGGCTAGAGACAATGTATTCAGGTGTGATAAATCACAGTTACAGTATGTTTTAACAAGGGGGGCAATCACTTTTTCACACCATGAAGGGCCATGAAGGTTTGGATTTTTTTTCTCCCTTAATAATATGTGACACTGAACTTTACTGTGATGTCAGTAAAGTGTTAAGTATGATTAGTGCAGTAACTCTGTACTGTAGAGCTGATAAAGGTTTGATAAACTAATCCCTCACCCATGTGGTTATATCAGCTAGTGTTGAGTGGAGGTTCTTGATGGCGTCTGAGGGATGGAAGATCACGAGCGTTCAGATTAAGCTGCACCCTCCACCTTTACACACTGAAATTCCTCCTGATTCCTTGAATGGTTTAATGATATTCTGCACTGTAGAGGGAGAACATGCAAATACCTTCCCATCTTTCTTTAAGGTTCATTGTTTTTAAACATTTCAATCATTTTCTCACACATTTGTGGAGAAACTGGATCCTCTGATCATCTTTACTCATCAGAGACTCTCAGCCTTTCCTGGATGCTGCTTTTGTACCAAACCATGATTACAATCACCTGTTCACATCACCTGTTTAACATCACATCATTATTTAGTGTTTTATCTCATTACTAGCCCTAAATCTCCCCCGTCCCAACTTTTTTGGAATGTGTTGCAGGCCTGAAATGCAGGAATGGATGTTTATTAATAAATGAAATAAAGTTGAGCAGATAAAAGATGAAAGATCTCAGCTTCATCCTGTCTGACATCAAATAAACGTCAAAGTTAATGTAAGAAACTCTTTAGTTTTATTTACATTTTACTTTTTCTGAATAGAAAATGGTCTAAAAAGGTCTGAATGGAAAATGCCATTACTTTTGAAAAAAACAGGATGTAGTGAGCGCCCAATGGTGTATGTGTGGTATTATGAGTTTTTCCATTGTAGATGCCACCACTTCTTTACTTATTTTCAGCCAGGATCCAATCAGCATGTGTCTAGTGGCTCTAAATGTGGGGATCTAGTACGCTATGGCGTCCATTACCTGGGTCATTACTTCTGCCAAAAGTTCCATTTAAAGTTTGTTTCTTGTGTTTCCGGGTCGTAAATTGTCTTCAGGACTTGTTTTTAGGTGGGTTTTGGCATTGTTTACTCTCCGACATGAGATCTGATGGTTAGCGTAGTTTGTCAGCGTTAGCTGAACTACCTCTGTGCTTTCTGACGTTTTCTGCTGGATAAACGAAGTAATTATAATCGACTGGCTCCTGCTGTTTTGCTTTTTTGTTTGCTATTATTGTAAATTACTGCTTTCTCTTGCTATTTTTTTATTTTTCATTTGTTTCTTGTTGTTTATGTCTGCTTTGCTGAGTATATTAGTGATGTAGATTTAAGTTATACTCAGTATTGCATTGCTTGTGCCTTGGTATTTAAGATTATTCCTTTTGTTCTTAATCAGTATTGTGAGTTAGATAGAGGGCCTACTGGGGAGGGTTAGGCCACCATCTAGCTGGAGATGCAATGGTGTGTAGTGTGGGGTTTTTTTTACGGTGTGTGTGTTAATTGCTTGTTTGTAGCTGCCTTTAGTGTGTGTGTGTGTGTGTGTATGTGTATGTGCTACATTTTGTTTTGTGACTAGCGTCTCCCTTTAGGTGAGTGAGTCTGCCCTTTAGACCCTTTAGGTCTGGTAAGTCCTTTGGTGTCACATCCGGTTTTTCTTACTACTACTCTTGATTCTGGTTATTTGACTGTCCAGAGATAATTGTTCCGATGCCTTTTTTTTTTTCTTTAATTACCATGTAACCGGTTGTTTCATTGTCATAAAAATTTGTAGTTGAATAAATTAATTGGAGACAAGTCTCTGTTCTTCTTTTTTGTATAACAAATCTGTGTGCCCTATTTGGGTTAAGTAATGGTGTTTGTTCCCTGGGTGTAAATACCTGGGGTGGTGTTGTCGACCTACACTCTAACTATCTCGCCTCAGTCAGCACAAATGAGGTCAGTGGTTTTTGTAAACATCTGCTGTTTGGAGATTGTTTCTAATTATGATGTATTGAAGCTGTGTAGAAAGTGTCTTTTGGATGTAATGCTGTCAAACCTGATGACTAAAATGTAAAATAAAAGAAGGGGCTGACATAATGTGAAGTTAATGCAGAAAGGCAGTTTAATAACATTAAATGTTAATGCAAATTAAAGAAATCATACTTAATAAAACAGTTGCAGTTTTTTTTTACTTTATCTGGTTGCTGCTGTCATTGCATTCAAATTTCAAATACAAAGAAACCTGAAACTATGCGTATGACTAAGCTGATAACCCCCTTTTACTTATTGTTACCAGGGCTACCGATAATTTTGACGAGGACTACAACAATGCATAATACAGTGCCCAACACAACTAAACCAGCTGTTAAGTAAATGAATTTCTTGTTTTTCTCCCTGAATTCCTCCCAGGTTGAGCCCTGTGCTTTCTTATAAGTGTAGAATCTTCCTCCATTCTGTTGCACCATCCTGTCTATCTTCTGCAGAAGTTCAGTGACCTGCTGTCTGTTCTGTGGTTCTGCATTATTAAAGATGTGAAATCTTCCTCCACACTGATCTAAAATCCATCTAATCTGTTCATTCCTGCTTCTGTTTGGATCTTTTTCTCCATCTTTTACCTGATCACCATGGGTGAAGAGAAGAATGGTGTAATCCATCACACGTTTACCAAAAACCTTCTGTAAGCCCTTAATTACATCTTCCTCCTCTGTGAACCTCCCAAACTCTACAACCAGAATGAAAGCATGAACTCCTGGTTCTGACAAGGTCACACTTCTGCAAAACTCCCTCGCTAACTTATTTTGTGACAGTGTTGTGTTAAGAAATCCTGGTGTATCAACCACACATACACGATTTCCTCCTATCACAGCTTCAGCATGTTCACTGTGTTCTGTTACAGAATCTACAGATCGTTTTGATCTAAATACATTTTTTTCTAGGATGGTGTTTCCTGTTGCACTCTTCCCAGCACCAGTCTTTCCAATCAGCACGATCCTCCGTTCCTCCTGGTCCATTTCAGCAGATCTGATCTCTGGATCTTTTACTGGAGCTGTTAGTACCAGTGGGAAGACAATCCGAGTATTAACACAACCCTGTATTGTCAGACTAATACAGCCACTTTTCACAGAGGTAACACTAAGTTTGTTTTTTTCTATTTTGATATCTAACAATAAATACAAATCCTCAAAGTACAATTTACTACTTTACCTGGCATAGCATTGTGTAACAGACAGTACAAGAACAATGTGTGACGTGTTTCATTCTCTTCAATCTTTATTAAACTAATAAAAGTAGAAAGAAAAGAGTTCCAGTGCTTCACTGATCAGCTTCATTGTAGAGTGTAAATAGAAACACGTTTAGAATTTGATGCTCTAACAAACTATATTAAGTTGGCTTAGAGTTAAAAAGAATAAGAATAAGAGTTAAAATGGATAGAATTTTTAAATTTTAGTGTTTGAAAGGTTCCACAGTGAGCAGGTGAGTTGGTACCAAGTGAGGGAATCATGATCAGGTATAAAAGGATCCAGATCAGTCTGTACAAACAATGATGGAGTGTGACTCACTACTGTGTTCCAAACTTTATCAGAGAATCAATCAGTTCAAAGATAGCATTCAAAGATAGTATATAAATCTTTCACCATCTACTGTACATAATATTGTAAAAAGATAAATCTAGGGAATCTGGAGATATCTCTCTGTGTAGAGCAAGAACCTAAACTACTATTAAATGTGAGTAACCATTGAGCTCTCAGACGACATTGCAAGAGGAATCATCATGTTACTGTGATAAAGTCACATCTGAGATCTGAGTTCTTCAGAATATCATTGTTACAACAAACAATGTCTGACACTTCTTCAAATAATGTAACCTGAAATTCTATTACACAAAAAGAAAGCTGTACATCAGTTCTACACATCTGGGCCTAAAGTCACCTGAGATAAACCATACATGCACAGCTTGTTTTCAGAAAAACGGCAATAATTAAAGTCACATCCCCATCCTGAGTCACATCAAATTCTAAATGGTACTAAATACTTGGTACTAATGGTACTAAAAAGACTACTTCATTACTTCATTCAGATAAAACAGAGTTGCTTTTTAATCTGTGTAATATCATTAAAATAAGAAATATCATCTGTTCTTGCTGCCAATTGAATTCTGCATTAGTTACAAAATACTTTTACTAACGTATAAAGCGCTATGGTCTGTACCACAGTATCTGAGTGAACTTATTGAGTGTTACATTTATATTTACTTTTTTGGCATTTAGCAGACGCTTTTATCCAAAGTGACTTACATTACAGTTACAGTATACAGTCTGAGCAATGAAGGCTTAAGGGCCTTGCTCAAGGACCCAACAGTGGCAAACTGGCAGTGATGGGGCTTGAACCAGCGACCTTTTAATTACTACTTCAGTACCTTAACCGCTAGGCTACAAATGCCCAGCATGTTCACTTTGTTACCAGGGTTCAGGTGGAAAAGCATTTTCTTACAACTTTGGAATAATCTTCCTGCCTCTGTTAAGTTTGAAGGATGTGTGGCTCCAATCCTGGGGGTCTAGGGTCTAGGCAATGTCTCGTACTTTGTCACTCACCTTGGGTGTATGACACAACCTCGTGCAGCAGTAAACTACATATTTTCACACCAAATTATTTCTTTGTTATTACAACTACCATTTAGAAAATAACGTTTCATACTTACTGATGTTTTATGGTTCTGCTATCAGTTCTCAGACAAGAAGGTCTTGAGAAGATCTGCTTCTTGAGTATCTGCTCTCAAAGGTCTGCAGGACTTCCTGTGAAGTGATAATAAAGTCAGTTATAATTCTGTATAAATCTGCTAAATGTGGTTAATATTAGCTCAGCTGTTTATATAAATATAATATTACACTTTATTATGTATATGAACATATTAGGAACTGATTCTGCTCTATTAATCTGGCTAACCATTTTATACACACAGGCGAAGTGTGTAGTGCAAATACAAACAGAAAAAAAATGTTTAAGAGGCTTAATTGTCATTTCAGCTTCATACAAATACACATGGTGTGGTTTTGAGTCATGAGTTAGCAGAATGAACACCAGTGGACTAAGTACTGCCCAAGGGGGCACCAGTACTCAATGTGGTGGTGCTGGAGATGCTTTTCCCATCCCTCACTCTGCAGAGGAATGAAGTGTATAAATAGCACTGTAACAGCCATGTCCTTTTTGTCCAGGTGAGTGAGGGCCAGATGAAGTGCGATGGCTATGGCATTATCTGTGGAGCAGTCGGGGTAATATGCAAACTAGAGGGGGTCCAGAAATCCTTTTTTTTTTCTGCACAGGGTCGATGGTGGTCTTCCATTGGTTTGCTCTACACAGAGTTTTCCGTATTTCATGGAGGGGGGGTCTTTAGATGGAAGGCATCAGTGTCACAGGAAGATGATGATGCCCCATACTTTTAAAACTAGCTGCTATTCCACCTCAGTTTATTCATACTAATTCATAAAACTAAAGGTAGTAGAAGTAGTTTATATGGGGATAGCTGCACTGTTGCATGTTTTATTATTGTACATGTATGTGGGTGCAGTATCAGGAAACTTTATCAGAATGTTTCTCTAATGCTGGGAGAATTCTGGGAAAAATTATATAATCTCTCAAATGTTCTTATAGTTACATTTACATTTTGGCCATTTAGCAGAGACTTTTATCAAAAGCAGCTTACAATTATCATTGAATGCAGTTTTAGCAATTAAACTCCTCCTCAGAGGACCAACAGTGGGAGCTTAGCAGTGATGTGGCTTGAACCAGCAACCTAAAATGATTTATCTGTTGCACCTTCAGTACTGATTTTAACTTTTGTATTATCTTCATGTTCTCTCTTTCCTAAAGAGTCTATCTATCATAAATATGCTTAGTAAAGGCTTTTTGTATGTACTACAATTTATAAAATACAATTAAAACAAACGGCTTTAAGTTACACATTTATTAAAGGTAAATGTAAAATAAAATGTGATGTAAATTCACTCACCTCTGGTTCACTCACCTCTGGATGAGTTGTGTAGTTCAGC
Organism: Trichomycterus rosablanca; assembly: GCF_030014385.1. NCBI lineage: Eukaryota > Metazoa > Chordata > Actinopteri > Siluriformes > Trichomycteridae > Trichomycterus > Trichomycterus rosablanca. Next base: position 60,165,896 of record NC_085989.1, read on the forward strand.
TTTCTGTTTTTCCATATAAAAGCAGCCTGAACTCCTCCTACCACCTACCTCTGATCTCTGGTTGGGCCTCCCATGATGTAAAGCTGCTTTGGGTTTAAAACCAGGGTTTGGAGGGATGAAATAAAAAGAAGACTGGACAGAAGAGAAGAGAAGACAGAAAAGAACACAAAGGTAATAAAGGTTACATCTTATTGTAACTGTAGGAACAATATTATTATTGTCTGTTACAACAAGGTAATAACTTCATTTATATATTTTTCATCATGGTGGATCCAGCACCTCTCGACAAAAAGAAAATTTGGCTCAAGACAAATCAAGACTAAACAGAACAGCAATCCATATCGGATCATCAGTTCATTTACTTTATACAGGTAATTACAATCCTGCATTCTATAACATTTATATTATATCTGATAACTACACTTACCCCCCATAATATCTGTATCACTCTGTTCAGTTTACCTAGTAACTCAAATCAGTTCCTTCATAAAGAATAATGAATGAACTGGACAGTTTGTAGTTTAGTGTGTAGTTTAATCAGACTCTGAGAAAAAAAAAGTGTAACACTAATGGCTGTAACAATAAATTCTGAAAAACATTAAAACAAAAACAATAGTGAACAGTGTCATTTAATGCATTCTTTTTATTATTATAAAGACACAATTTTTGACCCTTATGTTTTGGAGGCTTCATAATTATTACAACTTAATTACACACATGATTGAATAAAATTAATTTTTAATTTAGATTTAAATTGCTGTGACAAAATTGGCAGCTCATTAAAAAAGTCAGATTAATTATTCTTGAACTATAAAGTTAATTTACCACTTAAAAAGAATTTAAATGAACACACCACACCCTGAGGTTGCATTGCTGTTGTAACGCTAGGTGGGCTAAGACTGACATGGGGCGGACACACAAGCAGAGATGTAATAAACTAAAGTATATTAATTGATAACAAATAAGACAGGTACAACAAGACAAGATAACAAGACCTAACACTCGACCTATGCTAAGCTAAATGCTAATGATAACTAATGCTAAACACACAGAAATAAATGTTAAACTAATCTAAACATACAAGGACTAAGCTAAACTGAATGAACAGACTAAACAGGCTAATGGGCTAATATGCTAACAAACTAAACAATGAGTAAACAGGACTAAACAGACTAAACAGACTAAACAAACTAGAAATAAACAAAACTTACTAAGGAAATGGCTGACAGACAGACTGACGGATGGATAGACAGGCACGTCAATAAGCCTATACGAACAGACTGAGTTACAGGGTAAATAATCTCCAACCCTCTGTTTTCCAGCCTCCCTCCTTAATAGTGGCAGCTGGAGCTAAATAGTGGCAGAGGTCCAATCCTGAATGAGGGTGTGGCAGGAGACCCATAGTGTGCAAGGAGGGGGGGCGTGGCACACAGGAGCTCCATAGCAAACAAAGGCTCCAAGCATGACAGCTGTAGATTATCAGAGTTATCAGATTATTATATATTTTGGTACCCCATTTAATAAAGGTGGTGTAGAATAAAATGAAAAATATCAGTTTCTATGTGCTGTTTGCTGTTCACACTGTGATAAAAATATATTGGTGACACTTTCATCTGCAGTGTGAACACAGCCAGACGGTCATGGTTAGATTAAGGAATGACCCGACCTCATGCAAAAAAAAATATTTTAAAACAGTTAGTTCCGACGTTACGATCTGATTGGTTGAGAAGCGTTCTGACCGTGTTGATATTGGTGATAACAGCAAGGCCTTTTCACACCACAACTGTATTACTCCGCTGACACGTCGCCATTAACGACAAGCTGTATGATGCCGATGAACATCCTACAGAGCAGCAGAGGTGGAAAGTAACGAATTACATTTACTGGCGTTACTGTAATTGAGTCGTTTTTTTTTTGTGAACTTGTACCAGTAATTTTACTTTTACTTAAGTATATTTGGTATTAAGTTTTGTATTGTAATTGTAATTGCTTATTATTTTTATTCCAAACCAGTGTTACTTTGTAGTGTTACTAGATGCCTTTTTTAGCCTACTGTGTTAAGGCAGGGCCGGATTTTTTTACTGTTGCATAGCAGCAAGTAATTCGTTGTGGAACTACTTTTTGGCAGACGGTATTGTCAATATTAAAGCTTATTTAATTTGCAATTCAGGGCTTCTTTGATTTATTTTCTTTCTTTATTTTGTAAAAACTGTTGTATTAAAGCAATAGAACACTTGAGGTCGTGTGTTATCGCGAATAACATCACGGCTGTGACGATCTACGACCGAATCACAGTCGTGATGTTATTCACTGTAACACACTCCCTCTCGTGTTTTATTGCTTAAATTGAAACCTTAAAGAACATAACTAAATATTTAGGATTGAGTGTGTTTAAACATAATAATGTGTTTATTTTGGAATTGTTTACCTACTGGCACTAACAGGATCTAGAGATCAGATCTGCTGAGATGAACCAGGAGGAACGGAAGATCGTGCTGCTGGGGAAAACTGGTGTTGGGAAAAGTGCAACAGGAAACACCATCCTGGATAGAAATGATGCATTTAGATCAGAACGATCTTTAGATTCTGTAACAGAACACAGTGAATGTAAAGAAGCTGTGATAGGAGGAAAGTTAATACGTGTGATTGATACACCAGGATTATTTGACACAAAAGAACCTCAAGATAAAATAGCGATGCAGTTGGGCAGGAGTGTTTATCTCTCACAACCAGGAGTTCATGCTTTCATTCTGGTTTTCAAATTTGATCGATTTACACAACAGGAAGTAGAAATAATTAAAAGCTTACAGAAGGTTTTTGGTAAGAATATTATTAGCCACATGATCATTTTGTTTACTGATGCTGAGGGTTTCGGGGAGGAAGAAATAAATAGAAACACAAATAAACATCTCAGAAGGGTGTTAGCTCAGTGTGGAGGAAGATTTCACATCTTTAATAATAAAGATCCACAGAACAGACAGCAGGTCACTGAACTTCTGCAGAAGATAAACAGGATGGTGCAGCAGAATGAAGGAAGGTTCTACACTAATGAGATGTATGAGGAAGCACAGGGCTCAACCTGGGAGAAATTCAGGGAGAAACACAAGGAATTCTTTTTATTTGCAGCTAGTGTTTTAGCTGTTGTAGTGACACTGCCAGTAACTGTTTTTGAAAGGTTTGTGGCACTGATAATGGAATTATTTAGGCGGTAACTGGGATTTATGTAGGAAGAAGTCCATGGTGCTGCTTCAGTGGGATCATGAGCAGTAGGTGGATTTGGTGCAACTGGATCTGGTGGTGGGAACAGAGGGTTGTTTTGGTTATTATTCATAAATATTTGATTAATATAAAGATCTGTAAAACAACATGATCAGTCATTGTAAAAGTAAATCATTGTTATATTAACAGAGCTCAATCAAGTTTTGAGTAAATACAATTCAAGCAATTGAGGGTTAAGGGCCCTACTCAGGGGCCCAAAACTTGGTAGTGGTGGGATTGAATCAGTGACCTTCTGGTCAAAATATTTTAATCACTGAGCTACAACTACCATGTTGTATATTGTTATTTCTGTATTATTGTTTCTACTTGTTTCCTGTTGTATACAGTTTAAAATCATTATAACTGTATTTTATATCTACAAAAGGAAATCATATTAAATTTAAAATCATAATGTTGTACTGTTTTAATAAATAAGTTTATTATATGTGAGTATTGCTGTGTGCAGAGTTAATAAAACTGGTGAAAGCTGTAATTATTACAGTTAGTTATGAAAGTACATTTAATGTGATTCTGTATTTGACTGAAACGGTGGAGCTTGGGTGGTACAGCGGTAAAGTAGAAGATTAACTTGTTCCAATCCCAAATAAAAATATGGAGAGTTGCATCAGGAAGGGCATCTGGCATAACAGTGGTTCCAAATGTGATAATGTTCACAAACGTTAGCTCATCAGCAATGAAAACAGTAAAACTGGCTAGTTAGCATTGTATTATTTCTTACATTTCCAAACAATCAGGAGAGAATTTGTCAGGTTTGTAAAATGTAATTTAAAAACTACAATAAAAGATTTCCTATAAACCAGAAGCTGTAGGAACATGGTTGTTATTTTCAGTAGTTAAGCCTCAGTTCATCAACAACTTAAGAGTTTGTCATGTAAGAAAGAAGCCTTTGGTGGAAGCAGATCCACCACAATCCCACCTGAAGTCTCTGATTATTCTTGCACAGCAGCTTGTGGGCTTATGATGATCTAAAACCTGCTTGACTGTAGACAGTGTCACCTCTGTGTTTTGATGGGTGCGGTCAAAGTAGCTGAACTGAACTGGTTGTGCTATTAAAGCAGGTCATGACTTGAACAGATCATTTATTTAATTTAGAATGTGAAACAAACACCTGCTGGAGGAATTACCACAACACACCAGTTCAGTCTGGTAACTTTACACTTTAACAAATTGCTGTAGTTTTTACAGTAAAATCCTACAGTAAATTACAAACGTAAAATAAAACACAAAGCATTTTGGGTCAAAATGTGCTTACAACTGTCAGCTGTATATTTCGCAGTAAAATATGAGCAAAAAACAGGCTATATAGGTTATTTTGCCTGCTGTAAAAACGCAAAATTCCGAGGATTTACTGCTGCCTCGTAAGTTTTTCACCGCGTCTATCAGCCGTTCAGACAAGTAACAGAGAGCTTTGTAAGTATAAACATCCATTTCTCTTTTGAAATGCACCAATAGTGTGACCAAGTTTATGAAAATACGAAACGTTTAGTACTTTTATAAAACTAAAGATCTGGCAGTTCAAATCCAGGCTCTGCTATGTAGCCACTGTTGGGTCCTTGAGCAAGGCCCTTAACCCTGTCTGCTCCAGGGGCGCCGTATGATGGCTGACCCTGCACTCTTACCCCAGCTTCCAACACCAGCTGGGATACGCGAAGAAAGAATTTAATTGTACTGTACACCTGTATATGTATATATGACAAATATGGGATATCTTTCTCTATCTTTTCTTCTTTGATTAAGGCTTGATGAAATCAGTTTGAGAACAAAGAATGTGTAAGAATGTGAGCACACCCCCGGCATAGATAAGGGGACTATATAAGTGTGTATGGAGAGACAATCGGGGCTTCTTTTTTTGCATGTACCTGATATTAGGTAAAAAGGAGTCCTCGGCCAAGCAGTTGTACCCTTGATTTTCCTACAATTTGTAATAAACCAATTTGTTAACTTTTAACTGAAGTAAAGTGGTCTTTCCAATTAAAAAAAACACAACATGCTAAACAAAATTTAGCCACTCATCCAGTGCAAGCTTATGACAATCAGAACTGGGCATGCCTAATCAATCTGTTCAATGATCCAAAAGGCAACTGTAGTGGAATGTCAAATGCACATTCAGTAACCTCACAACCCACACCTACTAATATTAGAGTATACAAGAGCAAATACACCTGTTTTTCATCAAACTCTAGTGGTGGCATGGACAGAGGAACCTTTCCTGAGGGTTGGTGTCAGGAAACGGTAACCATAAATGATATTGGATTTAATAAGAATGACTTCACAAACCATCGTATGACTAGAGAAGTGAAGCCTGGCGGTTCTTTTGATAAAACAGTCTGGATTGATGGCATTGGCGTTCCTAGAGGAGTTCCAGATGAGTTTAAGGCCAGAAATCAAATTGCAGCAGGGTTTGAAAGTGTATTCTTTTGGTGGGCAACTATCAATAAGAATGTAGATTGGATAAATTATCTTTACTATAACCAACAACGTTTTGTAAACTTCACTGTTCAGGCAGGGAAAGGACTTAGGGATCAATTGGACAAAACCTCATTAATGACTATCCAAAATAGAATGGCATTGGATATGCTACTAGCAGACAAAGGAGGTGTCTGCCACATGATTGGGGCCACCTGTTGTACCTTTATACCTAACAACACTGCACCAGACGGAACTGTTTCCAGAGCCTTGGAGGGGTTGAAGGCCTTATCCAAGGAATGGAAGGAGAACTCTGGAATAGATAACCCATTCACAAAATGGATAGAACAATTCTTTGGGTCCTGGAAGGGTGCAATTACTCAATTGGGCATGGCAGTGTGTGTAGGATTGGCATTACTAATAGTTTGTGGTTGTTGTTGTGTGCCATGTATCAAGGCACTGATGGTAAAATTCATAAATGCTGTGATTCAAAAAGGTGCAGGTGGAGAAGGGAATTCTAAGGAAACCATCCTTCTTGTCCAGTCTGACAAAACTGGACCCAACAGTCCAAATGACAAGGAAGAAGATGAGGAGTACTGGGTGTAAATGTTGTATGTCTGTGTGTATCATGTGTGTACTGCACTGTTAGACATTTCAAAGGGTTTTTACGGTAACTTACTGGCAACACTGTTGCCAGTAAGTTACCGTAATTCAAATTTACAGTACCATAACTGTATTTTACTTTTACAGTAACTTGATGTTACTGTAATTGCATTTTACAGTAACACCACAGTAAAAACTTAGGTTAACTGTACAGTACTGTAATTATTTGTTAAATTCTTATTATTTAAAATTTTAAAACCTCTTAAAACTTGTAAATAGTACTTATTTTACTTATATCTTACACAATACTACTATTTAATCCACACAGACAATTATTGCAACATATCAAATTGTTTATTTAAATCACTGCAAATGTTTAAAATACAGAATTTCCTTAAAAACATTTTAATAAAAACATACTTTAATGCATGCAACTTTTAAAATGCATTTAAAACAACACATTCACACAATGTGCATTAACTTAACATTAATTCATATTACAGAAAAACATGAAATGCAAAAATGGATGTTTATTAACAAATGACATGAAGTTGATCAGACAAAACATGAAATATCTCAGATTCATCCTGTCTGCAATGAAATAAAAGACAAAGTAAATGTAAGGAACACTGTGTTTTTTATATGCATTTTCCACACCATCCCACTTTTTCTGATTTGGGGTTGCAGAAACTGACCATATACTATACAGTACTACTTACCTAATCCAAGTTCTTCCACTCGAACTCGGTTAGCTGGCGAAGGAAAGATGATACTCTGTTGTTAATTACTGCAACCTTCCTCTTCACCATCTCTCCTGTCTTACGACTGACCCCAGTTCTAGCAGTGCATTTTGTTCCTTCATCAGGATTTATTCTTACAAAGAATCTTTAGACAAGATAAAAGCAATGGAGAAAAACACTCAATACATGATCAATATTATGATTCAATTAATTACTGTATATACTCATAAGAAATACACTTTTTTGACTGGCTGGTAGAAACAGCTAGAAAGCTACAGCATTTATGCTTAACAACATTGGGATCAATTGTACCCAAGCAAACTAACCAAAATTAACCTTGGCCATGACAAACAAAAGTAGTACTAAACAGGTTAGTTTCTTTTTAAACTGAACCAAATGTTTCCTTTGTCGACTAACATGCTTGCCTAAACAAATGTATAACAACTAGGGTATAAGCAGGATAAGCATTGTCCAATATTTTTGTGTAACGGGACACCTTGGCGACAATTATCCCTTACAAATTAATGTATTACATATGTATTATATTGCAGTAACTCTTTTTGAAATAATCATTTTTGCATAAATGGTTTTATTTTAAAAAACACCAATGTTACAGTAGATGCACAGCACCCATTCAGCCTCATTCACCAAACCATGGCCTCACAGTCCCTCTAATTTGGTGTGTTGGACTATAGTTTGGTGATTGAGGCTGAATGGTTTGATGATTGAGCCTAAATGGTAATTTCACCCAGAACTCAATTTCAATTAATGTAAACTGAATGTCACTTGAATGTCACAGCTCATCCAATTGGCAAACTTGGCAGCAAAAGTATTAGTGATGAATACCCTTTATTTCAGAAGATCAAAATTCATGGCAAACTATAGCTCAGAGTAAGTGAAAAAGTACATCCCTTGTGACTCATGTAAACTAATAATGAAATGCGTGCCAAACTTAGCAAACGCCAATGTTTGGAGAAAAATAAGCTATGTACTTACCTTTGTATGAATTCCAGTGTTGCACACGCAGATTCCTGGTACTCTATGTTGAAAACATAAAAGCATCCAAAAAACACAGACAAGGCGTCTGTAAAACCCAAGTGCTCTTCCAAAACAAAGGCCACTTTTCCCTCAATGCTGACCATCCACTTTGTTGCAGTGAGAAATGTGTTCCCTAACAGATAAAAAAAATTGCACATTTAAAAGTAATAGTCTAAATGTTACATACAAACCTTTCTCAAGATAGAAAGCTTCCTCTTACCAAGCATGATCAGTCTCGGTGTAGCTGGTAGATTCATGTCTTTCTGGATGGACATTGATGTTGCACATGTCTTTAAAACACAAAGCATGGGGTTATACTACGTTAAAATTTACTTAGTTTATGTTTAATCAGATTTACAGGGGGCGGCACGGTGGCTTAGTGGGTAGCACTGTCGCCTCACAACAAGAAGGTCCTGGGTTCAATCCCCAGGTGGGGCGGTCCGGGTCCTTTCTGTGCGGAGTTTGCATGTTCTCCCCGTGTCCGCGTGGGTTTCCCCCGGGTACTCCGGTTTCCTCCCACAGTCCAAAAACATGCCACCAGGTTAATTGGAAACACTGAATTGTCCTATAGATACCTAGCCGCTAGATGCACTAGTGCATTGTAGTGCCGGTCCCAAGCCCGGATAAATTAGGGAGGGTCGTGTCAGGAAGGGCATCCGGCGTAAAAACTATGCCAAATCAATGAGCGATCATGAGGATGACTCGCTGTGGCGACCCCTGAAAAAGGGAAAAAGCCGAAAGAAGAAGAAGAAGATGTTTAATCAGATTTACAGGACTATTTGCCTACTTACCTCTATCAAAATGAAGATGAAGTCTTCTTTTTCAAGGAAGTGTTTCAGCATAAGAAGCATCACTGCGATACCAGTCCGGTTGTGTTGCATGGCTGTCGTGTCGCTGTCAATGTCATGCAGAAGACTTTGAATGTCTCTGTTCTGTATCTGTCTTAGAAAGAAGTTAATGATCCTCTTCCCCTTGGTTTGCAGAGCGTCGGCAAGTCGATCACAGATATCAATTCCTGTGAGAGTTTTGAAATGTGAACAGAGTCCTCTTTTTGTAAAGATGAAAGGCCACTGTTCTTCAATCTCAGAGATACTGGGAGGAGGGGAAGTGTTTATCATGTGCCGTTGATAAATATATGTCAAACTCATTGATTTATCAATGTCTAGCATGTCTACAGCTCTGGGCCCAGCAGACTGAAATATGGCTACCATAGTTTTTCTTCTGTTTTCTAAAGAGTCAGCTGTCTCTCCTTCTGGGAGACATTTTGGCTGCCAGTTTATGCAGCCGTAGCTGTCTACCTTGCACCGCACTGTTTTAGTGGAAGCGCTACCATCACCCGTTTCTGAACATGTCCTTGGTTTACGTATTCTGTCACTTACATTGTAGCGGTTGACATGTTCAACTCTTGCCTTAAGCTGATTAACAAGTGAATAGTAACCTATTCCCAATTGTTCTCCTTCCTCTGTTGTGTCTGCGAAGGTCAAAGGATATTTTGACACAATCTCTTTTGCTACCTCTGCACAGGCAGCCCTGTTTGGGTTTGGACAGTGATTCTGCATGGCACTCACCACAGTTCTCACCATGGCTCTTCTATCTGCAGGGTTAGCTCTCTCCCCTCTTGATACAGCCAGTGTGAGAGAAGCAGGCATCTTGTCCCAAGGAATTTCTAACTGGCTAAGCCATGAGTTCTGTGTTTTTATAAAAGAGGATCCAGGATAGTGAGGTAATGTAGGATTTGATGTTTGGACATGTCCATCTGTCATTAATATGTCCAAGGAAGAGAGGGACCCTGCCTGTTCAGATATACTGCTGTAACCAGTGTCTCGATCATTCAGATCTTTAAATTCAAGGAAACAAAACATATTTACAGGTTTTGGTTATTTACAGTATATACAGTGTATCACAAAAGTGAGTACACCCCTCACATTTCTGCAGATATTTAAGTATATCTTTTCATGGGACAACACTGACAAAATGACACTTTGACACAATGAAAAGTAGTCTGTGTGCAGCTTATATAACAGTGTAAATTTATTCTTCCCTCAAAATAACTCAATATACAGCCATTAATGTCTAAACCACCGGCAACAAAAGTGAGTACACCCCTAAGAGACTACACCCCTAAATGTCCAAATTGAGCATTGCTTGTCATTTTTCCTCCAAAATGTCATGTGATTTGTTAGTGTTACTAGGTCTCAGGTGTGCATAGGGAGCAGGTGTGTTCAATTTAGTAGTACAGCTCTCACACTCTCTCATACTGGTCACTGAAAGTTCCAACATGGAACCTCATGGCAAAGAACTCTCTGAGGATCTTAAAAGACGAATTGTTGCGCTACATGAAGATGGCCAAGGCTACAAGAAGATTGCCAACACCCTGAAACTGAGCTGCAGCACAGTGGCCAAGATCATCCAGCGTTTTAAAAGAGCAGGGTCCACTCAGAACAGACCTCGCGTTGGTCGTCCAAAGAAGCTGAGTGCACGTGCTCAGCGTCACATCCAACTGCTGTCTTTGAAAGATAGGCGCAGGAGTGCTGTCAGCATTGCTGCAGAGATTGAAAAGGTGGGGGGTCAGCCTGTCAGTGCTCAGACCATACGCCGCACACTACATCAAATTGGTCTGCATGGCTGTCACCCCAGAAGGAAGCCTTTTCTGAAGTCTCTACACAAGAAAGCCCGCAAACAGTTTGCTGAAGACATGTCAACAAAGGACATGGATTACTGGAACCATGTCCTATGGTCTGATGAGACCAAGATTAATTTGTTTGGTTCAGATGGTCTCAAGCATGTGTGGCGGCAATCAGGTGAGGAGTACAAAGATAAGTGTGTCATGCCTACAGTCAAGCATGGTGGTGGGAATGCCATGGTCTGGGGCTGCATGAGTGCAGCAGGTGTTGGGGAGTTACATTTTATTGAGGGACACATGAACTCCAATATGTACTGTGAAATACTGAAGCAGAGCATGATCCCCTCCCTCCGGAAACTGGGTCGCAGGGCAGTGTTTCAGCATGATAATGACCCCAAACACACCTCTAAGACGACCACTGCTTTATTGAAGAGGCTGAGGGTAAAGGTGATGGACTGGCCAAGCATGTCTCCAGACCTAAACCCAATAGAACATCTTTGGGGCATCCTCAAGCGGAAAGTTGAGGAGCGCAAAGTCTCGAATATCCGCCAGCTCCGTGATGTCGTCATGGAGGAGTGGAAAAGCATTCCAGTGGCAACTTGTGAAGCTCTGGTAAACTCCATGCCCAGGAGAGTTAAGGCAGTTCTGGGAAATAATGGTGGCCACACAAAATATTGACACTTCAGGAACTTTCACTAAGGGGTGTACTCACTTTTGTTGCCGGTGGTTTAGACATTAATGGCTGTATATTGAGTTATTTTGAGGGAAGAATAAATTTACACTGTTATATAAGCAGCACACAGACTACTTTTCATTGTGTCAAAGTGTCATTTTGTCAGTGTTGTCCCATGAAAAGATATACTTAAATATCTGCAGAAATGTGAGGGGTGTACTCACTTTTGTGATACACTGTACATGCTGCCAATAAAATAACTGGTATGCTTTGAGCTATTTTGCAATACGACTACACTGACCACATGGAAACCTAGTAGTGACATTATAAACCAATCATAAAACCATTTTAAAACTTTTGTGTCTCAAACTGCATTTAGGCAGATGACTCTTACAATATCCATCATCACATTCTTTTACACTTATATTTCTAACCTTTTTGTTTAAAAGTCTGGATGACTTTACGACACTGTATTGGGGTCAAATGATGCTGCAAGTCATCCTTCTCAACATAGGCTAGGTCCTCTTTCTTTGTGACTCCAACCACTGATGAAAGGTATTCAACAACAACCATCAACTTCTCATGGTCCAGTTCAGGTAGGGCTCTCTGAATTTCCTGAATGCATTCGACATCCATACCTAAAATGAAGAACACACTGAATGGTGCAAGCAAACAACAGGGAGGTCCATGACATTGTACACTGGCAGTGGATAATAGTCCTGCAGACTATCTGCATTAATATACACATATTTACTTTCTGACTTACACAGGTAGTAGACTCCAAGATCAATTAAGAAGACTGAGTGGTGTACCAAAACAACAAAATGCACCTGTTTATCATCAATGAGGATAAGTGATATTTTCCCAAAGATCAAAGTGTCACCAGTGTGCTCTAGAACAACAACAAGGCCTTTGGTGTACTTTGTCCCTTTGTATACCACTGCTGAAACCTCTAAAGTTTTGTGTTTATCAATATCAGATGACTTAAGCACACTCTGTAGATCCCTGTTGTATGATTGTTCATCAATTTCATTTGCTTCACCAGCAACCTGGATGGGAGGTGGAAACAACTGACCACTACCTAAGTATGACTGCAGAAGCTGGTGTCTTTCTGCCAGAGTTTTACTTAAGTGCAAAAAATTGTGAAGTTTCCGGGCACATTCCTTGAAATAGGAGTGCTTGCTCTCAAACCTCAGTGTCCACAAGCGTATCAGTGGTCCAAATTTAAGGATAAGGTCAGGATAATGCAACAAGTAGTGATGCTTTGGTTTGAGAGAGTGGTCAGGGAACATGCTTTTGCGCAAATACATATATTCCTCTAGCAACACTTTCAGATAGGCAACCTCATTCACATGAATTTTTGGAGCACAGATTAATTCAACTATTTCCTTTAGTTTAAGGCACAACAGCCAAACCTCACTTTCAAGAGGACATTTAATCCACCTGCTGACATAGACTGGTAAAAGACGTAAAAGGCACCAATTCTGCACTGCCGAACCACTGAGCTGTTTAGCATTTTCCTTTATCTCACATGGTTGATTGCGATAATCATTGCCTAAAAGTTTTGTCTGTGAGATTGCCCGATTTATCTGGTCATAGGTGAAATGCTTTTCAGATTTTACCAAATATTCAATGTACAGGGCCAAATCTCTGGCTACTATTCCCTCAAAAAGATCATGCCCAAGACATGGAGGAAGACCAGAGCAGACATGAAATGACTTCAGTGAATTGAAATTTGAATCAAACTTGATTCCATCTATTATATCATTGTCAGAGGTCAGTTGTTGAACACTTGCATTATAATTTGCAGGTGTTCTTTTTGGGCCAAATGCAAGGGGTGATTTGGCAAATGTCTCCCTGTCAATCAAGCAGTACCTACAAAAGTTTTTGCTAGTACTGAAATTTTCAGTAAATCCACCAATACAGTGGGAACCAAGATTATCACCACATATGGCAATCAGTGAAGCCCTCAGGTTGCTGCCATCCTCCAGCTGAAATCCCGAATCCTCTAAGTCTTTTAGGTCAGCAATAAGAGAGGCAAATACTTTGTCTTGACCAAAAGACTTAAAATCCTGCTCTCTGCAAAGCAAAACAAGTTGGGTTGGGTCAACAGTTGAACGGTTATGTGGCAATATTTCCCCAAGTGTCATGTACATGGCCATGATTTTATGTTTCTTTTTGCCAGAGCCTAGGGGATTTGTCACTTCAAATGAATCCTGGTACAGAATAACTGATACAGAAGAGGGTGATTCCCCTAAAATGACATTTGTTTTTATGTTTCTGCTATCACTAACGTCATTTAAAACCATATCCCTGTGGAAATGTATTTTTGATTGTGAATACTGGGCTCTCACAGCGGATTGCCTAAACAAAGCAGAGAGTGTGTCCTTTAGTGGGACATACTGACAAAAGCGTTCTTTACCAATTTTGTCTGTTCCTAGGTACATCTGAGCAGGTGCAACATAATCAAATTTTTCTTTGAAATATGTTTTCCTCGTTCTGTCTGATCTTAAAGCACCCTTATTGTGAATAGTCAAAAGATCCTCTTGTTCAAGCTCTTTGACTATGTTCTGTATTTCATCCTTGGGAATGTTTAACGCTATCAGCTTCTGCTCTACTTTTTCAAACACCTGCTTCATTCCACTGCTATGGACCTCTTGAAACTCATCAATAATTGACTGTATTGTTGTGGCTGGCAAAAGTAGTTTGGCTTGCATTTTTAAATAAAACAAAGCCAAGTTCTTTAGAAATGTGTCAGGGTTAAAATCTGCATTTGTTCCATCACTGTAAAGAGATGAACAGGCAGGCTCATCTTCGACTTGTGGGTTGTGAATTTGAATGTCAGTATCTTGTGGTGCATGTGGTTGCATTGCAGTTGACTGTCTGTGTTTTCTAGATATGTGTGTGGCAAAGGATGACCTCACTCTAAAATATTTTCAGCATCCCTCAAAAGGACAGTTGACTTTCTTGCCATTCCGTATGTGTAGTCTTAAATGAATGCAGAGCAAGGAAAAATTATCAGCCACATAATCACACCCTTGAACACTACATTTGTGGTTACCACTAAGCTGATACCTGTTTTTTTTTTTCTGTGACACAGAAGATATGTGATTTCTGTGCATGTGGGACTTTAAAGCAGAAAATGTCCTGAAATTGCTTGGACACTGTTCTATGCCACATGAAAACCTGTAGTTGGCCAAGTTTCGATGGCTTTTCACATGAGCACAAAACGTTTTAAAATCGGCAGTGCAGTGGCCACAAACCTTACATCTATACATCTTGTTAACACTCTCTGGAGGACAATTGTATCTATGGAATATTTGCCATCATGTACATGTATATCCAGCACATTATCTATACTAATAAAAGCAACACTCTTGTACAAGTAGTTCTTATGCTATCAACCTTTCCATTTACCGCTGTCGTTTCCCCTAACCGTGCCTGAATTCCATGCAACTCTGTGCAACTGCTGTAAACAGAAAAAATACCTTTTTGTTATGTCTTGAAAATCACATGGTGTCATGCCTTCTAAATGTGAATATTTATACACTTAAATGTCAACCCCATATGATGAATTAACAGTGCATAAGCTCTTGTAGAACAGTCACCATTATCACTATTTTAGCATTTTCAAATCATGAACAAAATTTACTGCATGCTAATATTAAATTTAGAAAGGTGACCATCCAACAATAGCTTAATAGTTTTAAAAAGCCAGTGTTCATGTCACTGTTTTAACATTTGAATTATTTCTTATTATTTTTCCAATTATTAGCGTTAACTTAGCTAATGTTAACCTCTGACGGATTTTATAAACAGCATGAGAGAAATTAGCTACTATGCTAGCGCTGTCGTGTCGTGAATTTACTTAAACTTTGCCCTTGCCGTGACTAGTGTTAATTTATTGTGTTATTATTACTTTTTACCTTTATTTTTGCTGGAAAAATCCTATTGAAGGGTCAGCACATAGAATTATAGCCGAGCTGCTGTTTCTGTGTGCGCCCCTGAACTCCTTCCCGTAAAACTTGTGGTGGTTCCGAAGCTGAACCGTTAGGCAAACAACGTCAGTTCAAAACTCATTTGGCGCGAGAGGTAATTACAGTAATTTACCTCAATGTAAAAAATACAGTAAGTCTCTGTATTCAGTATTTGGCATCAGGCAAAATTGTCATGATGCAGTGGAAAATACTGTTATGTACTGTAAAAACTATTTACAGTATTTTACTGTGTGGTATGTGGTTAATAACTGTAGAAATTACAGAAATGTCTAACAGTGTGTACTGTGTTATGATTACAGGTTAAAACAAGTAAGGAGGACTGATACCATCTAAAGGGGGACAAGAAACCGCCAAAACCAATAATGACTGAAATGACTGAATGTCTGAACCTAATAATTTGTTGTGTGTTATTTCCATACATTTAGCTTGCATAACAACGATACATATACATATAGGTCCATTTGATAGAATTATGATAAAGTAGAAATAATTACATACACATAGGCACATGTAGCATAGTTTAGTATGATTTGGTTTAAGTTACACTGGAATTTTGAGTGTTTGACATGAATTTTATATTATTTCTGCTGCAACGATGCCTCAAATGATGATTACAAGCCAGTAAATTTACCAGCAACATGATGCAAGGGTATCAGTAAAATCATTTGTCCATCAATTACCAGCTAGAGAGGACTGGTTAGCCAAAGACGGGTAAGATCCTGACAGAATCCAGGACAACCTAAGGCAGGCACAGACGCATAAGCTGATGAAATGACTTCCAGGTGTTGCATGACCTAAGCCCAGGGTTGGAGAATCCTGGGAAGACGAAACCGGGATGGGCAGCCTGAAGAAGATAACAACTGAACAGAAGGACTGATTATCATAGCCCTGCATCAGAGAAAAAAAGAAAAAAAAAAAAAAACTGCGGCTTGTTTAATAATGGGGGATTGATATTTCACTATGAAGTCACTCTTTGTAATTGCTATTAAGAAAATGTTACCAACTTCATTCGAATTTAGAGATTTAGGCATTGCACACAATATTATTACATATAGGCCTATGATTGTGCCTCGAACCTTGGCCTCAGGTATTGCTTAGTGATTGTATAACATTTTGAGTTCTGGCTCTTCACTTAAAGCAATTGGTGTGGATGCAATAGATTGCATCCAAAGGGGGAATTGTGCTTAATAAAAATCCCTGTAACACAGAACAACTCCATATAGGGGGTTGGGAGAGTATAAAACTTCTCTGTTTTCGGCACATCCTGCTCTCTGAAACTGCTGCGCTCAGCTGAACACCCCCCCCCCCCTCCCCAAGATCTGGCAAAAAGACAGCTCAGCGAAAACCAGGAAAATTGATTAGATCAGTCAGAAACTAGGGGTACGTGTCACGTCATGAGCAAACGGCATTTTGCCAAAAGTATAAAAACTGATTGAACGCACAAAAATTCGTTTTCCATGCTATGTTTAGGGTTTTAGAATGTAGAATGACTGTGTGTTAAGTGAGTTTGGAGTTACACTTGTTTCTGTGGCCTACATTTTATATGCATTTTAAAAGTATATATGGCTTTACAAAAGTTGTTATTTAAATGTTGATACTAAAGTCCAGTGTGTGCTTATTCTAGGTATCTGCATTGTTAAAGGTAGTTGGTTTAAGTGATGCCAGTTTGTTTCTAATGTAAAATTAAATATTTTTTCAAGCTTTTTCCTAGCTTAAGTGCTTTTAAAAAGTTCCTCCTGTAGTTTTAATTTTGACACTGAAGTCCAGTATATGTCTTCTCAAGTATAGTCTTATACAAAAGGGGACATCCCTGGTCAAAATCCATATAATACACCGATCAGTTTCTACACACACTGTCCATTTTATCAGCTCCACTTACCATATAGAAGCACTTTGTAGTTATACAATTACTGACTGTAGTCTATCTGTTTCTCTGCATGCTTTGTTAGCTCCTCTCATGTTTTTCTTCAATTGTCAGGACTCTCCCAGGACCACCACAGAGCAGGTATTATTTAGGTGGTGGATCATTCTCAGCACTGCAGTGACACTGACATGGTGGTGGTGTGTTAGTGTGTGTTGTGCTGGTATGAGTGGATCAGACACAGCAGCGATGCTGGAGTTTTTAAACACCTCATTGTCACTGCTGGACTGAGAATCGTCCACCAACCAAAAATATCCAGCCAACAGCTCCCCGTGGGCGGCGTCCTGTGACCACTGATGAAGGTCTAGAAGATGAGCGACTCAAACAGCAGCAATAGATGAGCGATCGTCTCTGACTTTACATCTACAAGGTGGACCGACTAGGTAGGCGTGTCTAATAGAGTGGACACAGTATTTAAAAACTCCAGCAGCGCTGCTGTGTCTGATCCACTCACAGGGTGAAAGGGGGCTAAAAAAAAGTATGTAGAAAAATATATGGACTACAGTCAGTAATTGTAGAACTACAAAGTGATTCTATATGGTAAGTGGAGCTGATAACATGGACAGTGAGTGTAGAAACAAGGAGGTGGTTTTAATGTTAAAGCTTATCAGTGTATCTACATATATTTTCTTTCTGGTCTGCAGCAAAATGTATTTAATTTAACTTACTGATACAAATAGACAAAATGTTATTTAATGTAACTGGTTTAAGATAATGCCAGCCTTTGTCTAGAGTCCAGACTAGTGAACACCAATCCTGTTCCTGGAGTTCTGCCTTTCAGTTCCTGTCCGTATCTACAGTCAGGATTCATTAGATGTCCTTTGAATCTAAACACAGAAAGGTATATCTGGGATCAGGGTTGTTGACCACTGATCAAGACTAAAGTTGTTTAGATTATGTATTAGAGTTAGATTTTTCCAAATGCTATTGGTAAACTTAAGAGTTTGTAACATTTAACATAGCCTTTCTTGTTACTGCCAGGTATTTAAATCAATATATTTTATATTGTACTTTATTGATTCTGTTAGAATCTGGCAATAAATGAAGCACAAATTGCATATATTATTTTGATATTAAAAATTCTTCATGAAACATAAGCTCTTGTATGGTTTGTTATTTGTAGATGTGCATAATTCATGTAGTAATTTGTCTAAAACATTTCTCAGACCAGAGCTCTAATAAAGTAAGATAACAGATAGTTGCTGTAATTTTCCTGTACTAGATCAGTTAATATTTTACAGTCTTTAATTGGCAACCAAGTTGCCAGGTATATACTGTAATAATAAAAAATTACAGCCAATTTTTTCTAAATATGTTTACAGTATTATAATGTATTTATTCTTAATGACACTTGCTGTAAAAAAAAGTTTATAAGAGACTTATTCGAATCGTCTTTTCCCCTTCCGTGAGAATCCCGGAATAGAATAGGTTCTCAGCACTCCCTTGCTTTTCGTAAGAGGCGAATAAATGGGACGCCTTGTTTGCCGTGAGGTGCGACCTGTGTCTGTGGAGGAAGAGATCCTGGTGCTTGAGGGAACTGGTGGCTGTGGCTACCGGAACCCAACACAGTACTTTGGCTCCTACTTCACATAGACAGGCAGTCAGAGTGGCCCACTCTGATCAATTGGCTGGTCGAGACTTGCCCTGGGAGACTCCGGACATTTTGTCAGGTAATCCATGAGCCCCAGAAGGCGTCGGCTGAAGGGTCAATCGAGTAGCGAATTACTATCTAGAGTCTACTCGAGTATACCGTCTCTATATCCCTGGTACACATCCGCTGGAAGTCCGCGGCTCTATGTACCCCCTAGTAGGGCTCCATGGAGGGTGGGGAGTAGGGACGACGAATCTTAAAAACGACACTATGGATAAACACACCACAAAGAGAAAGATGATAGAAAACGACTTAGATCAAAGAAGTTCAGAATTGCTTTCTGAAACAAGTGACAGTTGGCAGCGATTTGTCCTGTTGGAATCCGGAAAAACAGACCCTCCTTTGACAAGACTCTCCCCATTTGCCATAAACAAAGGCACATTGGGCATAGCAGGAACCGTCAAGAATGTGAAGAAACTAAGGTCCGGGCAAATCTTAATAGAATGCACCAAGAAAATTCAAATGGAAAATCTACTCAGAGCAAAAGAAATTGCAGGAATTAAAATCAAAGCAACTCCACACCCATACCTCAACATCAGCAAGGGTGTAATCCGAACAAGAGAACTAGCAGAAATGGAAGAAGCTGAAATTACAGCTGAACTGACGCATCAAGGTATAATAAATGTTAAAAGAATAATACTCAAAAAACAAGACCAAACTATACGAACAAACACCTACATCCTAACCTTTAACAGACCACAACCCTCAGAAAAGATCGATATTGGATATCTAAAGGTGAAAGTGGACATGTATATACCAAACCCCTTAAGATGCTTCAAATGCCAAAGGTATGGACATGGGGCAGCAAATTGTAGAAGCAATGCTATTTGCAGTAACTGTGGGGAGGCAGAACATGGACCAGGATGTGAAAACACTCCAAAATGCACAAACTGCCAGGGGCAACATAATGCATCATCGAAAGAATGCCCTACATGGATACGGGAAAAAGAAATCCAAAAGTTGAAACATAGTAAAAAGATCACATACCCGGAAGCAAGACAGATGGTCGAAAACCAACCCGCATTCAAACCCATTAAATCCTACGCAGCAGCACTCAAAGCCACAGTAAACCAAGGGACCCAGACAGACCTCACATGGATAAGTGGCGAGAAAGCACATCCACTCACAAAAACAAAAGAAATAATCAACCCCAGACCAAAAGTGAACAATCAGGACACTAAAGCAACAGAGACCGACACAGAACACAAACAGAAAAAGAAAACAAGTACATCACAGAAATCAAGCCAAGGAAGTAATAAATCCAAGGAAAGTGCACCAATAGACATAGAGATGTCAGAATCCATGACATCACGGTCCCGGAGCCCATCACCAAGGACCAAAACAAAACAAAATGTACATATACTCCCAACATGACAGATGAAGAACTAGTCATACAGTGGAACTGTAGAGGATTCAAAGCAAATTACGCAGAAGTACAACGACTAGCGGCAACCCTCAACCCAGCAACCATCTGCCTTCAAGAGACACAATTAAAACAAGCAAGCTACAAAGACCTTAAAGGCTACACTACATACAGCTCACCTGGGCTGGCAAAACTTAGACAGTCTGGGGGCACAGCCATCTTAATACGACACAACATTATCCATAGTCTCGTTCCAATCCAAACAAGCATACAAGCTAAAGTGGTCTGCCTGACACTATCACGACCAATAACCATCTGCTCAATATACCTTCCTCCAGGAGATATTGTCACAAAACAAGACGTAAACTCCCTGATAAACCAAATTCCCCCTCCCTTCGTCCTGGTAGGGGACTTTAATGCACACAATCCAATCTGGGGAAGTAAAAAGAGTACACAAAGAGGAAAGTTAATTGAAGAACTAATCAACTCAAGAGACCTCTGTCTATTAAATGATGGCTCAAACACATATTTAAATCCAGGACATGGAGTATATACAGCCATAGACTTAACCCTCAGCTCACCAGAACTACTACCATACATTGACTGAAAAATCTGGGAAGACACATGTGGCAGCGACCACTTCCCGATAATAATATCTCTAAAATCACTGAAGAAACAACAGGGCATCCCCAAATGGAACTTAAAAAAAGCAAACTGGATACTATTTAAAATCCTGTGCGAGGAAAGACTCCACACACTAGAATCCAAGGAACCAGCTCCAGTAAGGTGGTTCACAGAAACACTGACAGAAATAGCCAAAGACACAATACCACGATCCAAAGCAAACAAATCGAAGTACCATAACCCATGGTTCACGGAAGAATGCAAAATGGCCATCAAGCACAGGAAAAAAGCCATCAGGACTTTTAACCAACACCCAACAACCGAAAACCTCACTAGATTTAAAATTAGTCAGGCACAAGCACGCAGAACCATAAGGCTGGCTAAAACTAAAACATGGACAGATTTTGTGTCTAACCTTAAATCCAAAGCGTCAATAGGTGCAGTCTGGAAAATGGTACGTAGCATGTACAATAGAGAAAACAGACCTCAAATACACCATCTGTGGGAAAAAGGCAAACAACTACTTTCTGAAGAGGACATAGTGAATGCATTAGCAAGGAGTTTCGAGAAAAATTCCTCCATGGAAAACTGCATGCCAGAATTCCAAAAGATTCGTACTGCCCGAGAAAACAAATCTCCCTCCTTTAAATCAGAAAATGACGAACCCTACAACAAACTGTTTACAATAGAAGAACTTCAAAATGCAATTCAAAAAGCACATGACACAGCCACAGGTCCAGACAACATCCACTATCAATTTCTGAAACAACTACCATACAAATCACTGACAGTCCTACTCATAGTCATAAATCGAATCTGGACAGAAGGCAAAATACCCCACATCTGGAGAGAAGCAATAGTGATCCCGATTCCCAAACCTGGGAAAAACCATACCGACCCTGGAAATTACCGGCCAATAGCCTTGACTCGCTGCATCTGCAAAACGATGGAAAGAATGATTAATCACCGCCTGGTATGGCACCTAGAACACAATGGCCTCATTAATCGTCTACAGAGTGGCTTCAGGAAAGGTAGAAGCACCATGGACCATATCACAAGGATGGAGACCTACATCAGGAATGGTTTCATAAATAAACAGCATATAGTGGCGGTTTTATTCGACTTGGAAAAGGCATACGATACAACTTGGAGACATGGAATACTAGAAGACATCCACCAAATGGGCCTCCGAGGAAGACTGCCTATAATAATATCAGACTTTTTAACAAACAGAAGCTTTCGGGTCCGGGTAAATCACTCTCTCTCAAAACCAACAATACAAGAGATGGGAGTCCCCCAGGGTAGCATACTATCAGTAACACTCTTTAACATCAAGATCAATAATATCACACAAGGTATCGACCCCAGCATCATGTGCAGTCTTTACGTAGATGATCTATGCATAAGCTACAGAGGAAGATACATGCCAGCAATTGAACGGAAACTACAATGCGCCATAGATAACATACAGAAGTGGACCGTCCAAAACGGCTTTAAAATATCCAAAACTAAAACCACCTGCATTCATTTCTGCCAACTAAGGTCAATGCACCCGGACCCAGCACTCTACCTCGATGGGGACGAAATCAAGGTACAAACGGAGGCCAAGTTCCTTGGGATAATAATGGACAATAAATTGAACTTCAAATCCCACATTCAACAACTGAAAACCAAATGTCAAAAAGGTCTAAACATAATGAGAACACTAGCAAATACGAAGTGGGGAGTGCAATACTGATGCAACTCTACAAAGCAATAATACAATCTAGACTGGACTATGGATGTCACATTTATGGAGCAACAAGAAAGTCCTACTGGCAACCACTGAAAACAGTCCACCATCAAGGGCTAAGGCTGGCCCTGGGGGCCTACAGGACATCACCAGTAGACAGCCTATGCATTGAAGCAAACGAACCACCGATCCACATGAGATGGCAACAAATTGCTATAAATTATGCAATAAAAACATACTGTAACAAACAAAACCCGGCATATCAATCCATCTATGAAAACAGGCTTCAACATATGTACGAGGCGAAACCCAACTTCATACAACCCTTAGGAATCCGCATAAAGAAGGATTTGAAAGATCTAAAAATAAACATAAATACACTTGCAAAATCCCAAGAGCCACTCCCCCCGTGGAACCATCAAAAACCAAAAGTTATTCTTTCACTCACAGAAAACAAGAAAAAAGGAACAGAACCAATGGAATATCAGGGAAAGTACCTTGAACTAAGAGAAAAGCATCCAAACCATAGAACAATATATACAGATGGATCCAAAACAGAGTCACACGTCGCAGCGGCGTTTTTTACTGCAACACACAACCACAGCATCCGTCTCCCAACATTCTGCTCCATTTTCACAGCCGAAGCCTACTCTATATTAATAGCCCTAGAATATATTCAGAAAGAGAAACACAAAGACTTTCTTATATGCAGTGACTCAAAGTCTTGCCTACAGGCACTGGACTCTATGGACACAGAAAACTCAATAATAAGCAAAATTGTGATCAAAGACAAGGAACTGGAAGATAAACAATACAATATAAAATACTGTTGGATACCAGGACACTGTGGAATACAGGGAAACGAAAGAGTGGATAACATCGCCAGATCAGCCAGAAGTAAGGACATAACCTTTCTCCCCATCCCAGTCACAGATACCTTTCCAATAATAAAAGACTTCATAAACACAAAATGGCAAGAGAAATGGGACAGTCAAACCAACAGCAAACTACAAGAAATCAAACCTAACATAAAACCGATAGGTTACAGGATGGAGAACCGACACCATCAAGCCATCCACACAAGATTGCGCATAGGACACACCAAATTGACACATAAACATCTACTTACAGGAGATGAACCCCCTATCTGCCAGAACTGCAACATGACCCTGACAGTTAAACATATACTTATTGAATGCCCTAGCCTGCAGCGACAAAGACAGCAACACTTCTGTGCAGACAACATCAAAGACCTCTTCGAAAAGACCTCACCAGGGAAAATACAAAATTACCTAACACACGTCAAACTAGAACACCTTATATAATAAAAGAAACGATGGGAGTACAAAGCCACACCCCGCCCTCTACAAACGTTTTTAACCTTATATGAAACAAAAACTCAACATGCCACGTATATAGCCGTAATCGTGCTGACGTGGCAATAAATCCCAGCTACCTACCTACCTACCAGGTTCTCCAGGTTCCAAGCAGCTGTTTCAGGACGTTTCTCAAGGGTTTTCGCAGCTGATTCCAGACGCCTCTCAAGGGTCCTCGCAGCTGATTCAAGGTGTTTCTCAAGGGTCTTCACAGCTGATTCCGGATACCCCTCCAGGGTCCAAGCAGCTGATTCCGGACGCCTCTCCAGTGTTTTCGCAGCTAAGTCCAGTGTCTCCAGGGTCCAAACAGCTGACTTCTGACTCATATCCAGGGTCCAAGCAGCTGATTCCGGACGCCTCTCCAGTGTTCTCACAGTTGATTCCAATGTCTCAAGGCTCCACGCAGCTGAATCTAGAAGCCTCTTCGCCAGGCTCCACGCAGCTGACTCCAGAAGCCTCTTCGCCAGGCTCCACGCAGCTGACTCCAGAAGCCTCTTCGCCAGGCTCCACGCAGCTGACTCCTGTTTCCTCGATGGCGCCCCCCGACGGCGCTCCTGTTCCAGAGATGGCGTCCCCCGACGGCGCTCCTGTTCCCGAGTCGGCGTCCTCCGACGGCGCTCCTGTTCCCGAGTTGGCGTCCTCCGACGGCGCTCCTGTTCCCGAGTCGGCGTCCTCCGATGGCGCTCCTGTTCCCGAGTCGGCGTCCCGCGACGGTGCTCCTGTTCCCGAGTCGGCGTCCCCCGACGGCGCTCCTGTTCCCGAGTCGGCGTCCTCCGACGGCGCTCCTGTTCCCGAGTCGGCGTCCCGCGACGGTGCTCCTGTTCCCGAGTCGGCGCCCCCCGACGGCGCTCCTGTTCCCGAGTCGGCGTCCTCCGACGGCGCTCCTGTTCCCGAGTCGGCGTCCTCCGACGGCGCTCCTGTTCCCGAGTCGGCGTCCTCCGACGGCGCTCCTGTTCCCGAGTCGGCGTCCCGCGACGGTGCTCCTGTTCCCGAGTCGGCGCCCCCCGACGGCGCCCATGTTCCCGAGTCGGCGTCCCCCAACGGCGCTCCTGTTCCCGAGTCGGCGCCCCCCGACGGCGCCCATGTTCTCTCGTCGGCGCCCCCCCGGCGGCGCTTTTGGTTTACCGCCTGCAACCTGCATGCCAGGGCCTTTGTCATGCCTACCTCAAGGCATTCTGAGTGACTTTGAATTTGCCCCTCAGGGCCCGGGACCTCCTTGTTTGGGTTTTTGGCCACGCCAGGAGTCGTGCCTTTAGAGGGGGGCGTACTGTCACATTTTCAGCCCCTCTGTGGTTCTCCTGTGTGCCACGCCCCCCTGTCCGTGAGCACACACTGTCTCCTGCCACACCCCTTTTCTGATTGGCCTGATGTGGACTGATTAGCTCCAGCTGCCTCCTTATGAGAGGTGTGCTGGAGAAAAGACAGTGGGAGCTGTTTTGGCTCTGATTTGGCTTTACTTTGGATTGTTTTGGACTGTTTTAAGGTTTGTTCCTAGCCTGTGTTACTAGCCATGTTCCTAGCCTGTGTTACTAGCCATATTTCTAGCCTGTGTTACTAGCCATGTTTCTAGCCTATGTTACTAGTCATGTCTCTAGTTTGTGTTTCTAGCCATGTGCTTAGCTTGTGTTACTAGCCATGTGCTTAGCTTGTGTTACTAACCAAGTGTTTAGCTTATGTTACTATGTAAATAGCACTTGTCTTCATTAATAAATATATCCTTGCTTTAGTTCACATCTCTGCGTGTGTGTCCGCCCTTCTGTCTTGCCTGAGAGCCCCCTCGTGACATTCAGGTGGAAATTTGAGACAGTGTTTGTTTATTAGGATTGTAACGTCATGTTTTACACTTTGGTTACATTCATGACAGGAACGGTCGTTACTCATTACACAAGATTCTTCAGTTCAGGTTTAATATCAAACACAGCTATGAATTATTTAGTGTCTCTAGTTCACCTCACTTACACGTCCCGGAGGAAACCCACACAGACACGGGGAGAACATGCAAACTCCACACATAAAGGACCCGAACCGCCCCACCTAAGGATAGTCACCACCGTGCCGCCTACATACACTGCATACACTGATATTAACATATATACTGTGTGTGTATATATATATATATATATATATATATATATATATATATATACAGTGTATCACAAAAGTGAGTACACCCCTCACATTTCTGCAAATATTTCATTATATCTTTTCATGGGACAACACTATAGACATGAAACTTGGATATAACTTAGAGTAGTCAGTGTACAGCTTGTATAGCAGTGTAGATTTACTGTCTTCTGAAAATAACTCAACACACAGCCATTAATGTCTAAATAGCTGGCAACATAAGTGAGTACACCCCACAGTGAACATGTCCAAATTGTGCCCAAATGTGTCATTGTCCCTCCCTGGTGTCATGTGTCAAAGTCCCAGGTGTAAATGGGGAGCAGGGCTGTTAAATTTGGTGTTTTGGGTACAATTCTCTCATACTGGCCACTGGATATTCAACATGGCACCTCATGGCAAAGAACTCTCTGAGGATGTGAGAAATAGAATTGTTGCTCTCCACAAAGATGGCCTGGGCTATAAGAAGATTGCTAACACCCTGAAACTGAGCTACAGCATGGTGGCCAAGGTCATACAGCAGTTTTCCAGGACAGGTTCCACTCGGAACAGGCTTCGCCAGGGTCGACCAAAGAAGTTGAGTCCACGTGTTCGGCGTCATATCCAGAGGTTGGCTTTAAAAAATAGACACATGAGAGCTGCCAGCATTGCTGCAGAGGTTGAAGACGTGGGAGGTCAGCCTGTCAGTGCTCAGACCATACGCCGCACACTGCATCAACTCCGTCTGCATGGTCGTCATCCCAGAAGGAAGCTGACGCACAAGAAAGCCCGCAAACAGTTTGCTGAAGACAAGCAGTCCAAGAACATGGATTACTGGAATGCCCTGTGGTCTGACGAGACCAAGATAAACTTGTTTGGCTCAGATGGTGTCCAGCATGTGTGGCGGCGCCCTGGTGAGAAGTACCAAGACAACTGTATCTTGCCTACAGTCAAGCATGGTGGTGGTAGCATCATGGTCTTGGGCTGCATGAGTGTTGCTGGCACTGGGGAGCTGCAGTTCATTGAGGGAAACATGAATTCCAACATGTACTGTGACATTCTGAAACAGAGCATGATCCCCTCCCTTCGAAAACTGGGCCTCATGGCAGTTGTCCAACAGGATAACGACCCCAAACACAACCTCCAAGATGACAACCGCCTAGCTGAGGAAGCTGAAGGTAAAGGTGATGGACTAAACCCAATTGAGCACCTGTGGCGCATCCTCAAGTGGAAGGTGGAGGAGTTCAAGGTGTCTAACATCCACCAGCTCCGTGATGTCATCATGGAGGAGTGGAAGAGGATTCCAGTAGCACCTGTGCAGCTCTGGTGAATTCCATGCCCAGGAGGGTTAAGGCAGTGCTGGATAATAATGGTGGTCACACAAAATATTGACACTTTGGGCACAATTTGGACATGTTCACTGTGGGGTGTACTCACTTATGTTGCCAGCCATTTAGACATTAATGGCTGTGTGTTGAGTTATTTTCAGAAGACAGTAAATCTACACTGCTATACAAGTTGTACACTGACTACTCTAAGTTATATCCAAGTTTCATGTCTATAGTGTTGTCCCATGAAAAGATATAATAAAATATTTGCAGAAATGTGAGGGGTGTACTCACTTTTGTGATACACTGTATATATATATATATATATATATATATATATATATATATATACATACATACATATACACAGTGAGGAAAATAAGTATTTGATACACGGCCGATTTTGCAAGTTTTCCCACCTACAAAGAATGGAGAGGCTGTAATTTTTATCGTAGCTACACTTCAGCTGTGAGAGACAGAATCTAAAAAAAATCCAGATAATCACATTGTATGATTTTTAAATAATTAATTTGCATTTTATTGCATGAAATAAGTATTTGATCACCTACCAACCAGCAAGAATTCTGGCTCTCACAGACCTTCATATATACATTGATATTATATATAATCATTAACTGAAACAGAATCAGCTCTGTAAGAGGCTTAGAACTGGTTGAGGAACAATCAAACTCTGCTAGATAGGTCAGGTTGTAGAAGACAGTCTCATGTCACAGGTCACATCATGGTAAAACTGAGCACAGCAACAAGACACAAGATAGTTCTACTGCATCACACAGGTGTCATTTTCACTGATCAAGCAAACATCAGTTCACCAAGGGCTCAGAGTCTGATATAAAGAAGCTTTCGGTGGTAGCAGACCCACCACAACCTCACCTGAAGTCTCAGCATGTAGGCTCAGGATGATCTAAAACCTGCTTGACTGAAGACTGAAGTTTTTTTATGGGGGCAGTCAAAGTAGTTGAACTAAAAAATCATTTTATTATTTATTTTGGAAAAAAAGAAGTTGGTGTTCCTATAATTCAGTCAGAAAAAAGAAACCATGAAATACAAGTACCACACACACGTACATAAACCAATCCTTGTGCAAATTTGAGTTTTAACTTTTAATTAAAGCAGGTCATAAATTAAACAGATCATTTATTTAATCTAGAATGTAAAATAAACACCTGGTGGAGAAACCACAAGTACCACACCCTGCCAGACCAATATGATATGGTAAATATTTTTAAAACAGGGGAAAAATATTTACCTAACAACCAGGTCACATGTTTTGATGGAACACCAGCTCATGTTAGCAACAGAGAGTCGTTTACCAGAGTAAACCAAGAAACAGCAGGTAATAATTACAGGGGCTCGTTATATTATATAGTGGTTTACATAAACATAAAATGAACAATCATTAAGGAGGTACAGCAGGTAGTGTAGGTACCACAGAGCTTTAGGGTCCTAAAGACTTGGGTTTAAACCTCACAACCAGTTACTGTTCACATGGGCACTGATATCTCCCACTGGTCTGTAAAAACAAAGAGGCTTAAATACCAGCACAGAACTGGACACAGGAGAAACATGTTAATGCAATCAGGGGAAAACTGGTGTGCAAACAAAAATAGGTGGAAAAAAATGAAAACGGCTGTACATACAAAAACAAGATGGAAGAACAATTTTTCTCAAGTAATTTTCTTTTACAACCTTCCAGAGTTCTTCTTTAGAACAATATTCACATTCGTGTTGCCTTATGTTACACAATATAGATTCAGTATATTTGGCTATCTCATAAAGCTGATTGAGAGAATGCCAAGAGTGTGCAAAGCTGTCATCAAAGCAAAAGATGGCTACTTTGAAGAATCTAAAATATAAAACATATTTTGATTTGTTTAACACTTTTTTGTTTACTACATAATTCCATATGTGTTCCTTCATAGTTTGAATGTCTTCAGTATGAATCTACAATGTAGAAAATAAAAAAAAAATCAAGAAAAAACACTGAATGAGAAGGTGTGTCTTTTGACTGGTAATACAGTGGGTACGGAAAGTATTCAGACCCCTTTAAATTTTTCACTCTTTGTTTCATTGCAGCCAATAGGTAAGATCAAAAAAGTTCTTCTTTTTTTTGCTCATTAATGTACACTCTGCACCCCATCTTGACAGAAAAAATACAGAAATGTAGATATTTTTGCTAATTTATTAAACAAGAAAAACTAAAATATCACATGGTCATAAGTATTCAGACCCTTTGCTGTGACACTCATATTTAACTCACATGCTGTCCATTTCCTTCTGATTCTCCTTGAGATGGTTCTACTCCTTCATTGGAGTCCAGCTGTGTTTAATTAAACTGATTGGACTTGATTAGGAAAGGCACACACCTGTCTATATAAGACCACACAGCTCACAGTGCATGTCAGAGCACATGAGAATCAGGAACTGCTCAAGGAGCTCAGAGACAGAATTGTGGGAGGCACAGATCTGGCCAAGGTTACAAAATAATTTCTGCAGCACTCAAGGTTCCTAAGAGCACAGTGGCCTCCATAATCCTTAAATGGAAGTTTGGGACGACCACAACTCTTCCTCAACCTGGCTGTCCAGCCAAACTAAGCAATCGTGGGAGAAGAGCCTTGGTGAGAGAGGTAAAGAAGAACCCCAAGATCACTGTGGCTGAGCTCCAGAGATGCTGTAGGGAGATGGGAGAAAGTTCCACAAAGTCAACTATCACTGCAGCCCTCCACCAGTCGGGGCTTTATAGCAGAGTGTGCAAGACATATGAAAGCCTGCATACAGTTTGCAAAAAAACACATGAAGGACTCCCAGACTATGAGAAAGAAGATTCTATGGTCTGATGAGACGAAGATTGAACTTTTTGGTGTTCATTCTAAGCGGTATGTGTGGAGAAAACCAGGCACTGCTAATCACCTGCCAAATACAATCCCAACAGTGAAACATGGTGGTGGCAGCATCATGCTATGGGGGTGTTTTTCAGCTGCAGGGACAGGACGACTGGTTGCAATTGAAGGAAAGATGAATGCGGCCAAGTACAGAGATATCCTGGAGGAAAACCTCTTCCACGGTGCTCTGGACCTCAGACTGGGCCGAAGGTTCACCTTCCAACAAGACAATGACCCTAAGCACACAGCTAAAATAACAAAGCAGTGGCTTCAGAACAATTCTGTGACCATTCTTGACTGGCCCAGCCAGCGCCCTGACCTAAACCCAATTGAGCATCTCTGGAGAGACTTGAAAATAGCTGTCCACGAACGTTCACCATCCAACCTGAGGGAACTGGAGAGGATCTGCAAGGAAGAATGGCAGAGGATCCCCAAATCCAGGTGTGAAAAACTTGTTGCATCATTCCCAAGAAGACTCATGGCTGTACTAGCTCAAAAGGGTGCTTCTACTCAATACTGAGCAAAGGGTCTAAATACTTATGACCATGTGATATTTCAGTTTTTCTTGTTTAATAAATTAGCAAAAATATCTACATTTCTGTTTTTTTCTGTCAAGATGGGGTGCAGAGTTTTTTGATCTTACCAATTGGCTGCAATGAAACAAAGGGTGAAAAATTTAAAGGGGTCTGAATACTTTCCGTACCCCCCTGCTGATTTTGTATGTTTACCCCCTTACAAAGACTTGAACAGTCTATAATTTTTATGGAAGGTTTATTTTAATAGAGAGCGGCAGAATATCAACAAAAAATCCGGAAAAAAAACATTTAAAAAAAGTTATAAATTAATTTGTATTTGATTAAGTGAAATAAGTATTTGATCCCCTAGCAAAACATGACTTAGTACAGGTCCAGTGATAGCTCAGTGGTTAAGGTACTGGACTAGTAAACAGAAGGTTGCCGGTTTAAGCCCCGCCACCACGAAGTTGCCGCTGTTGGGTCCCTGCAAGGCCCTTAAGCCTCAATTGCTCTTTGTTTTCCGCTCATTGTGCAAGTCGCTTTGGATTAAAGCGTCTGCTAAATGCTGAAAATGTAAATGTACTTGGTGGAGAGTCAAGTCAAGTCAACTTTATTTATATAGCGCTTTTTACAATAGACATTGTCTCAAAGCAACTTTACAAAATCCAGGACCAATAGATACAAAAATCCCTGTTGAGCAAGCCGAGGGCGACTGTGGCAAGGAAAAACTCCCTGAAAATTACAGGAAGAAACCTTGAGAGGAACCAGACTCAGCAGGGCCCGTCCTTCTTGGGTGGCCTGGAGGATACTTTAAATAAATACACGATTTACACAGAGCATACAAACACAGAATTAAATGATCTAAAAGTTATAACTGGTAATAAATAGATAAATAATAATAGAGTTGTTCTTCGCTCTAATCTTCAATAAAGTCTGTAGTGATTTCTTGTCATTCTTGGTACAATTACTCCAGACCCGTCACATCCGGCAGCAGCAGCATAGTTGTCACGGCAGTCTCGACTTTAATCCTTAACCTCGGCGGGTAAACAGGTTTCCATCAGAATGCCTTTGGAGTAAAACAACAAAGAATGTAGTTAATAATGTACAATGCTAGTTGAGTAAAACAGTTTTACAGAGAGTTTTAGACTCCGGCAGCCCTGATTATTACAGCATAACTAAAAGGGAGAGCGAGCAGGTAACAAGGTCATGAAGGTTCACTCAGATACTGTGGTACAGACCATGTAACGCTTTATAGGTTAGTAAAAGTATTTTGTAATCAATGCGGAATTTAACTGGCAGCCAGTGTAGAGATGATAGAACAGGACTAATATGATCAAATTTTTTAGTTCTAGTTAGCACTCGAGCTGCTGCATTTTGAACTAACTGGAGTTTGTTTATGGATCTACCAGAGCATCCAGTTAGAAGAGCATTACAATAATCTAACCCAGAAGTTATAAACGCATGGATCAGTTTTTCAGCGTCATTAACAGATAGTATATTTCTTATTTTAGAGATATTACGCAAATGATAGAAAGCAACTCTAGTAATATTATTTATTAGAGCGGTCAGTCAGATATGATTGAAACCAAGAGAGTGCGAGTCCTTTAACACCTGCTGTATTTTCTAGCCTCTCCAGTAAAATGTTCTGATCGACCGTATCAAACGCTGCACTAAGATCTAATAGAACAAGAAAAGAGACACATCCATTATCAGAAGACATTAACAACTCGTTAACTACTCTAATTAATGCGGTTTCGGTACTATGGTTGGGTCTAAATCCTGATTGAAATTTTTCATGAATACAATTTTCATTCAAATAAGAACATAATTGTTTGGAAACGACTTTTTCTAATATTTTAGAGACAAAAGGAAGGTTTGAAATTGGCCTATAATTAGATAAAACATGTGGATCAAGATTAGGTTTTTTAATCAGGGGTTTAATAACGGCACTTTTAAACAGTTTAGGTACATACCCAAGGCTAAGGGATGCATTGATTAATGTAAGCAGGGGCTCTACAATAGCTGGGAGTAAATCTTTAAGTAAACGAGTTGGAACAGGATCGAGTATACACGATGATGACTTCGATGATTTAATCAACACAGTTAGATCATTTTGGGAGATTGGATTAAAGGAATTTAGTTGGATTAACTCGTTACTATTATCACCAATGCTGCTCGGAGTGAGTCCAGACTTAACATTGGCGAGTGACACACTTTGACTCTGAAGTCGTATTTTTTCTATCTTGTCATTAAAGAATTTTAAAAAATCATCGCTGGTACAGTCAGGCGGTATATTAGATTCAGTTTCATTGAGGTTTTTAGTTAATTTGGACACCGTCTCAAAGAGGAATCTAGGATTGTTTTTATTTTTCTCTATTAGGGACGAATAATATAAAGATTTAGCTTTTATAAGCGCATGTTTATACTCAGTTAGAGCATCTTTCCAAGCAATCTTATACACCTCCAGTGTAGTGTGACGCCACTTGCGTTCTAATTTCCGTGCTGCTTGTTTAAGTGCGCATGTGTGGTCATTGTACCAAGGAGCAAGTTTTTTCTCCCTAATCAGTTTAGTTTTGAGTGGGGCTACGTTATCTAAGGTTGTGCGCAGTACGGTCTCTAGGTTTTGAGTTGCCTGATCTAGTTCTTTAGGTTCTGATGCTGATATATTTGGTAATTCTGGTAGGCAGTTTATGAACGCTGCTGCAGTTGCAGATGTAATAGTGCGCTTACATATAAAACGATGTGGTTGCTGTATATTATTGGACAGGGACACTTCATAAATTAGTAGGGAGTGATCAGAAATTAAGTCATTCTGTGGTACGATTACCAGGTTGTCTATGTTTATACCATAAGTAAGTATTAAATCTAAGGTATGTTTACAGCGGTGAGTGGGTCCTGTTACATTTTGGGTGATGCCTAAGGATTCTAAAATAGAATCAAACGCAATTTTGAGTGGATTACACTTATCCTCATAATGAATATTAAAGTCACCAACAATTAAAGCTTTTTTAGTTGATACGACTAATTTAGAAAGAAAATCGGCAAATTCGTTAAGAAATTCTGAGTAAGGACCAGGGGGTCGATAAACAGTAACCAGTTTAAACATACTAGATTTATCAGATGAACCTTTATTGGTTATGTCAGAGATAAGAACCTCAAACGAGTTTGTTATGGGAGATGATTTTACAGTAAGACCTATGTCTTTATCATAAATTGTGGCTATTCCTCCACCACGACCACTAAGACGTGGCTTATGTTCATAACTGTAACCCGGAGGAGATGCTTCATTTAAACCTAGATACTCATCGGGTCTAGCCCAGGTCTCGGTTAAACAAAGTGCACTAAGACAATTATCTGTAATTATTTCATTTGCAATTACTGTTTTGCATGCAAGTGACCTGATGTTTAAGTCCTAACTTTAGTTTAGCTCTACTATTGTTTTCATGTTCATTTAGATTAATTGTAATTAAATTATTATGACATACTTTTTGATATTGTTTTGGCTTACACCTGCCACGGTAAACAGACACAGTCTCAATGGTTTGTGACCTAAGGATTCCAGGTGACGTCCGATGGCGACTCGCAGACAGTCGGTTAGGCCTGTTTGTCTGCTGCCTGGTCTTGGCTCTGGATAGTCACTTACCACTATCTGCCGCTACACTAATGCGGTGGTAAAGCCTGTCACCTATGCTGCAAGAAATGCGAGCAGCACCCTCCCACGTGGGGTGGACACCATCCCGCTTCAAAAGACCAGGCCTTCCCTCAAAGGTGGACCAGTTATCTACAAAATCAATGCAGTTTTCTGAGCACCATTTAGACATCCAGCGGTTCAGCGACAACAACCTGCTGTAGGTTTCGCCACTGGGTCGAATCGGTAAGGGGCCAGAGCACACTACTGCCTCAGACATCGACCTAGCTAACTCACACACCTCTTTAACATTACACTTAGTAACCTCAGACTGCCGTAAACGAACATCATTAGTGCCGACGTGGATAACAATCTTCGAAAATCTACGATTAGCATTAGCCAGCACTTTTAGATTTGCTCTGATGTCAGGCGCCCTGGCCCCCGGAATACAAGTGACTATGGTTGCTGGTGTCTCTATGGGGGTTGCAATACGCACGTGTCGGAGCTGAGAATCTCCTATAACCAGAGCACTTACATTAACAGGCTTCTCAGCGGGTGGCTCACTGAGTGGGGAAAACCTGTTGGACACGTGCAACTGAGATGGTCGGTGCTTTGCCCTACGACTATGTCGCCGAGACATCACCCAGTCGCCCCGCTGTGAGGGCTCTAATGCCGGAGTCTGGGGTTCTGTACCAGAACTGCTGGCATTCGGGACTGCTACAGCTAAATCTAAGCCCTCAGTAGTAGTAGTCTGTTCTAACGCCCGAATGCGCCCTTCTAACACTGAGATCTTCTCCGTCAGACTAACAACTAATCTGCACTTATCACATATAAAGTTATCACTAAACACGGAGAAGGAATAACTGAACATATTACACTCGATACAGGGATATAAAGCTCCTGCTGGGGCCATTTTTACAAAGAAATGTACTTAGCTTTAGAAGATGAGTTGAAGTTGATGTTTATGTTGATTTCACCGGCGCTTCTGCTGGTAGTCACAGAAAAACGGCTTTAATTCCGGACGAAACAGGCGATGATGAGCTGGAATATAAAAACAACCAACCAAACAACACAAACAACACAAACGCGCTTCGTTCGGACAAACCGGCTGTAATTCTAAAGGAAAACGGTGTTTATGCGCTCGTGTACAAAACAAATAAACAGAACGCGGTTCCTACAGACAGAAAACGGTTTTAACTCTCCACAAAGCAAATATGTTTAAGCGCTGAAGTACAAAAACAAACAAACACAAACGCGCTTTGTTTCCAACAAAACCGGCTGTAATTCTAAAGGAAAACGGTGTTTATGTGCTGGTGTACAAAACAAATAAACAGAACGCGCTTCCTACAGACAGAAAACGGTTTTAACTCTCCACAAAGCAAATATGTTTAAGCGCTGAAGTACAAAAACAAACAAACACAAACGCGCTTTGTTTCCAACAAAACCGGCTGTAATTCTAAAGGAAAACAGTGTTTATGCGCTCGTGTACAAAACAAATAAACAGAACGCGCTTCCTACAGACAGAAAACGGTTTTAACTCTCCACAAAGCAAATATGTTTAAGCGCTAAAATACAAAAACAAACAAACACAAACGCGCTTCATGCGGACAGAAAGCGGTTTTAACTCTGGATGAATAAAATGTTTATGCGCTGAATTACCAACAAACTAAAACCGGCTTCGTTTGGATGCCGGTAGCAGAAGTTTTCACAAGCACGGATTTACGTTAGTAAACAAGCGTAAAAACAAGCGCTTTTTTACGATACACAAAATAACACTCTATATCAACTACGCGCAAAAGATTAACGTTTAAAACATACGTATATAAAAAGTTATTTAGCTAATGGCTACAAACAAACAACTAGGCTACAGTCTCAGCGTGTGTACCACCGGAAACCGGTCAACCGGAGAAACCCTTGTTGGCAAGCACAGAGGTCAGACGTTTCTTGTAGTTGGTCACCAGGTTTGTGCACATCTCAGGGGGGATTTTGGCCCACTACTCTTTACAGAGTCTCTCCAAATCCTGAAGGTTTCGAGGCTGTTGCTTGGAAACTGGAAGTTTGAGTTCCCTCCACAGATTTTCTAGGGGATTAAGGTCTGGAGACTGGCTATGCCACTCTAGGATCTTAATGTGCATCTTCTGAAGCCAGTCCTTTGTTGCCTTGGCTGTATGTTTTGGGTCACTGTCATGCTGGAAGACCCATCCACGACACATCTTCAGTGTTCTGGCTGAGGAGGTTCTCATTCAAGATTCTACGGTACATGTCCCCGTTCATCAGCCCCTCAATGGGATGAAGTCTTCCTGTACCCTTAGCAGAGAAACAGCCCCAAAGTAGAATGTTTACATTTACAATAACACGTGTTAACCTGGTTCCATGATTAAAGACAGTTCACAGGCTAGTCTGGTCTTACTGAGTTTAGATCAAATGTGTGTGAGTGTGGTCTTACCGCGGTACCGCAAAAGAGATTAGTACTGATTGGATGGCTACTCGGCTTGTCCCGCCCCTACACATACGCTAAAGTAGTTATGATTGGATCTCTCCCTAACTTGTCCCTACCTTCCACAAAACTAAATCAGTTCTGATTGGATGTCGTCCCTGCCAAACATTTTCGTCTCATTTTTATTCATTGACGAAAGTGTCGATTCATTTCGTCATAGTTTTTATCCTTTTCTGTAGTTTTTAATTAGTTATCTCGTTTAATTAGTGTCTCGTTTTTGTCATGAAAAAAGGTTTGCTAACGAAAACTATGACGAAAATCATTCGTCAACGAAATGAACACTGCTTGTAACAAGTTACCTTAAATAAAAGATAAGAAGTTGTTGACCTGTAGACATTATTTTTCAAAGCTTGAGAAGGAGTACATTATCCTACGCTCGCTCCAGAGAAGCAGACTGTTCGAATTCCTAGATGCCTTAAAAATTTAAGGCACCTTAAATTTAAAACAAAATAACAAGGGTGCATCCGAAACTGCCCTATTGCTGAAGGCAATCCCAGAATTCAATACAGCACAACCTTTCTCACAGAAAAAAAAAAAAACAAACAAAAAAACATGGCGGGTGATACGGAGAAAGGTTATTTTCAAGTAAATTATTATTGATTTATTGATTTTTTTATTTGTATAAACTTGCACAAGTGTTTTAATTTGCAAGTTCGGGCTTGTTAGCGACAGTTTAGCCATTTGCGGTACACGGAGAAAGACGTTAGTTGACACTAGAGTATTGTGCCACCTTATCCCATTGGTTTGAATGGCATGATGTTAACTGTTTATTATCGCTGGGGATTTTAATCATGCAAATCTCAAGTCTGTTCTCCCTAAATTCCATCAGCATGTGGACTTTGCTACGAGAGGAGCGAACACGCTGGATAATGTTTACACCAACATTGCCGGTGCGTACCGGGCGGAGCCCCGCCCCCACCTCGGATACTCAGACCACATCTCTGTAATGCTAATTCCAGCATACAGAGCACTCGTCAGGCGCTCCAGACCTGTACAGAAACAGGTGAAAACCTGGCCAGAAGGATCCATCTCTGCTCTTCAGGACTGTTTTGAGTGCACTGACTGGGACATGTTTAGGGAGGCTGCAACATACGGCGATTACACTGATCTAGAGGAGTACACGACTTCAGTGACCTGCTACATCAGCACATGCATTGAGGACGTCACTACCACTAGAACCATCACTTCCAGACCCAACCAGAAGCCATGGATGACTCCAGAGGAGCCCGAGACTCCGCTTTTAAAGCAGGTGACCAGCCGGCTCTGAGAACAGCGAGAGCGAGATCGAGAAGCAAAGCGCGCACACGGCCAGAACATCCACAGCCACTTCCAGAACAGCGGTGACACACGGCGCTTGTGGCAGGGCATCCAGGCCATCACCAACTACAGGACGATTCCACCCGTCTGTGACAGTGATGCCTCCCTTCCAGATGCGCTGAATGACTTCTACGCTCGGTTCGAGGCGCAGAACAACATGTTGGCGAGGAAGATGATCCCACCTTGTGACGACCAGGTGCTTCGTCTCACCACAGCGGACGTGAGGAGAACTCTGCACAGAGTCAACCCACGGAAAGCTTCTGGACCAGACAACATTCCTGGCCGAGTGCTCAAAGGATGTGCAGACCAGCTGGCAGATGTATTCACTGAGATCTTCAACATCTCCCTGAGCAGCGCCATCGTTCCAACGTGCCTCAAGACGACCACAATCGTACCCGTGCCAAAGAAGTCATCTGTGTCATGCTTCAATGACTATCGGGACTATCGGTAGCACTCACGCCTATCATCACGAAGTGCTTCGAGAAACTAGTCATGAGGCATATTAAGACACTACTGCCTCCCACCATGGACCCACTGCAGTTTGCGTACCGTCATAACTGCTCAACGGACGACGCCATATCCACTACACTCCACCTGGCTTCTACACACCTGGACAGAAAGAACACTTACATCAGGATGCTGTTCATAGACTTTAGCTCAGCATTCAACACCATCATTCCTCAGCATCTAATTGGAAAGCTGAACACGCTGGGCCTGAACACCTCTCTCTGCAACTGGATCCTGGATTTCTTGACTGAGAGACCTCAGTCCGTCCGGATCGGTAAGAACACCTCCAGCACCACCACACTGAGCACCGGCGCTCCCCAAGGCTGTGTGCTCAGTCCACTGCTGTTTACTCTGCTTACGCACGACTGTACAGCAATGCACAGCTCGAATTCCATCGCTAAGTTTGCAGACGACACAACTGTGGTGGGACTCATCAGCAACAACGATGAGTCAGCATACAGAGAGGAGGTACAACATCTAACGGACTGGTGCCAAGTCAACAACCTGTCTCTGAACGTGGATAAAACCAAAGAGATGGTCATTGACTTTAGAAAGACACTAAGGGACCACTCCCCACTGCACATCCACGGCTCATCTGTTGAGATCGTCAAGAGCACCAAATTTCTTGGTGTTCATCTGGAGGAGAATCTCACCTGGACCCTCAACACCAGTTCCATCACCAAGAAAGCCCAGCAGCGTCTCTACTTTTTGAGAAGACTGAGGAAAGCTCATCTGCCACCCCCCATTCTCACCACGTTCTACAGAGGAACAATCGAGAGCATCCTGAGCGGCTGCATCACTGTCTGGTTCGGAAATTGTACTGCGTCGGACCGCAAAACTCTCCAGCGAGTAGTGAGGACAGCTGAAAAGATCATCGCGGTCGCTCTTCCATCTCTCACGGACATTTTTAACACCCGCTGCAGCCGCAAAGCTCTCAGCATTGTGGACGATCCAACCCATCCATCACATGGACTTTTTACTCTGCTCCCGTCTGGGAGACGATACCGCAGCATCCGGACTAACACAACCAGACTGTGTAACAGTTTTATCCCTCAAGCAATCAGACTCCTCAATTCAATACCGTAACAATTTCCTCCGGAAATTTTCTGCTGCCACTCACTAAACTATGCTATTGTCTGTTACTATGCTACTATGCACAAGTTACTATGCACAAGTTTCTTTAATTTCTGCACCTTACTCGCATTTTTGCACCTTATTTAATTTTTAAGCACCTTATCTGCATTGCCATTTTACGCTGCTAATGTACAACATGTCACTACCTCATAAACCATTGTACCATCTATTCACCATCATGTACTAACACTTGTCTTTAGTCCTGTCTTCTAATTACTTGTTTAGATTAGGGATAATTAGGAATATCTTTTGTAATTATTTATTATAGGATTTTTTGTATTTATTGTTGTATTTACACTGTTTTGTATTGTCTTGCACTTCTGTACCGTGTTACACCGTGATCCTAGAGGAACGCTGTTTCGTTTCAATATGTACTTGTATGTAGCTGAAATGACAATAAAACCTCTCTGACTCTGACTCTAACTGTGTTAGCCAAGTAAGTGAAACCCGATGTTACAGCTGTCTGAGTAGCGCGTTTGAATAACCTGACTTATAAGTTGATGACTTATTAGAATCCTCTCTACTGAGGCAGCTGTTTATGTAGACAGAAAGACAGCAATGTAGTTCAATAGGTTTTCACATCCTTTGGCTATCTTCAGTTTCCCACTAAAACCAGAGATGATAGTGTTTGTCACTTATGACATGGGTGCTGCACTCCAGTGGCGTCTTAGTATTTCATGCAGTTAAGGTTATCCCTCACATCCCTTATAAGGGGTGAAACTTTCTCGTGTAGTTTAGCCATCACACACACAGTTTTCTTTTAATAAACTAAGGCATTCATACTTTGACTTGGCGTCTGGTCTGGATGCTTTTCTCGTGTACAAGATTCAACGAATGATTCTTCTACATGGCCTGCAAGCACCTTGAACTAAACGAACTAAACATAACTAAAGTGTCCCCCAATGATACACTATATTGCCAAAAGTATTCACTGACCTGCCTTCACACGCATATGAACTTGAGTTCATCCTGAAAAACTTCCCATATAGAAGCACTTTGTAGTTCTACAATTACTGACTGTAGTCCATCTGTTTCTCTACATACTTTTTAACCTGCTCGTAGGAACGCAGAGACCCCTCATTATCAGGGAGAGTGATGTACGGAGAGCTTTCAGGAGAGTGAACACCAGGAAAGCAGCAGGACCGGACGGGATCGCCGGCCGAGTCATCAAAGCCTGCGCAGACCAGCTAGCACCGGTGTTCACAGTCATCTTCAATCTATCCCTGAGCCAGTGCATCGTACCAGCGTGCTTTAAACAGTCCGTCATCGTTCCAGTCCCGAAGAAGAACCAGCCAGCCTGCCTCAGTGACCTTCACCCAGTGGCCCTGACATCAGTCGTGATGAAGTGCTTCTAAAGGATCATCAGCGACTTCATCACCTCATCACTTCCGAACTCTATGGACCCTTTACAGTTCGCATACCGCCACAACCGTTCCACAGACGATGCCATCACCTACCTGCTTCACACTACACTAACACACCTGGACGCTGGGAGGGGTAATTATGTTAAAATGCTGTTTGTTGACTACAGCTCAGCATTTAACACGATTATCCCCTCTAAACTAACCATCAAGTTGAAGAACCTGGGACTTCATCCATCCTTGTGTCACTGGATCTCTAACTTCTTGACGGACAGAACACAAGCTGTGCGGGTAGGAAAACACATCTCACCCACACTCACCCTTAGCACTGGCACCCCCCAGGGCTGTGTCCTGAGCCCCCTGCTGTACTCACTGTACACATATGACTGTGTGGCCACTTCCAGCTCTACCACCATTGTCAAGTTTGCTGACGACACTGTTGTGGTGGGCCTGATCTCAAACAATGATGAGAGGGCCTACCTAGAGGAGATTAAACACCTGGAGGACTGGTGCCAGGACAACAATCTCCTCCTTAACATCAGCAAGACAAAGGAGCTGATAGTGGACTGCAGCATAAAGCAGGAGAGGAACTACCACCCCATTATGATCAGTGGCATCACAGTGGAAAGAGTAGACAGTTTCAAGTACCTTGGAGTTCACATCTCTGAGGACCTGTCATGGTCTTGCCACACCACTGTACTGGCAAAGAAGGCCCGTCAGCGTCTTTATCATCTCAGACGCTTAAGGGACTTCAAACTACCATCCAAGGTGCTTCGTAACTTCTACACCTGCACCATTTAATCCATCATAACGGGAAACATCACAACCTGGTTCTGAAACAGCACCAAGCAGGACGGGCGGCTCTACAGAGGGTGGTGAGTTCAGCTGAACACATAATCCGGACTGAGCTTCCTGACCTGCAGTCCATATACAGGAAACAGTGCTGGACAAGGGCCAGGAGGATAGTAAAGGACCCCAGTCATCCCAGTAATGGACTGTTTTCTTTGTTACGATCTGGGAAGCGTTTTCGTGCTCTAAAAGCCAAAACGGAGAGGATGAGGAGAAGCTTTTCCCCCTCAAGCTATTCCGGTCCTCAACCAAAATAGCATTTAGGACTAATTTACACAACGTCTAATTTATATGTATATGTATGTGGACATATGTGGACATATGTATGTGTATATAAGTATATGAGTGTATACTGTTTTATATGTATATGTACAGTATGTAGTATATGTATAGATTAGTATTTGTGTATTTATTAATCACATCTGTATAGCATTATGTTGCACAGTTTCTGCACTATTTGTCACTTTACTCACTTGTTCACTTTAAATTATATTATTTTTAATTATATTGTTAATTTTAATTTGACATCCAGTGTTTTATCATGAACCTAAACAAATGGAAATATTTAGTCCTAATTTACCAAAGCATGCAGTTCTAACAAACACTTTGCAATTAGTCAAGATACAGAAACCCCATTTCCAAAAAGGTTGGGATGCTGCGCAAAAAGACTAATGCTGAACCTATGTTAATAGTAGGGCCGGGACTTTAACGCGTTAATTTAGATTAATTAATTACAAAGATTATA
Source organism: Trichomycterus rosablanca (assembly GCF_030014385.1). NCBI lineage: Eukaryota > Metazoa > Chordata > Actinopteri > Siluriformes > Trichomycteridae > Trichomycterus > Trichomycterus rosablanca. The sequence continues at coordinate 60,208,807 of NC_085989.1, forward strand.
ACGCGTTAAAACTTTTATCGGAATTAATCACATTTTTTTTTAAGTTTGGAGCCGGAACCTTTGTATTTGCGTGTTCTAGCACGCCTGTAAATCTGATGCACAAGCGACATCCGCAAACAACAACGATGGACGACGAAGCCGCTTCTCTTGGTCCACTGAGGGACAACTTTAGCTTTAAAAAACGTCCTGATGGGACTTTCGAAAAGACTACTGTTGTATGCAAGTTGTGCAAAAAGGAGTTTGCTTATCACCGAAGCTACTCAAGCCTAAAATACCATCTCAATGCAAAACATGTTGCGGCAAGCACAGCCGTCCCCACAGCTAATTTCAGCGTCCCCAGCAGCGGTACAAATAAACGCTTTTTTTCTGTAGCTGAGTCCTGGAAAATTGAGCAAAAGGTTACAACAATTGGCACCGATTGTGCCAGAAACATGATGGCAGCAGCAAGACAGCTCCCATTTCAGCACATGCCATGTGTTGTGCATAATGGGACAGTGTTAGCCTAGAGGGTAGAGCTTTGGGCTATCGACTGAAAGGTTGAGAGTTCGAATCTGCCATGCAGCCATTGTTGGGCTATTGAGCAAGGCCCATAATCCTGCTTTGAAAAGATCTTACATGCCACGAGCATGGAAAGCAATGTTTTAAGTGCAAATATTTTCTTATATCACAAATCCTGATTATCTCAGAAGTATCCTCTGAAAAGAATTGTGGCAGACCAAGTAGGGCAGCTGTTGTTCTGTTCTGTTATTTGTGTCCTGCATGCAATTAGATGGAGATGAGTGACTAAATCAAATAATTTTATTTTAGTACACCTTTCTAAGTTTTTTACACACCTCCTTTTGAAGGCACTCCATAATACTGCTTAAGGTCAACCTCCTTCTTGATGACACTGCTGCTTTGTACAGCCCCAAGAGACTTGGCAGCAAGGCATCTAATCCATCCAGGAATGACTGCACCAGACCAGTGGTGACAATTCTAGTGAACTCTGAAGTTATCTGGAAGACACATAGAACAGCAGAGAAGATAGGGATTAAAAATAGCCACAGAGAGTAAAATCATATAGATGCTGTTCATTATACAGCTCTCATTGGTTACCTACAATTGGTCATTGGTCTCTCACTAAACAATGCAGGCCATCTTTCCATGACTACAGAGATGAGTGGCTTGTCACCAATGATTTCCTTTCTTCGCTGAGAGAATGTTGCGGTCATCAGTTCATCCAAAAGCTGCAAGTTTGGTTCACACTTCTGCACTTCTAAAAGCAGAATCTCACGTTTCTCCTCTGATGTGACTGCACTTTGGCCTTCAGGTGGATCTGGCAAGTAGTGGACCTCTCCTTTCTTGGACTTCTTGATCCCCTTGCTTCTTGTCTGGCCCCTCTTTCTTTTATTTACAACAACTTTAGGGCATCCAGCTGCCATCAGTCTCTGACGGTAATTGCCCATCTTGAATTTCAAGCTGAACACACAGCAATACCATCCTTTAGCAGAACCCGGCTCTCTGAGACAAGGGTGTTTCAATACAAGAGCTGTTGCAACACTTTCATAATGTTCTTTTCTTGGATAGGGAGTGATTTTAGATATCATATCAGCCAGTATTTGGAGATGACCATTACTGTTCCATCCTTAGCATAGGCATCATTTGCTGCACTCAACTGAAGCTCAACATCATGAGAGAAATCTGTAATAGCAAAAGGATTTGGCCATTCAACCACAGAAGCACTACTTGGGAACTCAAACTTGCGGTATCCAAAGTTGAGTCAGAAACTGAATAAGAAAATGTGAACAAAACTTTCAGTGTTGCTCGACTGCTTGGCAAATCTTTGATATCAGTCAAATTGCAGAGCTTATTTCCGGAGTCTGAACCTTCAAACTGTAGAATGAAGCTCCCTCGCAAGCCCAGATTGCTGCGCAGCACCTCACATAGCTCTTTTATTGACTCCGGAACACTCTCTAGGGTGACATGCCTTATCTCCTCAGGTGACACAATAACTCTGAGAAGCATCTTGGAGGCACAAACTGCTGTAACAGGGTGAGGGTGGGGTGGGGAGAGACACATTTGAAAGCAGCTGAAAACAGTTCAAAGGTGCATAGAATAGAACTGTACAGTGGGTGAAGTGCATTAAGCTAGCCATGAGTTATCAGTTAAAAAATTAAAAATGTTAAGTCTTAAAAATGAGCAGTGTCGTGTTTACTGTACCTTATTGTATCATGAACGTCCTCGGAGTGACGAGCAGATTCCGTCAACAAGGTATGCGGCCAAGGGGATGTAGTCGTTTAACTGGTCAGGATCGACAACCACTATCACTGCAGGGTCTTTTTTGACGAGCTGGTAACAACTTAGATGCTCCAGGAAGCCAGATGTGAACATTTCTACAATGAAACATATGCAATATCTACTAAACAAATCTCAAGTACTCTCCCAAAATCTGGTAGTCCACTTGTGTGCCCAAATGAGAGCACCATTCCACTGGAATATTTTGTCCCATTTAATAAGCAACAGAGGTGAGTGATACAGAGAACAAGGATTTACACTTGTTTGATATAGCCACTCTGATAGGATCATTCAAAATGTCCACAGACACCCGGCCTGTTTTGATGCTTGGTTTAAAAACACTTGGCATCTCCAAATAATATGCTGGCATTAGTTGATGTGAGTGATGTCTTGTGGCTAAAGTATGCAGAATATTTTTGAAGTTACCAGAATCACGAACCACCTTTTTAAAGAAAGAATGCTTAGCCTCAAATCGTATTGTCCAAAATTAAATTAAGGGCCCTCGTTTTTTTTTTTTTATTAAAATAGGATAATGTTCTAGATAATGATGTTTAGGGCACAATTTAATAAAAGGGAAAACTTCTAAAAGCTAAAACTGTCGGGGGTCAGTTGTGAATGCAGCTGACTAACAACTTAACTATTGTCTTTTAACTCAAGAATTATATGCAAGTTTTTTCACCCTCCGGAATGAAGTGCCCAATCAACAGTGGAAGAAATCTCAGAAGTGTCCAGTTCTCATGTCCATTGCCATCTATAGTTCCATTTTTTTGTGTTGTTTGTGTTGTCATACAATTTAAATGGGAATGTTGTTATTTTACAAGATCATCTAATGCAAAATCCTTCTTAGATCAGATCTGAGAGACATATGCAGAGTTCCACAGGTACAATTCCCTATTATGCATCGTGCAGGAAATCAGGTGGAAATCCTTTTGCACAGTGAAAGTGGGTCAGACTGTTTAAAAAACAGTCTTTCTTCACACCATCAACAGATGACACATCACTTTGCTTAAGTACATTAACAGCTTCATCAAACAATTCTGGTGTATTAAAATAAAAGACACACTTCTGAATATCTACACGACCTGCCAAACAAAATCTGCAAAACTTGTCAACATTGAAAGACTCTTGAAATCCTGCAAATGAATGTGCACCCAAATTGTCTGCAGATAAAAATGAAAGTGTCCCTTTAACATTAGAGCCTAGACTTTAAACAAACACACCTTCTCCTTCAAGGAGCTCAAGATCTTTAACCAGGGGCTCTAGAACCTTGGCATAACCATGTTTTATGTGTACTGTTTTGCACAGCACAGCTAGATATATTGATGATAATGTTGAACACAGTCTTATGGGTAAATTAGCAATCACCCAATATATACAGCAAACTTTGTGCTTTTTTTTATGTACCTAATGAATTGCAAAGCTCAAAATCATCAATGTATAGTCCAAGAGCTATGCCTGATTCCTCTAAAATAATTTTGTTTTCTTTAAAGTATTCTCTATCTTTAATCGAACTGTAATGACCCTCTTGTTGGCTGGAGCTCTTTAATAGCTGAAGTATTTCATTTCTTTCTAGCAGTTTACTGAGCAAATCTAAAATAGGAACATACACAAAAGTATGCTTTTTTGTGCATTTAAAACATACTCAACTGGTTTGATAACAAAGTTCTTTCTATAAAATGACTGTCGTTTGCGCTCTGTGCCAAGAGGCCTGTACCTTGAGAGAAATTTGAGTGGGTTCAAAGTTTGTAATTCTTCAGTCCTATGGGTGTGTTCGAAAAGCTAGCTCTCTCTCTCTACATAGGCAGCATTTTACGTCATCCTGTGTGCGCTCCCGAGAAGGAGGCTGTTCCAAATCCTAGATACCTTAATATCCTCACTTAAAAAGGCATCTTCATATTTCAATGTTATTTTGGCTCAAGAACGAGTGAGCAGCCGACGCTGCCTTAGTGATCAAGGCTTTCACAGAACAAACATGGCGGCGGGGCGGAGAAACGAATGGTGTTATTTTCAAACATAAATAAAATATTACTGATTTTTAACTTGTATAAACTTGTACCGAGTGTTTTTATTTGCAAGTTCGGGCTTGTCAGGAAATTTAACAGTTATCGGTACATGAAGGGAGATGCTATATTGACGTTAGCGTTAGCGCTGTGCTACCTCAGTTCATTGTTTTTAATGGCAAGATACTAAATGCTAAACGCAAAACCCGAAACCCGATGGAAGCGCTATCTAAGTAGCGTGTTCGAATAACCTGCCTTATAAGTCATTGAATTATTTGAATCCTCTCTACTGAGGCAGCTGCCTGTGTAGTCAGTAATACAGCAAGGCAGCTCCCTAGGTTTTTGAACGCACCCAGTGAAGCTAAAACAGAAGCATCAACTGTGCAACTATTGTCTTTCAAAACTTTATCAACGACAGTCTTTTTATTTTGATAAGCAAATTCTCCAATGTCAAATAACTCATCAATTATTTACTAAATTGCTGAATTTGATACATGCAAAAGCGTTTGCATGCGAAGAAACAGAGATCCCAATTGTATTGAACGGTCTTTCCATGTTCAAGTTCAGGTTCAGCTTCAAATACAAAATCAGATTCAAAAGTGACTGAAACAAAACCTTCTTCTGTTAAAGGCACTGAAAGTGTATTCTGTACTAAAAGCTCTGGTCTGAAATTTTCAAGGGAGGAAAACTTATGATTACGACTTCTATGAGCAGTAAAAGTCGACAGCACACTAGACTGGAATATGCAACCTAAAAAGGGACATCTAACAACTTCTCTATTTCTCAAATGAGTCTTCAGGTGACTGAAGTATTTATTAATGTCACTAGGCTCTAAGAAAGTACACAAATCACAGGATTTTGCTTACAATTGTATGAACTTCTTTTACATGCTCTTTCAGATGAACTTTAAGTTCTACTTGGGTTTGAAAAGTTTTTAAACAGTCTTCATAAATACAGACAAGGCCTGAACACCTTCGATATTGCCCATGACAGCACACAAAATAAGTGGTTATTGAACTTAAAAATAGATGTCTAACGAATTAGCTAGTTAACATAACATTTTTCACTATTAGCTTACCCAAGCATGCACGCAGCCGTTTCGTTCAGCAAGGCAAACCAAAGTTTATTTCGCCCCAGTTAACGTTTTGTTATATGCATTACAGCACAAAACGCAACCACCATTTAAAATATCTGCCAAATAGTTCAGTCGGCGTACGCAATTTCGCTTTCTATCACACATTTTAAACATTGATAAACTCACCTGCTTCCCGCCGTTAATGCTGTCAGTAAATGCTACTACAGCTTCCCAAACTCCACTCGGTGTATCTATCCGCACTCAATTTGCCTCAAACTGTAGTCCAGTCAGGCGTGTCCCTCTGCCGCTGAAAGTAGTCCACTGTTGTATAATGTGTGTTGTTGTTTTTATTAATGGCTTTCCATCTGAAAAAAATTGGTTAGCCCCATGCTCCCATGGTTTTAACGTATTAAAAAATATTTTTGTTTTGTCTAACTCAAAAATGGTGCCCACCTCTCGGAATCGCCCATTCTTTCCCCCTTTCCTTTTTTTAACTGATAACTTACAGACATGAGTTGAATGAACATTGACAACTCAGAAAAACTCATAAGTAGTCAAGACAACTGATTATTTTACGTTATATTTTCTGAAAACTTATTAACCGGAGTTCAATATTCAAAACTTGTCATGACATGAGTTCACATACAGTAACCTACTGAGGCTGTAATGTTTTACATTGTAGCTGCTGCCTTGATAGGGTTTAGGATGGTTGTCAGTGGACGGTGGTCTGTCAGTGAGACAAAATGGCATCCATATAAGTAATCCCAAGATGAAGTTTTATTTGAGCATAGTTTTGTTCTGCTTTACTTGATAACCTGGATGCAAATGCCAATCTCAATGGCAGTCATGGTTCATAGTGTGTTAATACCCTCTCACTCAATAGTCGGTCATTGGCCTGACAAATGGCTTTTTCACACTCAGCTGACCACTTCCACTTTACTCCTTTATGTAGTAGTGCATTTCAAGGATGGAGTATGGTAGCAAATTTTGGAACGAATCTGGCGTAGTAGTTAATTAACTTTTAAAAGAAAGCAGTTGATTTACATTGTTAGCTGGTGGATGTTACCTTTATCCGGATCCAGATACTCAGTGAATTCCTATTTTTCTTGCTGCACACGGAGAACACACTTCTCTTATCGATTTAGTACTGCATCCAAATTCTTTAGGTGCTGAGCCTCATCAGTTCCTGTGACTAATATGTTATATAGAAAACAAATTCTTAATCGTCCGTTTTTATTTTTAATCACTGGCACTATATGGGGTTACCCACTCATTGAATTGGACTGGTGAAAGGGCTCAAAATAAGAACCACAAAACAAGTTCAGAACTGTGAAGCATAAGAGTCAATTTAACAGAAATTAACAATAGAATTTAATGTAAGGATTTAACTGTTTACTGTTAATAACAATTAACTTTTAATATTAATATGATTATACAATAGCACACAAACACATCCAATAAAATCACTTCTACAATCTACAAGATCATTAATACATTACTAAATGTGTAACAGTATAACAAATGATTAAAATATTATAAAATTGTCATGACAATAATTAATAATTGTAATATTTAAATAATTTTATTGTGCAGATTTTGATTTTAATCAGACTTTCACCTCTTGCTGCTGCTCTCAGTGAAGCACCACAATCCACTTTCTACATAAATCCCAGTTGCCGCCAAAATAATCCCACTATCACTAACGCCACCCACATAAAAACTGCTACTACTGGTGACAATGTCACAGTCCCCACTACAGCTAAAACACCAGCTCCAAATAAAAATAATTTCTTGTTTTTCTTCCAGAATTTTACCCAGTGTAAGCCCTGTGTTTCCTTATACATCTGATTAGTGTAGAATCTTCCTCCATTCTGCTGCACCATCCTGTCTATCTTCTGCAGAAGTTCAGTGACCTGCTGTGTGTTCTGTGCTTCTGCATTATTAAAGATGTGAAATCTTCCTCCACACTGATCTAAAATCCATCTAATCTGTTCATTCCTGCTTCTGTTTGGATCTTTTTCTCCATCTTTTATCTGATCACCATGGGTGAAGAGAAGAATGGTGTAATCCATCACACGTTTACCAAAAACCTTCTGTAAGCTCTTAATTACATCTTCCTCCTCTGTGAACCTCCCAAACTCTACAACCAGAATGAAAGCATGAACTCCTGGTTCTGACAGGGTCACACTTCTGCACAATTGCAGCGCTAACTTATCATGTGATGTTGTGTTAAAGAATCCTGGTGTATCAACCACACGTACACGGTTTCCTCCTATCACAGCTTCAGCACCTTCACTGTGTTCTGTTACAGAATCTAAAGATCGTTCTGATCTGAAAGCATTTCTTCCCAGGATGGTGTTTCCTGTTGCACTCTTCCCAGCACCAGTCTTCCCAACTAGCACGATCCTCCGTTCCTCCTGGTTCATTTCAGCAGATCTGATCTCTGGATCTTTTACTGGATCCTGTTAGCACCAGACATAAATATTAACAGCCTGTAGTATCAGACTAATACAGGTAACGTTTTTAAGGAGAAAAAAAAGATGTACGTATTTACACTGAAGAGAAACCCAGAATCCAGTACAGACAGATAAAAAAAACATTTTCAGTCCAGTTACTTTCCAGACCCTTTACATTCCAAAAAACTCTCATGTGGATTTTTTTTTAATATGATTGGACAAGATTGCTCTTCTTTACTGTGGTACTTTCTGGTTCTATCTGTCACACAGGGGCTAGGACAAGACAAATAGAGCGGACACACAGATGAACTCAAAACTAAAGGTTTAATAATAACAAAAGACATGGCAAACAGAACAAACAGGACTAAGCAAGGTGAAACACAGCTAAACTAAACTAACAAGACTAAACAAGGTTAACTATACAAGAATAATCAACCCCAACAAGGCTAAACAGGGCAAACAAGGTGAACAAATCCAAACCAAACACAGAGTCGCAAAGCAAAATAACCTCCATCCAGCTCTCCCTTTAACTGTTCCTTAATGAGGAGCAGCTGGGACTGATTAGTCAAAAAGGAGGTGTTGGCTGGAGACTGAATGTCGGGTGAGGGCCCCCCAGGATATAACTTCTGGTTTTACCCTGAGGCTCAGACGTGAACCTCATCACCCACCTGAGGCCTCAGCCTGTAAACTCGAGGCTGCACTGACTGCACTCAATATTATACTTTATATCTTTATTTTTATTGTTACATCTATATTTTCTGTTTATTTAATTTAATTTTAATTCATCTGAACATTGAACGATCCTCCTGGCCACCCAGAGATGATGGAGGTGTTTTCTTGAACGTTTTTTTACTTGTTTTTTTTTTGGATCTGGAATCTGTTAAGCTGCTTTGGGACATGATGGTTGTAAAATGCATTAGACAACTGAATTTGGTAAATAAGCTTGACTTTTTTAGCTCACCCACAGCTTAGCTCTAGACACTAGGGTGACCATGGTAAAAGCTTTATTATCTTTATTATTATTATTATTATCTTGTGGATTTATAAAAGGGCAGTGCTGTCACTTCACACCAAGAAGGGTCTGGATTCTTTCTGTGTGGAGTTTGCATGTTCTCCCCGTGTGCTTATGGGTTTCCTCCCACAGACCAAAGACATGCAGTCAGGTTAACTGGAGATACTAAAATTGCTTGAAGTGTGTCTACGAGTGTGTGATGGACTGGCGACCTGTCCGGAGTGTTTCCTACATTTCCCCCAATGAATGGGACCCACCGGCACCCTAACCAGGATCAATACAGGTAATGAATGAATAAAATGATACTTACTGTTTTATGGTTCTGCTATGTGTTCTGAAGCAAGAGAGACTCGAGAAGATGAGACCTGCAGGACTTTCTGTGAATGGATAATAAAGTCTGTTATTATTCTGTATGAATCTTCTAAATGTGGTTAAGATTAAAGTTTATACTGTATATGAACATATCAGGAACTGATTCGGCTCTGTTTATCTAACTAACACCAACACACACTGGTGGATTCTGGAGTTTACACACACACACACACACACACACACACACACACACACACACAGAGAGAGAGAGAGAGAGAGAGAGAGAGAGAGAGAGAGAGAGAGAGAGAGAGAGAGAGAGAGAGAGTTCCAGAAAGCAATCATCAGCCACCAAACTCAAACACTCTTAGATAGCTTTCTGGACACTGCATACACTCACAGTAAAGAAGGAGTAAATCAGGCAGTCCAAAAAATTAACCTAATCTTTAGAAGAACAGCAGAGAAGGCAAAACTAAAACTTAGATCTACACTAAAACCCAAATTAACAAAAGATGACAGCTGGTTTGATAAAGACTGTCAACATTTACGAACAGAACTCAGAACATTATCAAATCAAAAACACAGAGACCCAAACAACACTAACATACGACTTCTTTACTGTGAAAAGCTTCGACAATATAAACGTACACTCAGAACCAAAAAAGCACAACACACAAACAAACAACTGACACTAATTGAGGAGTCAATCAACACACATCAATTTTGGGACAACTGGAACAAACTAAATAAAAGAGAATTAGAAGAATTAGCCATTCAGGATGGGGATATATGGACAACCCATTTCCAATCACTATTTAAAAACATAAAATTCAACACAAATTCAGAACAAAATGACATCAATAGAAGACTTATAGAACTTGAATTGGCTATTAAAGATAATCAAAACCCTTTAGACTCCTCCATTACTGAGCAGGAACTCCTTAATAAAATAAATAAATTAAAACCAAAGAAATCATCAGGACCTGATGGAATCCTGAATGAAATGATTAAACACAGCAGTTCCAAATTTCGATTGGCCATTTTAAAACTCTTTAACCTGGTTCTGAGTGTAGGTTCCTTCCCTGAAATCTGGAATCAAGGTCTCATAACACCAATTTACAAAAGTGGAGATAAATTCGACCCTAATAATTACCGGGGCATCTGTGTGAACAGTAATCTGGGGAAGTTATTCTGTAGTATAATTAACTCAAGGTTTTCAAGCTTCCTTATTGAGCACAATGTCCTGAGTAAAAGTCAAATTGGATTTTTACCAAATTACCGCACAACTGATCATATTTACACCCTACACACCCTCATTGAAAAATATGTAGTTCAAAACCATGTAAAAATATTTGCCTGCTTTATTGACTTTAAAAAGGCTTTTGACTCAATTTGGCATCAAGGATTGTTTTACAAACTATTAGAAAGTGGTGTAGGGGGTAAAACATATGATCTTATCAAATCTATGTACACAGAAAACCAGTGCGGAATAAGAATTGGCAATAAACAAACAAATTTTATCTCTCAGGAGCGTGGAGTGAGACAGGGCTGCTGTCTGAGCCCAACTCTATTTAACATCTATATTAATGAATTGGCCTCCACGTTAGAGCACTCAGCCACGCCCGGTCTCACTCTACACGACTCGGAGATTAAACTCCTGCTGTATGCAGATGATCTGGTCCTGCTGTCCCCCAGCGCTCAGGGTCTCCAGCACAAACTGGACCTGCTGCAGCAGTACTGTCAGACCTGGGCCCTGACAGTCAACCTCAAAAAGACTAAAATTATGACCTTCCAGAAAAGATCCAGATCTCAGGGAACCAAACACACATTTAAATTAGGACATCATGAAATTGAACACTCTAAAAACTATACCTACCTTGGACTAAACATTAGTTCATCAGGAAACTACAACCTGGCAGTGAATGAACTGAGAGAAAAAGCACGCAGAGCCTTCTATGCCATAAAAAAACAAACTTCTGTAGAAATCCCAATCAAAATTTGGCTCAAAATATTTGGCGCAATAATTGAACCAATTGCCCTGTATGGCAGTGAAGTGTGGGGCCCGCTTACACACCAACAATTTAACAAATGGGAACAACATCCAATTGAGACCCTGCACACAGAATTTTGTAAAACAATATTAAAGGTGCACAGACACACCACCAACAATGTGTGCAGGGCAGAATTAGGCCGATACCCACTTATTATTAATATACAAAAAAGGGCAATAAAATTCTGGAATCATCTAAAAGAGAGCGACCCACACTCGTATCATTACAAAGCTCTGCAATACCAAGAGCTGAGCAAAGATACCAGTCCCCTCATCCAACTGGTCCTGAGTCACTGCACCAACACACCATTAACACATATTAACACACCACTAACACAGACTAACACTATTAAGACTCAAGACCAGAACCTAATCAGAACTGATCAAATTACACATGAATTAAAGATAAACTATTTGGCCTATTGGGAAACACAAACTAAACTCCAAAGTAAACTACAATGTTATTTGGCTCTAAATAGACAGTATAGTGTGGCAGATTATCTCAGCACTATAACTGATCCAAAACTCAGAAACACCTTGACAAGGTACAGACTCAGCGAACACAGCCTGGCCATCGAGACGGGACGACACAGACAGTCCTGGATGCCCAGAGAGGAGAGAGTGTGTCAACACTGCTCTTCAAACCAGATAGAGACAGAGCTGCACTTCCTCACTGAATGTACAAAATACACACACATTCGAAAACAATATTTTACCAAAATCAACAAAATTATCCCCAATTTTAATTCTCTCTCAAACCCTGACAAGCTGCCCTACCTATTGGGGGAGCACAGAGCGAGCTGCACACTCACAGCTCTCTACTTACACACCTGCCACCAGGTGAGGGACAGTGAGTGACCTTATACTGTATCCCATACACACTCACACATACTCGCACACACACACCATCATACACACACACCATCATACACACACACACAAACACACACACACTTACAAATACTTTTTCCACACATACATATACACACTTTATATACTTGTTGTTCTAATTTGTTTCTGTTATTTTTTAAGGCTAATTACTAATGTTATTGAACATTCTTTAAATTAATATAAATGTTTATGTATGCAATTTTTTTTTTTTTTTTTTTTTTCATTTATTATCTAGTTTGTAAATGCGCTTTGGCAATACAAATGTGAATATTTGTCATGCTAATAAAGCACTTTTTGAATTGAATTGAATTGAGAGAGAGAGAGAGAGAGAGGGAGAGAGAGAGAGAGAGAGAGAGAGAGAGAGAGAGAGAGAGAGAGAGAGAGAGAGAGAGAGAGAGAGAGAGAGAGAGAACTATATTGTTTACAAAACCAATGATAAACTATATTGTTTCCAAAAATGATGAAGTATTAAAGGAGAATCTGTCATTTCTTAATTCTCTTAAAATAATATTAATACTTTTTCAATAAAACAACATTGACATTTTTTAACCAAACAATGTAAAATGAGATCAAATGATAATTATATGAAATACATTTAAAATAAAAACTTAATAGCTACAGTTTTAATTAAAGATAAATGTAAAGTAAAATGTGATGTAAATTCACTCACCTCTGGATGAGTTGTGTAGTTCAGCTTTCTGTTTCTCCTTCTGAAAGCAGCCTGAACTCCTCCTACCATCTATCTCTGATCTCTGGTCCCACGCCCCATGATGTAAAGCTGCTCTGGGTTTCAAAACAGGGTTTGGAGGGACGATCGAGTGAGGAGACTGAAGAGAAAAGACGACAAAAAGGTAATAAAGTTTATTTCATGATGTCATTATTTTAGAACCATAAATGTTAATATTGAATATAAATAGATACAGTGGTGTGAAAAAGTGTTTGCCCCCTTCCTCATTTCCTGTTTTTTTTTGCATGTTTGTCACACTTAAGTGTTTCGGAACATCAAACCAATTTAAATAGTAGTCAAACACAACACAAGTAAACACAAAATGCAATTTGTAAATGAAGGTGTTTATTATTAAGGGAGAAAAAAAATGTTTAGATGTGGCATGTGCATCTCTATCTACCGTCTGCTCTTCTAAACATCTAAGGACTAATCACAAGAACAACAAAAGTGAAGTAATGAAAATAATTAACACAAAATGGACAAAACATTGTTTATTAGGGACTGAACCTTTAATACCGAGGCTTGTTGAAGTTTGTTTCACTTTTGTAACACTGCCCTGGTGAAAAAAAAGTATACTTAAGTATACTAATCTTCAATATGCTAAAGTGCACTAAAGTGTATTATTGTCAAACTAATGATCAATACACTTAAAGAGTGCTAAAATGGAACAACTATTTTTGTACTTAATATACTTTAGTTGTACAAAAATAATGCAAAAGCTCAACTTTAATTGTATTAAGTGTACTAAACTGTACTAAATTGAGACAATTTTAAGTATATTTAATTCAACTTAAGTATACTACTGCATGTGTATTCTGTTTCACATACACTTAAAATAAAGTTGAAGCACATTTAATCAGTATTTCAAGTGCACTTAAAAATAGAGTTTAAATATATTTATTTTAGAGCAAAAACATTCTAACACTTCTTTGTAGTTCAGAAAAAGCTGAATTTTAACCAGCAGGTGTCGTTATTTCTTTATATCTTGAGGTGGTGTTCGGACTTCTGGCAGACGCGGGATTCGAACCCCTGACTTCCACATGTCAGTTCTAAAGTGTTAGTGTGTTATACCGCTGCGCCACCGAAGCGCTATAAACGGAGGTGTAATACTACCTTGTTCTGGTCACTTTAAAATACACTTGGAATGTAAATTTTAATTCGTTCATTCAAGTACACAATACATTTTTATGTAGTGAATACTTTGCCAGTATAATCACAGCATCATGTGAAATCCATTAATTACATGCAAAGTAAAAACACATAACATAGTATTAAAAAGTACCTGAATATGTTCTTTGATATGATTAATTTACTTTCCATACTAAAATTAAAGAATAATGAAATATTTTTAAAATAACAAAAAATACTATTAACGTTTTACCAAGTTACTTCATGTTAAAAAATACAAATTGTTTAACATTCTTTGCAGAAATATACCAAACATATATTATGAAAACAAGTATTTGAGTTGTATATAAATACATTATGTATTTATTAAAAGTATAATTATAAGTATACCTATATAAGGTTGGTATTACTACATATGTCATTACAGTGCTCATAAATAAATATACTGATAAATTTGTATTTGAAAACAAGTATATGAGAAGTATATTAAATTAAATTAAACTTAAATGTAACTAAAAGTATACTTCATGGTAATGTATTTATTAAAAGTGTACTTTTTGTATATATGATATAGTATGATAAAAGTTTACTTCTCAAAGTATGACATTAATATATTTTTAACATGTTTGAAATAAGTACAGACATTTGCTAGTTTATTTATTGTATACTTAGACAAATCTTAGTATATTTTAAGTACATTTAAGTACACTTTTTTTTCACTAGGGTGGACTCAGTGTATCGGAGCTTGTATTAAAGCAGCATGTGCGGGACTGATGAAGCTTTGGTGCTGTGTTTTATCTCACTCACTATATAAGAGACAATCAAACCAGGGTTACCAACCGTCCTGTAAAATACACAATCCTTCTTTATTTGGAGACTAAACCGCGTTCAGTATTGAACTGTAGTAGTGTTTATTATTAGTAACGCGGTGTGTGTGCGCTGGTTATAGCAACATGTATGAGCAGCACAGTGGGCGGAGTGCAGATGAAGCCTCCCCTAGTGAAAAAAAAGTGTACTTAAATGTACTTAAAATATACTAAGATTTGTCTAAGTATACAATAAATAAACTGGCAAATGTCTGTACTTATTTCAAACATGTTAAAAATATATTAATGTCATACTTTGAGAAGTAAACTTTTATCATACTATATCATATATACAAAAAGTACACTTTTAATAAATACATTACCATGAAGTATATTTTTAGTTAAAATTAACTTTCATTAAATTTAATATACAACTCAAATACTTGTTTTCATAATATATGTTTGGTATATTTCTGCAAAGAATGTTAAACAATTTGTATTTTTTAACATGAAGTAACTTGGTAAAACGTTAATAGTATTTTTTGTTATTTTAAAAATATTTCATTATTCTTTAATTTTAGTATGGAAAGTAAATTAACCATATCAAAGAACATATTCAGGTACTTTTTAATACTATGTTATGTGTTTTTACTTTGCATGTAATTAATGGATTTCACATGATGCTGTGATTATACTGGCAAAGAATTCACTACATAAAAATGTATTGTGTACTTATTGTGTATTTTAAAGTAACCAGAACAAGGTAGTATTACACCTCCGTTTATAGCGCTTCGGTGGCGCAGCGGTATAACACACTAACACTTTAGAACTGACATGTGGAAGTCAGGGGTTCGAATCCCGCGTCTGCCAGAAGTCCGAACACCACCTCAAGATATAAAGAAATAACGACACCTGCTGGTTAAAATTCAGCTTTTTCTGAACTACAAAGAAGTGTTAGAATGTTTTTGCTCTAAAATAAATATATTTAAACTCTATTTTTAATGTACTCTAAGTGCACTTGAAATACTGATTAAATGTGCTTCAACTTCATTTTAAGTGTATGTGAAACAGAATTAAATACACATGCAGTAGCATACTTAAGTTGAATTAAATATACTTAAAATTGTCTCAATTTAGTACAGTTTAGTACACTTAATACAATTAAAGTTGAGCTTTTGTATTATTTTTGTACAACTAAAGTATATTAAGTACAAAAATAGTTGTTCCATTTTAGCACTCTTTAAGTGTATTGATCATTAGTTTGACAATAATACACTTTAGTGCACTTTAGCATATTGAAGATTAGTATACTTAAGTATACTTTTTTTTCACCAGGGTCATTTAGGCTTTTGAAACTTTTTTCCTGATTGTGCTGAAAATACCTGGGGGGGGGGGGGGATGACTTACACTTACACAGTCATGAGAACAAAGGTTTTATTTATGGTGTATAACATTTATTATTTTCATTCTTTATAATAATAAGTCAGAACCATATAGGCAAAACATCGCACTCTGCCCTCTGCACTACTCGTACAGCACTGCGGTAAAGTTAGTTTTATATTCGACATTTGTTTAACATTCGCCATTCCGATCTATATAAATGGTTCAAAAAACACTGAACACCTACTTATTTTACGAATTCTTGCACAGATTTAAGTAGGCTACATACTACAAAAATTATTTTATAATAATTTTAAGGTGAAATGTATTTATTTAAAGGAAGATTAAAATGAAACCGCTGATCAAGCGTCAAGTTCAGCTAAAGCGTTAGGGAGCGTCAGGAAACGTAGGAAACATTTACTCTGCACTTATTACAGAGAAATTAATCCATTAAAGTCTTGTAATGTATTAATGGATTCATTTCAATCTATTTTTTATGAACACATATTACTGTATCTCACAACCTACAAAGCTTGTTTTATAGATACTGTTTTTATATGTCATTTATTTTAATTTAGAATTAAGATGAATAAATCCATGATATTTTGATATTGGACACAAATAAATATATTAAACTAAAATATGATTTAATATAATAAACCCAAACTATTTTTAATATACACATATTAATGTCCCTCACAACCTACAAAAGTTGTTTTTTAAAAAATACCTTTATTTATTTATTTTTTTTAATTTATACTTATGATCAATGAATACATAATACACTTATATTAGAACTACATAAATCTATTAAACTCTTAAATGATTTAATATAAGAAACCCAAACTACTTTTAATATACACATATTAATGTCCCTCACAACCTACAAAACTTGTTTTTTAAATAATACTTTTATTATTTTTTTTTTTTATTTATTCTTATGATCAATGAATCCATAATACACTTATATTAGAACTACATAAATCTATTAAACTCTTAAACGATTTAATATAAGAAACCCAAACTATTTTTAATATACACATATTAATGTCCCTCATAACCTACAAAACTTGTTTTTTAAATAATACCTTTATTTATTTATTTTTTTAAATTTATTCTTATGATCAATGAATACATAATACACTTATATTTGAACTAAATAAATCTATTAAACTCTTATAATATGTAATATAATCTACTTTTTATGAGCACATATTAATGTCCCTCACATCCTACAAAACTAGTTTTATAGATACTGCTGTTTCTTATTTTATTTTAATTTTTAGTTAAAATTCATAGTAATAAATCTGTAATAAGTGTGTATCAGAGATAAATCTATTACACTCTGATATGATTTAATGTAATAAACAGAAACTATTTTTATTATACACATATTAATGTCCCTCACAACCTACAAAAGTTTTTTTTTAAATAATGCTTTTATTTTAAACTTACTTTAATTTAAAGTTACAATCAATATATCCGTAGTAAGTGTGTATTAGAGATAAATGTATTACACTCTGATATGATTTAATGTAATAAAGTAAAACTTTTTTTTTCGTAAACATAATAAATTCCCTCACGTAATACATACCTTGTTTTTAATCTATTAAATATAAATGATTAAATACAAGTAATAAATACGTAACTTTGTACAATGTTTTTTGGTTTGATTTCATTCCAAAGTGTTAATAATGACAATATATTTTATACACACATCAATATGTCATACTTAATAAATATCTAGTACATACCTTATTACCTACAACAATTGTTTCTTAAATAAATCTTTTACTTGTACTCTATGTGATGGTCTCATTTAAAAAAAAAAAAAGAATTGCATCCCAAAGTGTAATACAACACTATTATTAAAGTTTTTGTCCCATACAACAATAGCAAAGACTGCTATGCACTGAATGAAAATATGTTAAATTTATTAAAACACGAATTATTATTTCAAAGTTCAAAAAATTTTTACAACAACAAATATAGCTACACATTTTACAAAAATATATATACAAACATACTCATTTAAACATTGTCTATGACAATGAACCTGATGATTGTAACATCTTTCATATATGCACAGACATACACTTTTTTTTGTGTGCGTAGTCTGTGTCAAGACTTTTATGAGTTTGTGTCCTTTTTTTTTTTTTTTTTTACAAATATTGCAGTGCCATTTATTGCGATTGTCGATTTGCTTGCAGGAATCATGGTACCACCTTTCACATTGATCACACTGAGTCTGAAAAGAATACACAATATAATTACATTTAAACACAAACCAGTGTCTACATACATGGTAATAAACCATTAGACACACAAAAAAACTGGTGTAACAACTTCATTTATAGTTTTCACAAAGCAAATCTAGAGAACTGAACTAAGAGGCATATGACAAAGAGGATACCAACTTGTATAGCACCTAGTCCTTTAAGTAAATACTTAAAAAGTTAAAAAGTGCAAACCTGGAAGCTGCCTTTAGTAATTCAATTACACACAGTATCTGTGATGTAAAAACATTTTTAAAAAATACAATTAATTAATATTAATACCACATCACTTCAAAACATGATGTGGCAATCTGGACTTCAATCTATCCTGCAGTATTATTACTATTTTCTTATTATCATCAGTATTTCTATTATTACGATTATTAGCATTATTAACAGTCATTATTATTTCGTCTGTAATATAACCATAACGCCTGCAATGTCTACTATGGTTCAATGTTTACATTTACTTAAATTTTCCACTTTGTTTACAATGCAAATCTGCACCTTAACTGCAATTGTTTGTACATATATTTTTCTATATTTTTCTTCCTTGTTTACTTTTATATACTTTAAAAGACTTATTTGTACTTTATTCACACTTGTTTACTTTTTATATACTTTAAAGACTTATTTGTACTTTATTTAAAGCACACTTGTAGAGTTCCCAACACACATTTCAATGTACAACTGCTGCTAACATTTGTACAAATGACAAATAAACTTGAAACTTGAAACAACAATAACTGTTCACGTTTGTAATAAATGTAATATATAATTTAAAAGATAATGTAAAATACCCAGTTAATAAATGTGTCCACTGTCTCTGTGGTTCTAGGTAGTTCCTTAAGTCCACAGGATGCACAGTATTCATCTTTTGATACTTAAAAAGAAACAAGAAAGTGCATTATAAAAAAATTAAACCAAGACAATTGTGCACTTTAGGGATGTACATTATCACACACACACACACACACACACACACACACACACACACACACACACACACACACACAAACACACACACACACACAAACAAACACACATACACACACAGCAACAAAAACAACCGTTATAATAATTTTGTTGTAGTGCAGTACCTGATGCAGATAGCACTGTCTGTGCAAATTTCTCCCGTAGATTCTTGATGAAGCCTTTACTGGGATCAATGTTAAAGCAAACTGGAATTTCAGGAAACTGTTCTATAGTCTCTTTTGCCATCTGTTAGATTAAAATTGTACATGATTTAAAATATACAGTACTTTCAAAAACACTTTTAGTGTTGATAGTACCTGCATCACAAATACTCCACAACTTGTTCCATCTTTTTGAACAGTGTGCTGAATTATTCCAGGCTTCCATTTAATGTTGACCCATCCTTGTTTGCCTAGCAAGCCCGGAGTGGCTAATCGGGAGATTCGGGAGGATTCCCGATGGGCCGGCTCATGTCAATCCCGAGTTTGGGCCGGTTGGATGGGAAAAATAATTTTGACACTAATTTGTCACTTATCTAATCTTTTTCTTTCATTCATTCTCCATTCAGCGCAGCCACTACATCACAGTAGATCAGATGGGTTCTACCATCTGAGGGAATCCCCCCCTCCCAAATGTTTCAGTTGGTTTGGCCCACGAGGCGTCTTTTCTGGAGCGCCGGTAAAAGTAAACAGAACGGCGCAAACCATCAGTCGGTGGATTTTGTAGAACCTAATACACACCATTAATCACAAATATCCAGTTTCAAGCTGAAAATAATAAACATAATTTGAAGTGTAATATATTAAATAACCTAACTCATTAATGGAATGTTTTTGTTCCGACGCTACTGTACTGATGATAACCTTCTGATGATAAGCTACTGACTACTGAAGGGACAGGTAGAGGATAGTCTAACAAAGTTATGTAAACTAAGGTAGTTATTTCTAATGTAAAATATAACGTAGAGAATATACATGATATGTGTTAAATTGTTCAAACATTCAGAAAGATTTATTAAAATTTATTTTAACAAATGGAGAGAAATAGCCTAAATCACTATCAATTTTACACCATAATAATATAGGCTTAAAAAAAAAAAAAAACTTCAAGCATGTTATGTTATTCAGCAAAATAGGCTAACCCTTAATGGAATGGGGTTTTTTTAGCCTCAGAGCAGCAGATAAACCAGTCTGATCCTGCTGGTGAACTGAGTAGGCATGGAGAGGCCAGGACTACAGAGACAGGTAGAGAGAATAAACATTAACTAAAAAACTAACAGATGTGATGGATTCTAAATGATACCCAGTACCCATATATTCAGAATGCTGAAAATGCATTAAAATCAGCCCAAATGAAATAGGTAAACAGGAACTCTTGGAGGCCTTCATGTTAATGTACACAGAGAAGGAAATTCTCATGTCTCTAGACAATCACACCGTTATTAATAAAGTTGCAGAAACCAGTGCACTGCTTAGGAGGCTTTTGATGCTGTAGGTAACCTACTAAATATGTGTGTAGTGAAGCTACTTAAGAGTTTAGTGTAAACCTGACAATAAAGCACCTCTCTGTTGGGAGAACAAATGCAATTTTAATTTCAAATTATTTTTATTTCAACTTATTGCTCCTGTACAAATGTAAATACGTTTTCATCTTTATCAATTTTTTTTTACCTTTTAAATCTTTATCTGATTGTTGAATTAAACATGTTTAAGTGAAGTGTTTTCTGTTAACTAACCAACATATACCTGAACTTATACCCAATAAAAAGGCATTGTAAGAGCTAGCTGCTGTTTCATTTATTCAAATTCCTCCTCCATGGGAAAAGTGGGCCGGGTTTGGGCATGAAACTCCTGGGCTGAAAAAGGGGCCCACTCCGACCCTGTTGCCTAGTCTATGTAGACGCATTCTGAAGTAATCTCTGCAAATATTAGGCGGTATGAGAGACCGTTCTGACCAACAATTTATAATCATTTAAATAATAAGTAATAAATATTTTACTGAAATTTTTGAGCAGCATTTCTTGAATCTTCAATGTCATTCGCAGCAAAAGCTGGATCAATCACAAACACAAGGCCCGACAGTGCATGAAGATACTGGTAAGAAGTAATGAACAGTACAGTGTTATGCAAATGCCTAAATTACTCTGGTAAAACTTTATTGTACATACATTTTAAAAAATTACAAATGTAAAGAATTTTTAGAATCTTCTGCACCCTCAATAAAAACAGCCATTGTTTTACAATTATTTAGTGAGCTGATATTAGTGGAACACAAGAGGCCATTTAAAATTTTGGTTTTCAGCAACCTAAGGCTGGTCACCTCTTCACACAGCTATTTTCACAGAGTGCACTGAAATTTAAAGCTGTAAAGCATGGTGAGGGATCTGTGCGTGTGTGTTTAATAGAAAAGTTTTACTTTATTTGGCATTGTAATTTGTAATAGATAGCCACAAACTCACCACAAACTTCCAGTGATTATTATCTATGTTGACAAATGACACAGCACCATCATAAGCACCAAAGTTCACCTGTAATACATTGTTCCATTAATTCCTTAAAATACTAGTCTTTAATTTAAAATGCACTGACACAGTACTTTCAGTAAGTAAATTAAAACTCACATTTTTCAAACCTTGACGTGCTACCTGTTCTCTTGTCCCATGAAGAATCACACCAGTGATGTAATGATTAAGTAGAAGTAGCTGCCCAGTCTTCTTGTATTTATTGAGATTAGCTAGAAAGTAGCATTCAATTGCCTAAAACAAAATGTGATTTAATCCAATTAAAAATGTTAATACAGTTGGTTAATATTGGTTGATAAAAATATTGTTTAATAAATTTCTTTATATTTAACAACTTACTTCGCCATTCAACAGTTCGTGAGGCCGTAGTGTCACAAAGTCTGTGTGTCTCAAGGTGTAGACAAACTTTCCATCATGGGATTTTATAACTGACACGACAGTTTCTGTGATAGCTGTTTTCCATAGTTCCTTTACCTGTAGAAGAAAGTTTTTACTTATAATTGTAGATTTACTTAATGTGAACAAGTTATTATGAATGAAATAGTATTACTTACTAACATACCATTTTCAAGAGATCTGTGGTTTGTGTTTCCTTAATCTTGAACTTGTGGCTGTGGACAGTCCCTCTTGCCGTTTGTTTTGGTATTGGATCCTTTTTTGGAGCATCATAGAATTTTGTTTTCTGGACAATATGTTTCGGTGCAGGTTCTTCCCTTTTAGCCCACTGCTCTTCTGTAATGACCACTTCCTTCATGGGTCTGACAGGTTTAACCAGGAGGTCTTCAGGCAGGTTGTGCGACATTATGTGTTCAATGTATCTTCCTTTGAGTGAAGAGTACATAATTCTAATAAATTCTGCAGGTCTAACATTTCTTTTTAGAAGAATGGAATTCTTTACTATGCCAAACCACTTCTCAACGTGACAGTTGGTGTCCCTTGTTTCGCCAGAAGTAGGGTTGTCGTCTGTTCTTTCATCAGATGCATATTTTTAAAGATCTCCCAGCATTGTCCCACTCCACAGAGGAAGATTCCAAGGTAATTATCCAAAAGAACTTTCAGGATTTCAGGACAATGATAGGCATTTTCCTCATTCCTCATTTCAGAATCCTCCATTTCCACTGAGGTTTTGACGTCTTCGTAAACCTTTCTGAACACTTTTGAGTATGGAGATCTGCCCACAATTGTCTTTGCTGACATCCTCTCAGTTTCATCATCCCAGACTTCAGGCTTATCTTCATCTGTGTGATACTCAAGGAGTTGTGATTTTTCCTTGAATATAAGGGACTTGAGAATTTCAAGACTGTTCTTTACTCTTGCGTTCAGCTGCTTTGCCAACAAAACAGTACTGAAGTGCTTGAAAATCTCACAGGCCTCATCCAAAGTGACTGTATTCTGCATTCTGGCGAAAACATAAGTGGCGAAATCTTTAAGTCCCCGGTCATCAGTTTTCTTTGCAATAACAGAAACAACTGACTTTATAATGTGGGCAGAGCAAAGATGCAAAACTGTAAATGACTTTATTTCTGCCCATGTCTTGCACTTCTTGGTGATTGCATAAGTTTGATCCAGGTACACATCAATGCGCTCTCTGTTAAAAGCCAAAATAACAGCCTGCATCAAAGCCCAGCTGTAATCAGTCTCTACCTTATGAACTCTAAGGCTGGTGTACTTGGACATTTTGAGTACAAACTGCATCAACCAAAATGTTAATGGTGGAATTGAGTGCTCATTTGTAAGCAGTTCACATACTGGCAGAGGAGGAGCATCTCGACCTTTTCCAGGTAAGGTAAGGGAGTAGTACAGGATTCTTCGATTTTGTTTTGGTATTTTAGACACCACACCTCCTGTTGCATCCAAGTACAGCAATACAGGTGTTTTTCTTCTAAGATGATGTACCAAAATGCTGATACCCTTTTCGGTGTAAAGGTGAACTCCAAAGGGGTTGATCTGTAAATGTTGTATGTAACCCGGTGTACTACAACAACTGGTCTCGCACTCATTCATTACTTGCTGTGTGAGGTGCAATTCCATCAGAATGTTGTCATGTATCTGGATGGATTTTCTTAATTCTGCAGCAATTGTCTTCATAATATTTTTATTGAGGCTTTGTGTTATATTTCCAGACACCAGTTCTTCTACTGGTGTTGTTCTTAGTTGTTTGTAGTACTCCTGGCTAACTCCATGAAGCACTGCTCTTCCAATTTTACCTCTACGAATGTTGCTTGCTGGCCTAAATTTAGTCTCTGTTTTTAGATGTCGAATCGGTCCATGACGTCGAACAGTTATTTTAATGCTTGTATGAAGTGGGTTGGGCTTATTTCTCATTATAAACAAATACCGAGCATTGCAGGATGAGAATTTGCATATGGCATGCGCTCTCATGTAGGGGGCATGCTTTTTTCTGCTGCCTGCAAGACGTAGATGTTGATATGTGAAATTTAGGGCACATGATGGATTGTCCTTTTTAAATTTGTTATAAACAATGTGGGTCCATGGCTGTCGTAATTTATTGACACTTCCTTTTGGTGTAATTCTCCTCCACTGTTTTCGAGGAATAAAAATGAAAAATTTCTTTGGGGTAGTAGGTACATTTCTATATGTGCTGCTGGAGGTTTGTCTTTTTTTTCCTTCCAAGTAGTCCTCCTGTTTAATTTTTTTTTCTCCTTTGCGAGATTTCATGCAAAACTGGTTCTTCAACAGAAAACACTTCCAATGAGTCACTCTTTTTTTCCTCAGATGGTTCTTCAGATGGTTCTTGTATGTCTTCTATGTGTAATACATTTTCTTCGGGAACTTTTTTTTCTGTAACTTTTTCTTCATCCAACATTGCTTCTTTTAACCGGCTTTGTTCCATGACCTTCCTTTTCAAATTTCTTCGATTGTAGCTCCATGACACATGCAACCAATCCTTGTTTTTCTGTCTGTCATTTCCAAAAATTTCCACACTCAATCTTGTCCAAACAGCAGAACTGTATGAGGTGTCTTCATTTAAAATATCAACTGACAAGAATCTTTGAGCAACAGATTCTACTCCTCCAGCTAGTGTCCATAGGTCTGCTCTTGCAGCTCCTTTTCTTTTACGGTACTTAGGCATTTTTCTAATGTGAATATGACAGACAGATACAATGATTATTACATTAATAGTGACTAAGAGGTTAAAAGTACAAATGCATTTGCAGCATTACTATTTTGTAAATTATTTAAAATGACTAGAAATCAAACATTATAAATATATTTAAATATTAACAAATTAATTAAAGGTATATAAATATTGACACATGAGTTGTAAATTAAGTGTGTGTGACATTTATACCAATAGGTATAATGCTTATATAAGAAGCATTATTCACTGTAAATCTTATAGCAGTGTTTGTAACAGACAAACCACATTTATTTGCTAACACAGAAAGGATAGGGTAGGGAAAAAATAAACCCACCCCCACACATAAACACTAAAAGACACTGGTACACATTACCCACAATCCCCCACCAAGCAACTTCACACCTACATGTGAGCTGCAACTATGCCAATAGTGGAGGCCTTAAGTTTTCATGTTATGTACAATTAATGTGTATTTTGTTTAAAATATTTTTTTTATTATTTGATTAAAACAAAATTTAAACTGTAATTCAATTTATTAAAGAGTAAATGATTTCATATCATTTGTGGATACAAAGTATGCAACCTAGAATAATCTTTTTATTTTTTTTTTTAATAAATAAATATTACACTAAATATCTGCAATGTCATTTACATTTACAAAAAAAACAAAAAACAAAAACAATAACAACCTTTATCCTTATTCTACGTAATAAAAGTGCACTTTAATTTAACATTTTTGCTGATAACCGAAGCAGCCAATCCGTTTATTATTGTAGCGTTAGATTATCATTCTTAATACGAACATGCAACTATGATAATTCAAAGCTACTTATTTAATTGCAGTTTATATTTATATTGTCAAAGTATTTATGTTATGTATGTATTACATTTATTTATCTAATATTTATATTTTTTCTTTACTAGAAGTTTTGAGCAGGCCAAAAAATATTGCGATACTGTAAGCTGCACCGCAAATTAAAAAACAAATACTATAAAAAACGATTATGAAAATTAATAACATAAATAATCGTTATCTAAATTTTCCTTACCTGAAATGTATTTCTTAATAGTTAGCGAGTTTTTTTTTTGAAGATTCAGCTGTCCTTTATACTTCTGTCACCAAGTCACGCATCCCAACTTACAAATCAATGTGTTTACTTACAAATCATCAACATTTACTAGTACAGCGACACCTACTAGTTGAAAAAAAAAAAAAAACACACACTTGGAAAGTATGAAAAGCTTACCTCAAAGCGCACCCTGATGGTTACGAAATTACTTCCCAATGCGCCAGAGCAATAGTAGGAAAGTAATTGTCAATACAATAAATCTAACTATGTACAGTAGACTTAATTGGAATGGGATTTAGACATATACATTGTACAATAGACATAAGTATGTTGATCTTTATTATGAATTTATATAAGGTTTGGGTGTAAGTGAAGAAAAATGATGTGTATGTAAAAAAAATTTAATTTGTAAAATTTAATAATAAAAATTATTTTCTAAATTTATATAAAATAAATGTATAACACAGGAGCTGAGGGACATTAATGTGGTGATAGTTCAGTGGTTAAGGTACTGGAATATTAAACAGAATATTGCCGCGTCAAGCACCGCAACCACCATGTTGCCACTGTTGGGTCCCTGAGCAAGGCCCTTAACCCTCAAATGGTCATCGTGTTCAGCTCATGGTGCAAGTCGATTTAAATAAAAGCATCTGCTAAATGCTGAAAATGTAATCATAAAACAATCTAATACATTTATTTTCTCGCACAATAATTATTTTTAAAAAATTATTATAAAAGGACATTAATGTGAGTATATAAATTGTTTTTGCATCAATAAATAAGATCACAAAAGGTTTTAATAGATGTAATTGTATGTACAATATCATATTCTTTAATTTTAACTAAAAATTAATAAAAAACCTTTTTTTTCCTCCAAACACAAGGTGAATGACGATATGTATAAATATAATAAGTTTGACTTAAAGAAATCAAATTAAACAAGAGATTATTTATTTTATTAGTGTGATTGCCTAAAGGCAAGCACACTATTGATATTGTTATTTTCGTTTTCAATATATTATCACCATTCCACCCGTTTTTTGTCCGCGTTTCTTCGTCCGCAATTTTCGAGATATCGACCCCGTTCCAGCGCCAAATCGTCCGGCCTATACGGGAATGGTGCGCTTGTATACAGCTTTTGGATCGAACCAACACTGTGCCGACAGTGCCCGTTTTAAGGTGCCCGTTTTGCCCCATTGACTCCCATTCATTTTGAAAAAAATTTCGAGCTATCAACGCCGTTCCAACCCTTGATCGACCGGGTCATTAATTAGCGCCCAAATCCAAAAAATCATTCGGATACGCCCATCCGTGTGGCATTTATGCCCGTTTTTGCCCGAATTTTTGGACAAAAAATTTGACACCTTTGGCTTTCCACACAACGTCAACGTGATGACGTAGCCGACATGTTCAGGCCGTTCTGAGAACAGAAAATGGCGGCCGTCAAAAAATCTGACTTATTTTGGTCTGTAACTAAAGTATTAGTGATTGTTAAGATGAAAACACTGCACAGAATGAAATTATAGTCCATTTACACTTAGCAGTGAGCGTCAAATCATTCACGTTACAACAGAAAAAAAGATATTATATCCGTTAGCTTTAAGGCTAATGAATGCATTAAAATCAATGGGAATGGCTAATATGCTAAAGTAGGGACCGAAGTGTGAGTGCACTCTGCCTGAAAGCTGTAAATGAGACACAGCCGATCATAGATTGCGCAATACCATGGCCCCTACAGTGATAATCACATGTAAATGAATGAGTACTGATTTGTAAGCAGTAGAAACGTGCAGAAATGCATTTATTTACAGGTTTGGCTTTTCAAACACACCCAGAGTGAACTTGTGCTCACACCACAGCTTGTACACAGATACAGTGGCCTGTCTGGGAGAAAGTATTCACACCCCACGCACCACTTCTAAACGCATGCGCACCCCCGACCTGCGCACGCCCGCCGACCGGCACACGGCAATCACACTCGCATTTTCTCCGGAAATGCACTCTCTAGTTATTATTATTCTGCCCGTTTTTTGTCCGGCTTTCTTCGTCCGCAGTTTTCGAGATATCGACCCCGTTCCAACGCCAAATCGTCCGGCCCATACGGGAATAGATCGCTTGTATACAGGTTTTCGATCCGCCCGCCCGGTCGCCCGCCACGCCCGTTTTTCCGGAAATTTTTTCCCATAGACTTCAATTCATTTTCGAAAAAATGTTGAGATATCGACGCCGTTCCAACTCTAAATCGTCCGGCTCGTTATTGCCGTCACTTCGTGTTTTTTGCTTATCGTTCGCCCGCCACGCCCGCTTTTTTACCGTTTTTTGGTCCCATTGACTTCCATTCATTTTTCCTGAATGGTTGTTGAATGGCTATTTCTACAACCTTTATTTAACCTATAAAAGTCCCATTCACTTCCATTCATTTTTTGAAAGTTTGAGATATCGACGCCGTTCCAACTCTAAATCGTAAAGCCCACTGATGTAACCCCAACATGGGTACAACATGGGGATTCGAACCAACACCCACCTGCCACGCCCGGTTTTTGGTCCCATTAACTTCCATTCATTTTTTGAAATTTTGAGATATCGACGCCGTTCCAACTCTAAATCGTAAAGCCCCCTGATGACACCCCAACATGGGTACAGCATGGGGATTCGAACCCACGCCCACCTGCCACGCCCGATTTTTGGTCCCATTCACTTCCATTCATTTTTTGAAAGTTCGAGATATCGATGCCGTTCCAACTCTAAATTGTAAAGCCCACTGATGTAACCCCGACTTGGGTACAGCATGGGGATTCGAACCCACACCCACCTGCCACGCCCGGTTTTCGGATCCATTCACTTCCATTCATTTTTTGAAAGTTTTAGATATCAACACCGTTCCAACTCTATATCGTAAAGCCCACTGATGTAACCCCGACTTGGGTACAGCATGGGGATTCGAACCCATGCCCACCTGCGACGCCCGGTTTTTGGTCCCATTCACTTCCATTCATTTTTTGGAAATTTGAGATATCGACGCCATTTCAACTCTAAATCGTAAAGCCCACTGATGACACACCGAGTTGGCTAAAGCATTGGGATACGCACACCCGCCCGACCGGCACACGGCAATCACACTCACATTTTCTCCGGAAATGCACTCTCTAGTTATTATTATTCTGCCCGTTTTTGTCCGCGCTTCTTCTCCCGCAGTTTTTGAGATATCGACCCCGTTCCAACGCCAAATCGTCCGGCCCATACGGGAATAGATCGCTTGTATACAGCTTTTGGATCGGACCAAGCGTGTGCCAACAGTGCCAGTTTTTCCGGGCAAATTTTCCCATAGACTTCCATTCATTTTTTTAAAAATGTTGAGCTATCAACGCCGTTCCAACTCTTGATCGACCGGGTTATTAATTGGACCCCAAATCCAAAAAATGATTCGGATACGCCCATCCGTGTGCCAGCTATGCCCATTTTTCTACGAATTTTTTGACAAAAATTTTGACACTTTTGGGATTCCATAACACGTTAACGTGATGACGTATCCGGAACTGTCCGAGCCGTTCTGAGCACAAAAAATGGCCGCCGACCAAATATCTGACTTATTTTGGTCTGTAACTCAAATATTACTGATTTTTAAAGTGAAAACACCACACAGAATGAAATTATAAGCCAGTTAGACTTGGCAGTGAAAGTGAAACTGTTCGCGTTGCAGCAAAAACACATATATTTACATTCGTTAGCTTCCATGCTAACGAAGCCATTAAAAACAATGGTAACGGGCTAATCGCTAATGCACTGCTATAGGAGTGCAGTAAAAACGGACTTATTTTGGTCTGTAACTTCAATATTACTGATTTTTAAGGTGAAAACGCTGCACACAATGAAATTATAGCCCATTTACACTTTGCAGTGAGCGTCAAATCGTTCGCGTTGCAGCATAAAAAGATATATTTATATCCGTTAGCTGCAAGGCTAACCAATGCATTGAAATCAATAGAAACGCGCTAACCGCTAATAGCGACCTGAACTAATATATGTGGAAGTGCACCACAACGAGTGCACTTGTGACTGTAACACCCAAATGACACACTCCCGCTCACATTTTGCTAAAAAAAATGGCCGCTGCACTGTAAATAAATGAGGACAGATAAATAATGAGTAAAAACGTGCAGAAATGCATTTATTTACATTTTAGGCTTCTGAGACACACCCAGAGTGAACTTGTGCTCACACCACAGCTTGTACACAGATACACTGGCCTGTCTGGGAGAAAGTATTCACACCCCACGCACTGCACCCCTTTTAAACACTTGCACACCCCCAACCTGCCACGCCCATCCATCCGCTGCACTGCGATCGACGCCGTTTCGACTCTGGACCGTCCGGCCAGTCCATGACACCGGGATGCGGATTTCGGATAGGCACCCCCGGCCACCCACCACGCCCGTTTCTGAGACGTTCGGATATCGACACCGTTCCGACTCTGAAACGTCCGGCCCGCCGACCTGCACTCGGCAATCACACTCGCATTTTCTCCGGAAATGCACTCTCTAGTTTTTCTTATTAGTGTGATTGCCTAGAGGCAAGCACACTATTGATATTGTTATTTTCGTTTTCAATAAAATATTACTATTCTGCCCGTTTTTTGTCTCCCTTTCTTCGTCCGCAATTGTCGAGATATCGACCCCGTTCCAGCGCCAAATCGTCCGGCCCATACGGGAATAGAGCGCTTGTATACAGCTTTTGGATCGAACAAACACTGTGCCCACAATGCCCGTTTTAAGGTGCCCGTTTTGCCCCATTGACTCCCATTCATTTTGAAAAAAATTTCGAGCTATCAACGCCGTTCCAACTCTTGATCGACCGGGTCATTAATTAACGCCCAAATCCAAAAAATCATCCGGATACGCCCATCCGTGTGGCATTTATGCCCGTTTTTGCCCGAATTTTTGGACAAAAAATTTGACACCTTTGGCTTTCCACACAACGTCAACGTGATGACGTAGGCGACCTGTTCAGGCCGTTCTGAGAGCAGAAAATGGCGGCCGTCAAAAAATCTGACTTATTTTGGTCTGTAACTAAAGTATTAGTGATTTTTAAAATGAAAACCCTGCACAGAATGAAATTATAAGCCAGTTAGACTTGGCAGTGAGCGTCATATCGTTCACGTTACAACAGAAAAAAAGATATTATATCCGTTAGCTTTAAGGCTAATGAATGCATTAAAATCAATGGGAATGGCTAATATGCTAAAGTAGGGACCGAAGTGTGAGTGCACTCTGCCTGAAAGCTGTAAATGAGACACAGCCGATCATAGATTGCGCAATACCATGGCCCCTACAGTGATAATCACATGTAAATGAATGAGTACTGATTTGTAAGCAGTAGAAACGTGCAGAAATGCATTTATTTACAGGTTTGGCTTTTCAAACACCCAGAGTGAACTTGTGCTCACACCACAGCTTGTACACAGATACAGTGGCCTGTCTGGGAGAAAGTATTCACACCCCACGCACCGCACCACTTCTAAACGCATGCGCACCCCCGACCTGCGCACGCCCGCCCGACCGGCACACTGCAATCACACTCGCATTTTCTCCGGAAATGCACTCTCTAGTTATTATTATTCTGCCCGTTTTTTGTCCGGCTTTCTTCGTCCGCAGTTTTCGAGATATCGACCCCGTTCCAGCGCCAAATCGTCCGGCCCATACGGGAATCAACTGCTTGTATACAGCTTTTTGATCCGCCCGCCCGTTCGCCCGCCACGCCCGCTTTTGTAGCGTTTTTTGGTCCCATTGACTTCCATTCATTTTTTAGAATGGCATTTTCCTATACCCGCCCTCGACTCAAATCGAGAGCTAGGATTTAAAGATAAAGTATTTACCCCCCCCCCAAAACACACACTGTAGCTCTTCTATACAGCATTTAGATACGCTCACTTCCCACTGATGTAACCCCACTAACATACAGCATTTAGATACGCTCACTTCCCACTGAGCATGGGGATTCGAACCCACACCCACCTGCCACGCCCGTTTTTTGTCCCCATTCACTTCCATTCATTTTTTGAAAGTTCGAGATATCGACGCCGTTCCAACTCTAAATCATAAAGCCCACTGATGTAACCCTGACTCAGGTACAGCATGGGGATTCGAACCCACGCCCACCTGCCACGCCCGTTTTTCGGCCCCATTCACTTCCATTCATTTTTTGAAAATTTGAGATATCAACGCCGTTCCAACTGTAAATCATCCGGGCAGTTAATTACACCCCGACTTGGATACAGCATGGTCATACGCAGCCCCGCCCACCTGCCACGCCCATTTTTTAATATTTCGAGATATCAACGCCGTTCCAACTGTAAATCATCTGGCCAGTTAATGACACCCCGACTTGGATACAGCATGGTCATACGCAGCCCCGCCCGCCTGCCACGCCCACTTTTTTAATATTTCGGGATATCACCGCCGTTCCAACTCTAATTTGTTTAGCCCACTGATGACACCCCGACTTGGATACAGCATGGTCATACGCAGCCCCGCCCGTCTGCCACGCCTGTTTCTGAGACGTTTGGACGTCGTTGCTGTTCCGACTCTGAGCCGTCCGGCCTGTCGACGCTACTCCCAGCTTAGATATGGCGTTCGGATAAGCGCGCACGCACGCCGACCGGCACACGGCAATCACACTCGCATTTTCTACGGAAATGCACTCTCTAATTTATATGTCATAAAGTAATTAATAAAAAATATTTCTTTAAAGAATTTGTAGTAAATGAGAAACATTGATGTGTGTGTATATAAAATGTTTTACATCAATAAACGAAATCACACAAGGTTTTAACAGATTTATTTACCAGCACTGTAAAATTAACAATGATTGATTATCTTTATAAAAACTTTATATAAAATAAATGCAAAAACAATATTTTAAAAACAAGGATTGTAGTAGGTGAGGAACATTGATCTGTGTATATAAAAATAGCCTGACATTAACACAACAAATCATATGAGGCTTTATTAGATTTATTGTTAGAATTATCACACTTTATTTTTAATTATTAAAAAAAATAAAAATAATTATATAAAACGTTTTATGAGGTGAGGGACATCAGTGTGTGTGTATGTAGATGTCATATATGTAAGTAGTGTCATATAAAAAACAGATATGTAGTATAGTCTTTATAAACAGAGTGCTAGAACATGCTCAATTAGTCTGTCCTGATAGTACTGTAGTGTTCAATGATGTCCCAAACCAGTGAAGAATTATACAGCGTGATATATATATACTTCAATAAATGTAATTACATCAGTGATACAGTTACATTCAGTTATCATACATTTAGTTATCTTGACAAGAAATTTTTACAAAAAAAATTTAAGATTTTTGTTTTCAAAATAAAACAATGTTTATTATGTGTACATAAAAATGGTTTGGCATTAAAAAAAATGTAGTGAATGAGAAACATTATTGTGTGTGTGCATTACATGGTTTTGCATCAATAAAATAAATCACACAGTTTTAATAGATTTATTTATGAGCACTGTACAATTAGCACAAATATCATATTTATTAATATTCACTATAAATGAATATATAAAATGCATAAAAAAAGGTTTGTAGTAGTTGATAGAAAGGAATGTGTGGTGTCACCAAAATTAAAACATAATAACTGACTTTAATATATTTATTTATCTCCAGTATTATAAGACAAAAGATTTGTTGATATTTATTGTAAATTAAAATAAAAAATTAAAATAAAACAAATATAAAAATATTATTTAAAAAACAAGTTTTGTAGGTAGTGAGGGACATTAGTATGTGTATATTAAAAATAGTTTGGGTTCATTATATTAAATCATGTAAGAGTTTAATAGATTTATTTAGTTCAAATATAAGTGTATTATGGATTCATTGATCATAAGAATAAATTAAAAAAATAAATAAAAAAAAGTATTATTTAAAAAACAAGTTTTGTAGGTTGTGAGGGACATTAATATGTGTATATTAAAAATAGTTTGGGTTTCTTATATTAAATCATTTAAGAGTTTAATAGATTTATGTAGTTCTAATATAAGTGTATTATGTATTCATTGATCATAAGTATAAATAAAAAATAAATAAAATAAAGGTATTATTTAAAAAACAACTTTTGTAGGTTGTGAGGGACATTAATATGTGTATATTAAAATAGTTTGGGTTTCTTATATTAAATCATGTAAGAGTTTAATAGATTTATGTAGTTCTAATATAAGTGTATTATGCATTCATTGATCATAAGTATAAATAAAAAAAATAAAAAAATAAAAGTATTATTTAAAAAACAAGTTTTGTAGGTAATGAGGAACATTAGTATGTGTATATTAAAAATAGTTTGGGTTTATTATATTAAATCATGTAAGAGTTTAATAGATTTATTTAGTTCAAATATAAGTGTATTATGGATTCATTGATCATAAGTATTAATAAAAAAAATAAAAAAATAAAAGTATAATTTAAAAAACAAGTTTTGTAGGTAGTGAGGGACATTAGTATGTGTATATTAAAAATAGTTTGGGTTTATTATATTAAATCATGTAAGAGTTTAATAGATTTATTTAGTTCAAATATAAGTGTATTATGGATTCATTGATCATAAGTATTAATAAAAAAAATAAAAAAATAAAAGTATAATTTAAAAAACAAGTTTTGTAGGTAGTGAGGGACATTAGTATGTGTATATTAAAAATAGTTTGGGTTTATTTTATTAAATGATATCAGAGTTTAATAGATTTCTCTCTTATACACACTTATTACATATTCATTGATCTCAACTATAAATTAAAATAAAATTAAAATAAAATTATTATTTAAAAAACAACTTTTTTAGGATGTGAGGGACATTAGTATGTGTATATTAAAAATAGTTTGGGTTTATTTTATTAAATGATATCAGAGTTTAATAGATTTCTCTCTTATACACACTTATTACATATTCATTGATCTTAACTATAAATTAAAATAAAATTAAAATAAAAGTATTATTTAAAAAACAAGTTTTGTAGGTAGTGAGGGACATTAGTATGTGTATATTAAAAATAGTTTGGGTTTATTATATTAAATGATATCAGAGTTTAATAGATTTATTTAGTTCTAATATGTGTATTATGGATTCATTGATCATAAGAATAAATTAAATAAATAAAGGTATAATTTAAAAAACAAGTGTTGTAGGTTATGAGGGACATTAATATGTGTATATTAAAAATAGTTTGGGTTTCTTTTATTAAATGATATCAGAGTTTAATAGATTTCTCTCTTATACACACTTATTACATATTCATTGATCTTAACTATAAATTAAAATAAAATTAAAATAAAAGTATTATTTAAAAAACAAATTTTGTAGGATGTGAGGGACATTAGTATGTGTATATTAAAAATAGTTTGGCTTTATTTTATTAAATGATATCAGAGTTTAATAGATTTATTTAGTTCAAATATAAGTGTATTATGGATTCATTGATCATAAGAATAAATAAATAAAAAAAATAAATAAAGGTATTATTTAAAAAACAAGTTTTGTAGGTTATGAGGGACATTAATATGTGCATATTAAAAATAGTTTGGGTTTCTTATATTAAATCATTTAAGAGTTTAATAGATTTATGTAGTTCTAATATAAGTGTATTATGGATTCATTGATCATAAGTATAAATTAAAAAAATAAATAAATAAAAGTATTATTTAAAAAACAAGTTTTGTAGGTTGTGAGGGACATTAATATGTGTATATTAAAAATAGTTTGGGTTTCTTATATTAAATCATATTTTAGTTTAATAGATTTATGTAGTTCTAATATAAGTGTATTATGTATTCATTGATCATAAGTATAAATTAAAAAAATAAATAAATAAATTTATTATTTAAAAAACAAGTTTTGTAGGTAGTGAGGGACATTAGTATGTGTATATTAAAAATAGTTTGGGTTCATTATATTAAATGATATCAGAGTTTAATAGATTTATTTAGTTCTAATATAAGTGTATTATGGATTCATTGATCATAAGAATAAATAAAAAAAAAATAAATAAATAAAGGTATTTTTTAAAAAACAAGTTTTGTAGGTTGTGAGGGACATTGATACGTGTATATTAAAAGCAGCAGCAGTTTCCATCTGTTTTGCGCACACACACCGTTACTAAGAATAAAAGTGATTACTACTTAATATAATTCCCACAGTAGTTTATACTAGGGCTGTCGAAGTTAACGCGATAATAACGCATTAACGC
The DNA here is from genome assembly GCF_030014385.1 of Trichomycterus rosablanca. Classification (NCBI taxonomy): domain Eukaryota; kingdom Metazoa; phylum Chordata; class Actinopteri; order Siluriformes; family Trichomycteridae; genus Trichomycterus; species Trichomycterus rosablanca. Next base: position 60,245,116 of record NC_085989.1, read on the forward strand.
GACCTCAATTTAACGCGATTTAAAAAATTAGTGCCGTTAACGCAAATTCTAGTTCATGTTGAGACTTGACTGGTAGAACCAACGTTTTAATGTCGGACTTGCCACCGTTTTTCATTTGCGGTTTTTTAACATAATGTAACCGAGCGTTGTAGTGATGCACTTGCTTAATAAAGAAATAAATACACGCTATATTCACAAGTTGTCGGGAGCAGAACACTTTATGAATGTATTCTGTTAAGGTACCAAATACCGGAAAGCTGAGTCAAGCACGTTAGTCCATGAACTATGGAAGCCCCAAAGGGTCAAAACACACTCACTTCGTGTAGAAACGTCCATCAAACCATTGTCACGATACAACCACAGAAAAGTCTGTTACAATAACTACGCCTTATCCCACCTAAAGCACCGCTGATCTACAATGTTTGCTGATGGAGAAATTCTAACCTACAATCTGACATTTACTGCCTAGTATGTGAGTGAATAAAACTCACTTACAATTTTCTCTTCTCCCAGCAGTTTTTAACAGAAGTACATTTAGCATAAAATGTGTTCACCAATTTAATTGTAACATTTCACTTAAAAATTCTTGTTTTCTATAACATTTACACAGATTTTTTTTTAATGCGATTAATCACGATTAACTATATGAAATTCTGAGATTAATCGCGATTAAAAATTTTAATCGTTTGACAGCCCTAGTTTATACACATCACACTGTCTCCCATTGATAAAAATACGGAACAAAGCGCGTATCAGTTTAATACTGAACGCGGTTTAGTCTCCAAATAAAGAAGGATTGTGTATTTTACAGGACGGTTGGTAACCCTGGTTTGATTGTCTCTTATATAGTGAGTGAGATAAAACACAGCACCAAAGCTTCATCAGTCCCGCACATGCTGCTTTAATACGAGCTCCGATACACTGATTCCAATATTACAAAAGTGAAACAAGCTTGAAAGCCTCGGTATCAGATGTTCCGTCCCTAATAAACAATGTTTTGTCCATTTTGTGTTCATTATTTTCATTACTTCGCTTTTGTTTTTCTTGTGGGAATTCCTTAATGTTTAGAAGAGCGGACGGTAGATAGAGATGCACACACCACATCTAAACATCTGCACAAACGATCTAATAACTTTCCACAAGAAAAACAATAGAGGTCAACTGGATAAAATGATTTCCACAAACTAGACAAAACATCGTTTATCGTCACCATCACAAACTCCGTTCACTTTACTGCTGAGAAACAGTTTGATTGACAGCAGGTAAGCAACACCCAATTCTGGTTTATTGTCCCTACCCTTTCCATCAGAAATATGCAGCGGAGAAGTGCAAAACAAATTTACATTTTAGAAGACAAAATTACATATGCCGAAAACAAATTTACAAGTGCTGAAACACTTTTACATATGCCAAAACAAATTTACAAACAATGGGTACCCAAGCACTTGTAAATTTGTTTTTGCTTTAGTTGTAAATTTGTTTTTGTTTTTTTTGTAATTTTGTTTTCTGAAATATAAATTTCTTTTGCACTTCTCGGCCACCGTACCAAACAGATTTAAGGCCTTTTATAAAACCAATTCCAAAGTAATATTTGACAGTGGTCAAGAGTAAATAAAGTAAATGTCTTTTAGTTAGTTTGTTTCTGTTATTTGTTTATCTTATTTGTTATAACCCCCTTTTTGTTAGTGGTTTTTAGCCACAGTGACATCTTGGTACAGAACCCATCATCATTTCATGTACATTAGTCTTGATTTTTATCAAAACTTTTAAGGTGCGTACTATTTATTAACTATGACAGCAAATAACAGATATAAAAACTGAAAACAGCCAAATTAGACAAATGTATACTATTTACTGTATTCTTAGACAAAAAAGAACAACCTAATGCAATAACATTGGATAAGACTTTAACATTTATCTGTTTACAGTTGAACAAGCAAAAATAATTGACTTGAGTACTTGAATAACACACCACTGAAATCCCTGTGTGCCTGGACAACACATAATAAGATACTTGTACTCTAAACAACAAGTGGTGATAACAAGTGGTGATAAAAAGTAATCTAGTATAATAAAGAATATAAATTTAATGTTTAATTGCTTAAATTGAATCAAACTATTTTTTTTCTTCAGGAGAGAAGCAAAGTAAAAAAAAAGTAAAACTGAGAACATAAACAGACACAAAAAGTGAAGAAAACAGTAGAATTTGTGTAACAGTTATGTCATCTACAGTAACAGTAAGTAATGTTTCACACTCACATATTCTACACCATTCAGAACTGCATATTAACAATTGTGTGTGTTTAAATATATGAGTCTGTTAATCCTGGGATTTCCTTCTCACTAACAGGATCCAGTAAAAGATCCAGAGATCAGATCTGCTGAGATGAACCAGGAGGAACGGAGGATCGTGCTGCTGGGGAAGACTGGTGCTGGGAAAAGTGCAACAGGAAACACCATCCTGGGAAGAAATGTATTCACATCAGAACGATCTTTAGATTCTGTAACAGAACACAGTGAATGTAAAGAAGCTGTGATAGGAGGAAAGTTAATACGTGTGATTGATACACCAGGATTATTTGACACAAAAGAGGCAAAAAATGTAATAGCATTAGAGTTGTGCAGGAGTGTTTATCTTTCACAACCAGGAGTTCATGCTTTCATTCTGGTTTTCAAATTTGATCGATTTACAAAACTGGAAGAAGAAATAATTAAGAGCTTACAGGAGGTTTTTGGTGAGCAGGTTACAGATCACATGATCGTTTTGTTTACTGATGCTGAGGGTGTTGGAGAAGAAGAAATAAACAGAAGCAGAAATGAACATCTCAGAAGGGTGTTAGATCAGTGTGGAGGAAGATTTCACATCTTTAATAATGCAGAACCACAGAACAGACAGCAGGTCACTGAACTTCTGCAGAAGATAAACAGGATGGTGCAGCAGAATGGAGGAGGATTCTACACTAATGAGATGTATAAGGAAGCACAGGGCTTAACCTGGGAGGAATTCTGGGAGAAAAACAAGGAATTCTTTTTAGTCGCAGCTGGTGTTTTAGCTGTAGTGGGGGCTGCGGCAGTGGCAGGAGCAACTTTTGTTGGAGTGGCTGTGGGACTGGTGTCAGGATGGATAGTGGGATATTTTAGGTGGTAATTGGAATTTAGGAAGTAGTTTATGGTGGTGGGACCAGGAGCAGTTAGTGTATTAGGTGCAGCTAGAGCTGGTGGTGGGAACAGAGGGTTATTTTGGGGTAACAGGGTTACAGTGGCTTTAATTAAAGTGATTCAGATTTACAGTAATCTACACACTTGTTTCGCAGATTCTCTTTATTTAAATTATCATTTGAATATAAACAGAAATATTTAATTCTAAGTAAAACATTGTGGTGTGGTAAATCATAACCTTTTTAGTTTTTAATCTTTAATTTAATCTGTATCAGTATAAAATGATGAAAATAAACCAATTTAAAACCTTTAATGTACTAATTAATATATAATCTTGTAGATAAAATCAGCAGGTTTGTAGTGCGGTGGGAGGTTGAGTTCATGCCATGGAGGGCTCCCCCACGCCATGGGCCCCAGAGCACCTGCCCCCCCGGTAGTTACGCCCCTAACATTTAGAGTCAACTTGTGATACTTACCTGAAATTGAACTTCCATCTTTCATCAGAATCTTCCACATGAGTCGGGTGCTAAGCGAGCACTCAGAGCTGGACACTGTTTTTCAACAGCATGAACGGTGTGTCAACAGCATGAACGGTTATTAAAACTTAGTTAATTATTAAAACTTTAAGGGCCGGACGTTCCACAATAAACTGGAGATTCCACGGGAGGTGGCGGCTTTAAACCAATCAAATATGAGTTGTTTTTTTGACGTGTTCTTAAGCCAGAGGCGAGCAAACTTATTATGATCATTACAAGCGTGTGGTTATCTTTCAAAGGAGCACAAATATTTGTCTGTCCAGGCCTTGCAGAGGACTGTGGACAGGCACGTGAAAAACTAGTCCATCCGCCCTAAAAAACCAAACATACTGTATGGACACCCTGATTGGATTGCTTTTGCAGAGCTTAGGTGCACTATACACCCATCAGCCAAAGCATTACCACTATCCACTCAACATGTTGTAAAAACAGCTTTGACTTCCTGAGAAATGGACTATACAATACATCTGATTGAGTTCCGTGGTGTCTGGTACCAAAACATCACCAGCAGTTCCTTCTACTTCTGTATGTTATGAGCTTGGCCATCCAACATTGTATCTTGGTGCCATCTTGTTCCCTGGTAAACAATGCAAATGTGCCTGGTTCTTCTATTGCTCCGATGGCCAGTTTCAGTGCCTACATGCCCACTGTAGATACTTTTGAGGATGGACCGGAGATGCATGGGCACTCGATGATTTGTACATCGTACAT